>NW_028277088.1:50047500-50391500 GCF_059951505.1 Python bivittatus
CAAGGATGCTTGCTTCTATTTTCCTGGATGTTTAGCAGGAGGACTTTCCCCCTTAAACAGCTCTGGTTGCCTTTCCCTACTGCTAATGAAATGCTCTCCACCCATCCTTGAGTTGGCAAGAAATTGTATCAACGTGATAATTTGCTGGCCCCATTGCCAGTCCCTACTTATCCGGCCTCTCTTGTGCCTGCTTGCAGTCACTTCTTGTGGCCAAAAGCTGGCTCACCTAAAGCAACCAAATCACTTTGAAGACACAACATAACTTTATTAGCAGGCCAACAATAAAGCAGTGCACACTGGGCTCCCAGCAAAGGATTGGCAGCTTGTTGGGCAGCCGTTAGCAAAGGCAGAACCATGGCTTATATACCCTTGGCTTGCTACAATGCAAAGGCAAGGCAAAGAAAAAGCCAGACACGGTGTAAATTACAGCATGATGCTGGGATGTTTTTGATAACCCACCTCAGTGACATTATTATTATTTATCCCTTCCTACTAGGTCAGCATGGCAGCTATACTATCTCTGAGATATGGCCAGTGAATGTAAACAATTTGGTTTACTGGGCCACGGTTCCTGGGTTATTCTTTCCCCTGTTGCCACTCAGGCTCAATTCATCTTGCTGGAATGTTTCCTTACAAGGGCACCTTCAGCAGTTAACATGGGTGGGGGTGGGGGAATGTTGGCTGGGGAATTCTGGGAGTTGGTCCACACATCTGAAAGTTGCCAAATTTAAAAAAAACTGCCCTAGAATAAGGAGGAAAAACCTAATCAAACACCTGTATTGCTATAGATAACTTAAACCTGACTCTCTCACTGGTTGGAGTTGATACCAAGGCAATACCAGGTGGGCAAGGCAGGAAAAAGCCATTGTCAAGGCCTGCTTGTGGTTTGGTTGGGCGTAAGTAGGAACAGAGCAAAGTCAAAGATCACGAAGTGTTGATTTGGCTGATGGAGAAAAAATGCAAAGAACAATTGGTAGAGGAAGAGGGAAAGTGGAGTAAAATAAATGGAATCCCAATCCCCAGATTCAGTGGATTATCCTGAGTAGGATTACTTAACTGACCTGAAGATCTTTTTCCCCCTTTTATGTTGTTTTATTGTATTATTATAAAATGCAAGTAGTACATTATATTATTTGGGCACAGTGGTATTTATACAGTGTTGATTGAAGATTATTAACACACTGATGTTTAGATTACTTAAAACTTTAAAGATAAAGAAAAAAAAGAAGTTTATGTCTATATTAACTATGATTCCTGAAATGTTAATATTGATAAATGTAAAGTCGCTTAAATTTTACATCTAAAGCTGAATGTGGCATTGATAAACAACTGCAAAATACATTAAATAATTTGTTGTATAATAAAGGTTTTTATCTTAATACTTAATACTAAGGTCTTCACTGTATTGTTACTTATTGTTGTTTATGCATATTAAAAACAGAGAAACAGAAAAAAATAAACAAAAATAAACAAAAAAAGTTTTAAAAACTATTTGGTTTCTAACTTCCCCCTTCTTATGCCTTAACCAATTTGTGGTGTTTATAAGCATTTAAGCCCCCTTAGAAACCATAGACCTGAAGATCGTTTTTCTTGTTTTCACTTTTAAAAGAAAATATTTAAGTGTCTACAAGTTATTTGACCTATAGATTTATATTATGATGAAAGCATAATACCTTTTTATAGATTTTCGATCACCCTTACACTATCTATATGATGAAACTAGGCATTTTTAATGTAAACAATATTTGCATAAGTAGATTTTTCTGGGCTGCTGGGATAAATTTGGTTCAAGATGAATTTTTCCCCAGGTCATACAGTTCTAAGTCTTTACATTTTAACAGATGGAAGAAACATAGGAGAAAGAAAAAATGAATTAGAACTGAGATTACAGGTAGTCCTCACTTAATGACTTTAATTGGGGCTGGAATTTCTGTCACTGAGCAAAGCGGTTGTTAGGTAAAACATTACATGACCTCTTTGCTTATCAATGGCAGTTCCAGTAGTCTCAGTTGCGGTCACTAGGCAAGGACTACATCATCGCTAAGCAAGCACCTCACAGTTCTCCTGCCTTGTGCAAACTGCTGACTTCATCCCACTGCCTCTCCACAGCCAGGCCTGGCAAGTTCCCTTCGGCAGATGAGGCTCCACCACCCTCTGCTTCAACTCCCTCCACCCGCCTATCACCCCCCCTGCCCTTTTGGCTGCCCTGCAGTCCACCACCGCCTACCCCTGCCACCCCCTGCTGCCTCCAGCTGACCCTCGCAACTTCTTCCACTGATGATGAAGCACACCTGGCCAAGGCAGTTGCTGACTCTTTACAAGGCTTCTGCAAGGCCTCTGCAATGCCTCATGAGGCCTCCATACCACCTCTGCAATGCACATCCATTGATTTTTTTTTTCGGCTTCTCAATCTAGCCTAGAGAACTGGGATTTCCTGATGCTCTCATCCAGACCCTAACCAGGATTTTTGAGATCAGCTCAGATCAGTTAGGTGCTGCCAAATAAGCTGCACGTTAAAGGGATTACAAAGCGAGGTAAATTTCAAAGGAACTCCCTCTCCAGCAGCGTGAATGAACTGGCAATCCTGTCTGGGTGGGGACTGTTTGTTAGGAAGGAGAGGAGAAGACAGCTTTTGGAGGGGTGCAAAATAGCCTCTGTCTGCAACTTTTTAAAACAGCTGCATCCTTTCCCAGGATCCTAGGGCTGTCCTCCACAGCTTCTAGGCAAAGCCACAGCTGCTTTACTGTGTTCTAGTCAGATGTTATGTTGGCACTCCTCCCTTCATTCTTTGAAGCACCCTTTTGAAATTTAATCTGAAGCACTGCCCAGCTCTGCTTTGGTATTGTTTAGTGTCCAGCATGTGTTTTGTGTCTGTTTATTCAGTGATTCCATCAATCTGAAATTGGCAGTGCTATGAAATGCTGTTTTTTGGAAGAGGCCAAACTGTCTTGTTGCTCTTTCCTCCAACACTGCCATCTTTCCTGGCTTGTTCTGGGGTGGGCAACACTTCAACATGGAGCATTTGGGTATTGCCTTTGCTGAGCAATAATCAGTTCTTGCTTAAAGGTAATTAAATTGGTATTTTGTCTGATGTTCATAACTGCAGGAACAAAGCTCCTGCCAGCTGTTTATCTTGGCATTTAATCTCTTCCTCTTTTGAAATGCAAATGATATGTATTAGTTGTTAAAGCCCCATCTGGCTCTGGATCATTTGGATTATGTAAACATACACAGACTTTTTAGCAAGCAGTCCCCTTCTGTAGTCACTTAAGATACTCATGAATAGGTACATTTTCCTTCCTTGTGGTGAGTCACTTAATCCTGTCTTTGGGTATTATGCAAGAGCCTTAGAGCATCAAGACTGCTCATGATTTTACATTTAGTCTAATTAGTAGTAAGTTGAATTCCTTCAGAGCAGAAAACTTATGGGGTAGAGAAAGAAGGCTATTAACCTTCTAGCCTTGAAACTATGTTAATAATTATTCAAGAATTAACAATGCAGCCAACCAACACTAAAAATTTAAAAAGAACAGCATATTAAGAAATAAAATAAATACATTATGGGAACATATATTTAAGCATTCCTATTGTATTCATGCCCAGAAGAACATCTGTTGAGAAAAAGGTAATTTATAAGGCGCTACTTGGTTTATATAGTGAATAAATGGGGTAGCGGGTGGGAAGTCCCCTTTGGCTGTATATTAAATGAAGAAAGGGAGACCAAATTTGAATAAAATAGTCCCCAATTAAAGGATTAACTATTTCAGTCAATACTAATTCTGACATTTTTAAATAGCATTAAACCAAGAAGAGATTAACTATAGCAAAACATGAAAACTAAGGTAGCCTAGCTGTTTACTTACCTGGCTGGCTGATTTTTTTTTTTCAATTTTCTTCAAAACTTTCAACAATTCTGAAAGTTAACTGGGCATTGTCAAGGTAGTAATATATACCAGCATGATTATATTCCTTCCAATATAGTCTAGACAGATTTTGATTTTTATATTATCATTTATCAAAAAATATAGTAATATCTGTGGATTCTTGAAGTCTTCCCAAAAATGGTTGGGAGAGGGGGTTACTTTAAAAAATTCCAAGTTGGCTTATCAAGTTCAGATCCCATGTTTGTTCAAACCAGTTCAAGAGAGCCTGTTGGATATAAAGTGTGGAATTCTGTGGAAGTATACCATTCATATATTCTTCATGTTCTTGATTATATAAGAAAAAATAATTGAGGCTGTGCCATTTCAAGCCAGATAGGAACTTATGACCAATTCTTCAGCAATTAATTCCTAAGTGGTGGTTTACCCCTACAGCAGTACTGTATACTGTTGTTGGAAAAGGTTTTTAAACTTTGCAACACAATAAAGCATTTGCGAGAAACAATATTCCAGCTGAGGCATTCTATAACCAGTGACAAATGTAAATGTTAGGGAAGAACAAATCTGCTAAAGAACCAAGTTCCTAAAGATTCCTGGTTTATTGCAGGTCATCCAAACAAAATAAAATATGACTAACTTCAGTCTCATCAAGTTCTATTGGTTTACTGTAAGATGCTCTGCCTTTTTAGAGGTTGGGAATGGCTTCAAGAAAATTATGACTCAAACTATGCCTACCCTTAGTGTAAAGAGGGGGTTTTTTGGCTTACAATATACATAAAACAGGAGGCAGAGCATCAAAACAGCATAAATATAACTACTGAACACAAAACTAAATGCAAGCTGTGTTTAAAAAAATAAGGATTGTAAAACTGAGAAGTCTAGACTGCATGAATTACCAAAACCAAAACCATCCCCACAAAATAATTTTAAAAATGTTTAAAGATAGTTGTACAAAGTAAACCCTCCCCCATTGCATTACCTGCTTTAATTGGCAGGGACATTGAGAGCAGGAACTGCACAGAAAACAGAACCAGCCTTATCATTAAACAGAATAAAAGAGTTGCTTCCTGTGACGAATGATGGGAAGAAGCAATGAGGGTTTGGAAGACAAATCTGTGTGGCTGTGGTGGCCTCTACTGAAGCTCCATTCAGGTTTCAGTTATTTGGCTCTGTTATATGGAAGGGAGGCAGCATTAGTCTTTCACCTCAGGGAGAACAATGATTTGAGCTCCTCTGGACAGTAAGGACTGAGAGTGTGCGTGTGATGGAAGGCATGAATGGGGAAGGTTCTGGAATGGAGCTTCAAGGTTGCCAGGAGGGGGGAGAGACATTCCAGGGGAAGCACCTCCCCAGTCCCCAGCTGGAGTGTGGGAAAGCCAAGAGAATGAGACTGGCCCCTCCCTAGGGACCTCATGGTTATAGTTACTGTTGTGGTGATATAAATTTAGCCTGGCGAGATTCTGTCTATTAGGTGTAAGCTAATAAAGAAGCTGGGGACGCGGTGGCGCAGTGGCTTAATGACGCTGAAAGTTGCCGGCCAGAAATGGTCGACGCTTCAGCAGTTCGAGTCCAGCCTTCGCGTTAAACAGGGTGAGCTCCTGTTTCCTCCCCAGTTCCTGTCAACCCAACAGTTCGAAAACTTACGTGAGTAGATAAATGGGTACTCTCACTCCAGTGGGAGGAAAAATGCTGGCGGCGCCTTGCAAAAAAGGAGTTGGGAGCAGTTGCCGGTAAGCGCGAAAAACCGTGTGCGCCCGAAAAGGGCGCCAAGCAACGGAAACCCCGCCTCCTGCGCTCGCCAGCTGGGCTCTGCCCTAGGAAGGAGGCTCTGGCAAACCACTTCCGAAAAAACAGTTGCCTTGAAAACTGCAAGGACTCGTCCAAGCAGTCACTGCAGGGTCAGCAATGACTGAGCGCAGACAAAAAAAAAAATAAAATAAAGAAGCTAAACTGTTCTGGACTGTCTCGCTGTTGTTCTTGGGCTGAACCTGACAGTGCATCTGTATATGCGTGTGTGCACACCCATGCCTCTCTCTCTCTTCATACGTGATCTCAAGCCATTTTGGGCTGTAAAGGAGGAGGGCAGAGCCTCTGTTGTCTTGAGAGCTACAGCAGACCTTATGTCTTGTATCAAAGGCTACACTGGATTGGGGAACACTGAAATTGACTTTGGGTAGGTAGGGGGCCAGGAAAGGAAGAGAGGAGCAATCTCCTGGAGAGGGAGAAAGCGAGAGACTAAGGTTGGAGGGCAGGAAATGAGAAGAGCCAGATCCTGGGTTGAGCTGAGGTTGCAATACAGTGAGTAGTGGGAAAGCAAAGAGGACAAGGTTGGCAAAGGAAAAGGACCAAGGGAATGGAAAGGAAAAGAACCGATTTGGGAGAAAGAAATGGAAAATAGAAAAAGCAAAGAAAGGGGACAGATGCAGACATTGGATGGAAATTGAGGGATGTAAGATGGAGGGGTTGCTGTTCAGAAGCTGTTCCATCTCTTTTAAAACAAACTAGTAATTCCTTGTCTCGCTGGTTTTAGGTTCCTAGCTGGAGGAGTTTTCAGAACACAAGAGGCCTTTTCTCTCAAAAGGAAATTTCAGAAGCTTTTATGAAAAATGGCAGGGCACAATATTGTTTATAAACAATCATTATTTTCCATTTTGTTAAGGACTATTAGCCCCAATCACAACAGCATATCTGTGACAAGCATTTTGAAAAATGAAATTAGGTATATTTCATTCAACTGAGCAGGGTTTTTTTTTATTTTTATTTTTTAATTTATTTAGTTTTTGAGCGGCATTAATATACAGCATAGCACACAGAGTGCTTTGAATGATTTATTGCATGGACTTGCATTACACTTGCTGGAACAAATGCCACCTTATGTTTCAAGAAATTATAGGAAACTGATCTGAACTTTTTGAAAATCTCTTACCACTACTGTTCTAGTGTATGAACACCTAAACTCTCCGTGAAAGATGCCTTCTCAACAAGTATGTGAGTTATATCTGAGTATGATGCATCATGACATCATCACACAAATTATGTGAATTATGTAATCTGCATCTGCATGATGACATCACTGTGGAAATGGCATAATCTGGCTTGTGTGGGCTGCCTGTATATTTAAGCAAACTAGACATTGATGGCTTACAGCAAAGTGGCTCCAGTGCCTGAGCTCCTTCTGTTAAAGACCATCTGTGTAAAAAGTAATAAAAAGCCTTTTTTTGGCTTTTCTGGTGGTTGCCAGGGAATGGCATCTTCACCAGTGCAAAGCTTACTTGAAGTTAGCATAGTTTTTAAATAGGAGAAATTCTATTTTTATTTGATTTCCCACCCCTACCCTTCAGCATAGGTGCTGTTATGGACAGTATTGCTGCAGTAAGGGGGAGAGTTGTTGACTTTTGTTTATTCCTTTTAACCTTTAAAGCTTCCAGATTTCAACTTTGGCTTTTCAATGCCAGTTGCATATGTATATGTACAGATAGTCCTTGTTTAATGACTACAATAGGGACTGCAAAATTCATTGTTAAGCAGGGTAGTTGTTAAACAAGTCACACCCGATTTTACAAACTTTTTTGCAGTGGTCATTAAGTGAATCACTGTGGCTGTTAAGTGAATCATGTGGTTACCCATTGATTTTGCTTGCCGAAAGCTGGCTGGGAAGGTCACAAATGGTGATTACGTGACCCTGGGATGCTGCAACTGTAAGTGCGAGCTGATTGCCAAGTCCCCAGATTGCGATCATGTGACTGCAGGGGTGCTGCAACAGTTGTAAGTGCAAAGACCGGTTGTAAGTCCCTTTGTTCAGCACCACTGTAACTTTGAATGGTCACTAAACGAATGGCTGTTAAGTGAGGACTACCCGTATGTAATTTCATACATGCAATTCAATTTATTCAAAACAAACAAAAGAATCAACAGTGAAGATCTGTTTAAAATTGTTAAAAATATTGTAGCACAATCCTGCCCAAACTTAGCTGATATTGAACGAGGCTTCTTCCTGCAACAATATGAATACACAGAATTTATATCAAGGGCAGGCAAGCAGATGTTCCTGGACTCCAGCCCCAGATAGCATGCCAAATAGCTGGTAATTTGTACTCCAACAATATTGGAGGCCTACAGATTCTCCACCCGTGATTATACAGTATACACAGTGCTTCTCATAAACATTATTCTGAAATCCTTACCACAGCCATGTCAAATAAATCTGTGTTGTTCCTTTCGTAAATGTACTGAGCTAAGAGATCATGGCTTGTTGAGTTCATGAGGAGGCCATTTATAGATTTTATGATCCATAGCCCAATGTCTTAGTTACAGAAATATACCTCATTTGGATTATGCCTGTATAGGATAAATTCACATTGAATTGTGTCATACTGGTATGTATTCTTTATGAAAAAAGTGTTTCCTCTTGATAAGACATAGAAACAGAGATGTGCATCTAAAAAGCTAATTTTGTCACCGTTTACTGATCTAATTTCTAAACTAATGCTAAATTCACAGCCTTCAACAGATGCTTGGTAGCAGCTTTTCTAACATCTCATTTGAGTTGAGATTTCTTGATAGGCTAACATTGACTACTATTTAACTTTGACTGTTATCTTCCTGTGCTCAGTAACTGGCATAATTCCTGGCTCACCACCATCTCTTTGTTCCTAGTGAGTTGTGCTCTCTAGGCTATTACAGGTGATTACTTCTCACTCACAAAATGTGACTCACATCCAGTCTTTGACCTACCTAGCCCTTTGTCTATTCATACTTGGCATTTTGGGATAAATCATGCTTGTTGTTTGGCTCTTCCTTGATTCTGTTTGAATCCTTCCTCCCTCCCTTCCCATTCTACAAATCTAAGGTTGCTTCCAGATAATCGCCATTGGAAAGCAGTATATCACTCATTCCAAAATGGTGCAAGAAGTTCTGGAAAACCGCAACAGAAAATACTTGCTGATATGTGACCTCCAGATTATTTATTTGCTGAGCTTGATTTGATGCTAGCAATGCTAGAAGCAGCAGAAACAAGAGAAGTCTCTACACCAAGGCAGTACTGGGAAAATTTTATCTACCTCTGGTTTTAGACCAAGAATTCAAATTAAAATAATATCTAATGATTACAGTTGTTGAAAAAAATGAAAGAACACCACCAACTTGCCACATAGGAAACATTGGGGAAGATACTATTTTTTCATTTCTGTATTTCCAGAATCAGATCCAACAGAAGAGAATATATGTAGCTCAGGGTTGAACTGTGGAGTCCTTGGTGCTCTCTGAGCTTGGTGATTTCCTTGCAGATGTTTCATCACCCAACTGGGTAACATCATCAGTGCTAGTGTGTGGAGGGTTTGCTCCCTGTTTATATATAATAGCTTGCGCTACCAGTGCTGGTGGTGTGATTTTCTCCTTGGTAGTACCTTGATTGTTTTCTGCTTGTGATGGAATGTATCTACGAAGGGGAGGGTGATGTGGTGGATTGCAGTAGAGAACAAGGCTATTGGGAAAGAGGGAACGCATTCCAGGAAGGGCAAGGAAACAAAAGACAACACCATCCAGAGATGGAGATGGAGTGTGGGAATCATAAGAGGTTCAGGATACCCACTCCCTAGAATCTCCCAGGATATATCCACTAGTTGTAGTAGTAGATTTAGTCTGGTAGGATTCTGTCTATAGGGTATAATCAATAAAGGAACTGAACTTGGATGAATTGTTTCCTTGCTGTTCTTGGATTAGGCCTGACACTGCTTGTTTGTCTGGTGTTAATCCCTGCTTATCTGGGTATAGACAGGACTGTTCTGGACTTTTTGTTTCCTTCTTAGCTTTTTTATTGTCTCTTTTGAATGGTGTGTAAATGTGGTTTAGCTTTATGTGTCTATTGATGGCTGATTTGTCTGAATGCCAAGCTTCCAGGAATTCCCTAGTGTTTTTGGATTTGGCCTGGTCTAGGATGCTCACAGTTTCCCAGTTGAAACTATGATATGTTTCATATCAAATATGAGTCTGTCCATATGTTCTGACATTAAGGAATTTTCATCATGTCTTCTGACTGCTAGTTAGTGTTCATCGAGGCACTCTGCTAATCTTCTGCCTGTTTGTCCTACATTGTGGCTGTTACAGTCCTCCCATTGTATGTTGTAGATGACTCCTGTTTTTTCTTCTTTGGGCTACTGGGTCTTTTGGTTTACCTAAGTTGTTTTGGAGGGCTGTAGTTGGTTTGTGTGCTATGGTGATGCCGTGTGGTACACCATAGACAACCTCAAAGAGCAACTGGAACAAACCATGACCTGAGAACACACAAAAATGCTGACAACCACCATCAAGACTACATTTCTAAGACAAGCTGAAAAAAGGAAAGCAAAACTCCAAACCAAACTGCTCAAGCTAAACCTGAGAAACAAAGAGATACATAAACCCAAATGGGTAGTCAACATGTCCAGCTGCCCACTATCTATTGCAGACTACAATATCCTCTAGAAAGGCCTCAACTATAACATAGATTATGCTAATAAGTTAGAATTGTTTGCAGCCTTAGAAGCAACATTTAAAATGACAGGACTTGCTACAGAGACCCAAGAAAACATAAGGAGACAATCATACCACAGACCAGAAGAACACAGAATCAGAACCCACTCACAGCAGAGGACAGAGCAGCCCTCAAAAACCTAAAGAAGGACCAAACCATCATCATCCTCCCAGTAGACAAAGACCAAGCCACAGTTATTATGCACATAACACAATATGTACAAAGAGCCAAAGAATTACTGGAGGACAAACCAACTTCCTAAACACCAACCTAGTACAGAAACTAGACAACCTGATCAAGAGAATCCTCAACAGCCTAACTAAGAAAGGTCAAATCACAAAAGAAGAACAGAGGAGAATGAAAAGCAGTGGACCCATCTTCCCACACTTCTATAGATGACCAAAAAATACACAAGACTGACATAGCTCTTCATCCAATTGTATCCTTACCAGGGACCCCAACATACAACATAGCGACTCCACAGAATGAAATCACTATAATGCCAACTAGAGCTTTTCTATCCTGGTAGTGTAAAATTGCAGAGGTCTAAGGCACCTCTTGACTTTGCAGAACTGTCTGTTGTGATATAGTAAAAAAAAAAAAAAAATGCCGTGAGGATGATCAGGAGAATCTTCAAAAATTGCCCTGGGAGTTTCCCGAAAAAAGAAAGAGAACAGGTCATTAGGAAAAACTTTGCTAATTCACTATGCCCACTAACCTTTCATTAGGCCAGCCTTCTCAGCTGGATGCTTTCTAAACTACATCGTTGGTACTCAACAAAGCCATGTTGGTTAGGAATACTTGGAATTGCAGCCTGACATATCTGGAGGGCATCAGGTATAGCCTGACCAAGTGCTTCTCAAATTCCTCCCACTGTACAGGGCACCGTAGGGAAAGGGCTCATTCCTGACCTATATTTTAGGCTCACTGTGGTGGGAAGTTAAGTGTCAGGCTGCAATGAGGTCTAAAGTGGTCTCAAGAGCAATAATCAGACTACCTTGTGAAAGGGCAGTTAGCACAAATTTAGCATCAAGCATGGAGCAGCACCACTCACAGGAAAGCATTAAGAGGGAACACTTTCATTTCCAACCCAGACCTTTTAAGGGATAGGGCCATTTCCAAATATTTAGAGTGGGAACACTGGATCATGTTCCTACAAAGACAATTGGGTGGCTTTTCTCAGTTTGGCCCTGACCCTTCTGGCCTTTTGGAAGGCCCTGAAGACATGGCTTTGCCATTGTGCCTGGGGATCTGGTGGAGGTATCGAGCCTACAAAATGGTTGCCCTGTTTGTGAGATTGGGATTGCACTCTCCTGTAGATTGTTTTAACTGTTTTAGTTGTTATGGTTTTGCTTATTTACTGTATTTATGGGAGGGTTGTTATTTTAACTGTATGAGCTGCCCAGAGTTGTGTATGTGAGATGGGTAGCTATATAAATTGAACAAATAAATAAATACATTTGATCATCTCCAGGGGTTTGGAGACTAAATCTTCTAGAATTCTTAGCTAGTTTGGCCATTCTGTCAGTTCAAATAAAGTTTAAGAATGCCAGATTGTCAAAGGCTGCAATAGGTCATCTAAATTTCCTTACAAAAGGGAAGGGAAGGGAAGGGAAGGGAAGGGAAGGGAAGGGAAGGGATGGGATGGGAAGGGAAGGGAAGGGAAGGGAAGGGAAGGGAAAGGTAGATTTAGGTCTAAACTGGAGGAGAATTATAGAGATCTTCATCACCATTCTTTTCTCCTATTTTCTTGTTTTTATAGGATCTTGTGAGATCCCTCACAAATAGCCCAGGAATAGGGAGGAGGAACTTAATGCTGTTTTGTATTTCATAGATTTTTGCCTGTTTCTGTTCTGGTTGTTTTGGAAAGTTATTAAGATGATGAATGTCTTCCAAGAGGGGTGTATGAGTGTGTGTGTTTGTGTGTGTAATATCTATACCATAAATGTGTATTCTTGGAGGGTTTCCCTTCCACCCTTCAAAACTACTGCTATGAATCTGACTGGGGAGGTTATTGGTACTGCGAGTGGGGACATAGTTGTTCTGTGCTCATTTTTTATGTCTAGTTGGTATAATTTATTGATTTGGTTTTAATTAGGGTTAAGGGACAGTTAATTCTGCCAGCCTGATCATGGGGGCAGGACAGCCCTTCTGTAGGATAAATTATTTACACAGGCCCAATATCTCTACCCAAAAGTCCCCCAAAAGATTCAGGGAAAGAAATGTTCAGTCAAAACAATTCATTATTTTGGTGGTCTTCCTTCTTTTATTATTCTTGATTCTCCCCCTTTGGACCACACATTTCCCCTTTCCCCAAAATCATTCAAAGATTACAAAGAGTCTTAGGGGAAACATTACTTGGCTGTGAATTCTGGCAAGTCTACTAGAATTCTGCAGTATGTAGAAATCACTTGCCAGTCTTGACTGGATGTGGCAAATTAAAATGAAACTCACTGGAAAAAGGGAATAGTATTCTGGGAATCGGCTAATACAGAAAGAACAAAAGTTCAGAGAGGTTGTTTTGGATGCCAGTTACACTGGGAAAAGAAAAGAGGAAGAAATGTGAGGTATGAAGCTGATGGAGAAACACTTACAGACAACGAAGTATTAAAAAACTAGGGTTTAAGGCATAAATGGGTGGTGTATAGGTCCTAAAGTCTTTTTTGTAGCCCCACCCAGAAACTGACCACAGCAATTAACTGAGAATTGGAGGTACAGTTTCTAGTCATTATTTAGCAGAAAATAACTTAGAAACCCATAGGCTTATCACTTCCTAAAATACAAATACAGAAATATCCACTCACACTCAGAAAACAATCATGCATATCTCTGAAACTTCAGTCCTGCCTACTTTAGCGATGTTATTAGCAACCAATCACAGTATATATTGAGACCCTTGGACTTAGGCCCATGCTTTAATCCTGTTTTACTTTTAAGAACACTTGCCTCAATTTAACATCATAAACTTTGTGGTGAAACATTAAGAAACTTTTTCTCAGAGGACTAAGTCAAGCCTGAGTATATTCAAGTCAGGCAAATTAAACTGATGTATGCATACAGCTTATATTTATTAGAACAAGACCTACCTGTACTGCAAGATGATGTGTATATTATTCATTAAAATCTGAAAGCAGCAAGGGGCAAATAACAAAGAAAACAACAAGTGAATATAGATTTTTCAGGCACATATATTACATTATTAATTATATTGATTATAGAGTCACTGCATAAATTACATGATAACAGCAAATAAGTTAAGTTGAGGATTCGGGTTTTGATTACCAAACAGCCTCTAAGTCATATGGTTGCTTCCCACCAATTCCATCTCTTTCAGATAAATTCTGATACTTCTTTTAGAAGGAATCTGGTAGCCCCTTTTCCGACTAGCAACTTTTATTAAAAGGCAAATGTTATTAAATTTGTTAGTCAGAAAAGGTGCTTCCACACTGCTGACTAGCATAGCTCTCCTTCTGTAATGTCAGATACTTTTTTGCAACTCTTCTGAATTTTCCCAAGTAAAAGTAATATGCAGATTTTTAACACATAGCACTATTCTCTAAAATGCAAGACTTAAAAAAAAGAAATCCTAGATTTCACATATTTGCAATAGGCCCTGTGACAATCTTAAAATCATTTTTTACTTCTAATTCCTCAGATTTGGCTTTTGTATTCTTGAGTCGGTACTTTATATTCAAACTGTTTTTATCTTATGATCAAGCACTAGTAGTTGAATTTTTCTCCACCTTCCTCTCTCTCTAGTTCAACCTTTCTCAACCTTTTAACCTGGAAGGACCCTTGAAATAATTTTCAAATCTCAGGGAATCCCTGCATAAAAATTATTATATCTACAGATAGCTTTGCATGATGTGAATGTTCAAAAATTATATATTTTTATGATCTCTCATGAAACCCCAAATGACCTCTTGTAGAACCCCGTTTGAGAAAGGCTGCTCTAAATTTTCTGCTAAGGGACTACATCTGTGAATCCCTTGCACACAGAGAAGGGATTAACGATGTCCCCCACAGGATATATTTACTGCAGGAAAAAGCTTCCTTTCATAGGCAAATGCAATCTTAAGGTGCTAGTTCCATCAATCCTACAGCATCGAAAAAAGAGTAACCACTCTCCTTAAGTGCAGGGGCTCGAGTCCTGATTGGGCTCTTGAGTTTAAAGTTCAGAAGAGAAAGATGTAGCATTTATCCATGAGACCTCTAGTGAGGAATATATAACTGAGACTCTTGTCATCATTTTGAGTATTCTCAACACCAAGGATGGGGCACACGTAGCCTTCCATATGTTTTTAGTTTAACTCTTCCTAGCCCCAGCCAGGAAGAAAAGAACAAATGATAAGCTATATGTTCCTAGTCTATACCAATTGGGAATGATTTTGCAGGATTTCACAAGGAATCTTGTGATCTTTCCTTCCGTTGTGAGGGCTTGAACCATTTCTATTCAGAATTACTACTGAACTGTTGGTAAAAAAATCAGAAGGAGTCCGATAGCACCTTTTCTGATGAATATTTTTTAATTAAAGGTATAAGCTTTCATGACCTGCAGCTCACTTCATCAGAAGCCTTTTGTCCTCATCATCTTCTTCCTTTCTCCTTCAAACTCTCCTTCCTTCTTTTGTAACTTCTTGTTTTGGTGTTTCAACTACTTCCTCTTTGGCCTATGTTTTTCATTTTTTTAGCTTAACATAATTAAATTCTGGATCTGGATTTAAATAGATTTTTCTGAAACTCATTTCATGCAAACTTTTGCTATGTCATCTTCCTTTCCAAGTTCCCCCTTGAAGACAGCTTCCTACACAGAACTAGAAATAAAGCCATTTCCCTTTTGGCTCAATATATAAGGAAGAGAGAGAGAAAACATAAATAATTAGTCCACCCTTAATATAACTAATCTTAGTTGTGAAAAAATTGATTGAAATATCTATAAATAACCTTGAAAAGGAAGAACCTGAAGCATCCCATCTAGGTACTCAGAGATGGCTTGAAGGATCTATTAAAGGCATCCTGGATTTCAAAGAACAGTACTCTAAAGCATCAAAAGCAAGCATGGCACAGAGCAAGGAGAGAGTGATTTTTGTAGAACCTGCTTGCTCTCAAAGTTGCTTAAGGAATGAGAGGCTTCAAGCATCTGTAGCAAGTCTCCAAAAGCATGGTTCTAAAGCATCCAGAATGAATGTGCAAGAATGGTTATGAGCATCTCTGAAAAGTCTCAACCAAGAATCCCCTGAAGAATCTACAAGGAACCTGGAGGAATGGCTTAAAGAAGCCAAAACAGTCTTCAGAAGGAATGTCCTGAAGCATCCAGGCAAAATGTGAATGAGTGGCTTGATATAGCCATAAATCACCTCCAAGAGAAAGGGCCTGAAACATCCTATCTCAATGTGCAGAAGTGGCTTGTAGCATCTATGAAAGGTCTGCAGGAGGAAACACCAAAACAGAAGGTGAAAGAATTGTCTAAATCTGTGAAAAACGTTGTAATGGAACATCATAAATTATTTAGGACAAACGTACAAGGAAGCATGCCTCAGTTTCCACAGGAATTCTTTGTTAAGAAAAACAGGAATATGAAGAGCCTGCATCAAGACCTTCCTTTTGAAGATTTATCACAGATCCTTTAAGCCATTCTGCCAAGGTGTGTCTTGATCCTTTAGAAGAATCCTCTTTCAGGCTTTTCACAGATTCCTGAAGCCATCCCAGTATATTTTGTCTGGATTCTTTGGAGTTTTTGGGTTTGACCTGTCTACAGAAGCTTTAAGCCAACCCTTCTTTAGGTCATTTACCAGCAATTGAGATTTCATCTTTTCAAGACTTTCTGTCTTATTTTCTGGTTTTTTAACATTGGCACTTGTTTGCCATGCACACACAAAGCTTCTTTTGTTCTCTCTATTCCTATGTGATCCTAAATGGTCTTTATCTACTTCATACATCTGTGACCTATAATAGTTGTTCCTCAACTTCTGTATCTGTCTATAAAAATCAGAAGGTTAGATATGAATCTGGAACAATAACTTGAACAAAATGTTCTTAGTTAACTACAATGTGAACTCCTTTGATGTCAGGAAACTCTCACTCCAAAAGCATATAAACATTTATTTTGGGTGGCAGGGGGGACTTCAAAAGACCTATCCTATACATATCTATTGAAAAGTCCCATTCACTTCATGAGACTTACTCCTAGATTTGTATATGTAGGATTGCAGGGGTAATGAGCCATAATACATTAATTTCTTTCCTTTTTTTGTTGGGAGGAGGGAATATAATTTTCAATATTTGATCAATTATTGAAGAGTGTTATATGCAACATTCAGCTAAGAATAATAATTAGTTACGTTGTCCTTAAACATCCATTGTAATTGATCTAAATATTTATAAGATGGTATTTATATTTAGTAATACAGTACTTACATGTTTGTGCCCCTTCATGGATCACTGCCTTGTCGTGGCAAAGGGGCTTGCGTAACTCAGTGAAGCCATGAGCTATACTGTGCAGGGCCACCCAAGACAGACAGGTCATGACAGAGAGTTCTGACAAAATGTGGTCCACTGGAGAAGGAAATGGCAACCCACTCCAGTATCCTTGCCAAGAAAACCCCATGGACAATGTTAAAAGGCTAAAAGATATGATGCCGGAAGATGAGCCCCTCAGGTCGGAAGGTGTCCAATATGCTACTGCGGAAGAGCGGAGGGCAATTCCAAGTAGTTCCAGAAAGAGTGAAGTGGCTGGGCCAAAGCCGAAAGGACGTTCAATAACCTCAGATATGCAGACGATACCACCCTAATGGCAGAAAGTGAAGAAGAACTAAAGAGCCTCTTGATGAGGGTGAAAGAGGAGAGTGTGAAAGCTGGCTTGAAACTCAACATTAAAAAAACTAAGATCATGGCATCTGGACCCATCAATTCCTGGCAAATAGAAGGGGTAGAAATGGAAGCAGTAACAGACTTCATTTCTTTGGGCTCCAAGATCACCGCAGATAGAGACTGCAGCCATGAAATTAAAAGACGCTTGCTCCTTGGGAGGAAAGCTATGGCAAACCTAGATAGCATATTAAAAAGCAGAGACGTCACCTTGCCAACAAAGATCCGCATAGTCAAAGCTATGGTTTTTCTAGTAGTAATGTATGGCTGTGAGAGCTGGACCACAAAGAAGGCTGAGCGCTGAAGAATTGATGCCTTTGAATTGTGGTGCTGAAGAAGACTCTTAAGAGTCCCCTGGACTGCTAGGAGGTCAAAACAGTCAATCTTAAAGGAAATCAATCCTGATTGCTCATTGGAAGGATTGATAATGAAGCTCAAGCTCAGATACTTTGGTCACCTAATGCGAAGAGAGGAGTCTTTGGAAAAGACCCTAATGCTGGGAAAGATTGAAGGCAAAAGGAGAAGAGGACGGCAGAGGATGAGATGGTTAGATAGCATCACTGAAGCAATGAGCATGAAACTGAGCAAACTCAGGGAGGCAGTGAAGGACAGGAAGGCCTGGCGCGATATGGTTCATGGGGTCACGAAGAGTTGGACACGACTTAATGACTGAACAACAACAACATGTTTGTGTCTAGGAACAACAATAGTAACAATATCACTATAGAAACTAAGATTCTTTTTGCTCTTTTGGACCACTTTTACAGAATTATGGATATTTATAGTACAATAACATTTAGTAGTAACTGTCTGTTCAAATGCAGCCTCCAGAAGTGATGAATTTTAAGGCTCTGGGTTGTGGGAATGATGTTTAATCTATTGCAATAATCAACTTGGGGATGCTGACTAGTGAGTAGGAATATGAAAGAAGACAAACAGTTAATTTTTCTATTAGGTGGTGATAACTACTTATTATGCTCTGGATGTCAAGTTTCACATTTATTTATTTATTATTTATATCATCATTTATATCCTTATTTTCTAAAATGCAAAAGAAGCTTAAGACGAATTTCACACATAAAGCTTTTGAAAAACCCTTTTAAATGATACAGTAAGAATAGTCTTATAAACACAATAATAGAGTCTAAGCTAGCAAAAGGAAACTGAAGTGATATAAGTTCTTTTCTATTCTTTTTTACTTATTGTGCATGATTGTCTTCATGTATAATGCCCATGTTAAAAAATCTGCCCTGGTTGCTAATTGTTTTCCAGGCCCAATTCAACTGGAGCTCTGCTGAACACAGCCAGGACAGGAAATGTTTCAAAAGAGGACAGAAGAGAACAAGAACTAGAATAGAAGAAAGGAAATTGCCCATTGCTCTGTCAGCTGCAGTGGTTTGGAACTGAGACCATCAACCTGACATCAGGTCAATCAGGATGTCCTAGGTGAAGCAACAGCAGTTCAGCTCTAGATATCATGTAAAGGACCCTGGAAGGAAATAATTTACACCATCTTGATCTACAGGTCTAGATTACATGATGCCAGGATGAGCAGTGGTGCCCCCTTGTCTGCCTCTGCAGTAGAGTGCTGCAAAGGCTCCTACTTCACCAATGAAGTGCTTTGCAGGTAGGAAGCTACTGTGATGTTCTGTCCAGTGGTCCTAAGATGAAGGTCCCTAAAGAGAGAATAGGCATGGGGAAGGAGACTAGAACTAACTTTGGGCCTGTATCTGGGGTTGGCAACCTCCGGGCAGAGTTTACCTGTATTTTTTGGCAGCTTGCAGATCCATTGGGAATTCTGCTTGTTTTCCCCATTGGTGACCTGCAGCAGGATTACTTGGAGTGAACAAGAAGCTTAATTTATTTCCTTATACTGTACTTCCAGTGAATCTATTCAAACTATTCAAATTGGCTAATTTCTCCTTGTCATCTGCTATAGATGCCATGGGCTGGCATAGATGCTGCTCCAATTGTTTTCAGTTGTGAAAAATTAACAACTGCCTCCATACTATCTATCTATCTATCTATCTATCTATCTATCTATCTATCTATCTATCTATCTATCTATCTATCTATCTAATTTGTATGCCACCCATCTCCCTCAACAGGTGACTCTGGGTGGCTCGCCTTCTGCTTTTTTGTTCCTCCTTATCTCTGCTGAAAAATTTCAGCATTTCAGCACTGGAGTAAATTCTCTACTGTTACAATCACACTGAACGCAATGGTGTTCTTCATACTGAAGTACCAGATTGCATTGTTAGAAATGCCAAAGTATCTCAAACTCCGTTGCTGCTGGGTTTTTTTTTTTTTTTAATACAATGGCCAGTACCATTGTAAATGTTGAAATTATGAATATTCTGTAATACAAAGATTTGAAGGAGTGCTTCAGTTTGCTGATGCTTTGATCACCTCATTATTACATCTTCATAGAATAAATCAGGGATTTGCTTTGAAGCAGTAGATTCAATCAGATGATTTATAAGTAAATGCTTGGCAGGCGTGATGGCTTTTTTACTGCTCCTGGGGGTGTTTCAGTCAGTATACAAAACAGCTCCTGCGGTTCCAAAATGCTGAGGGGACTTGGATATATATTTTAATGCTTTATTAAACCTTTCCCTATCTGAGCTCTTTGGGGTTGACAAGGCTAACTTAACTTTTTTCTTTGTCTGTTTTCTCAGCTCTGAAGATCTTAAATGTCATCAGCTGCAAGCCTTAACCCTTGCGCTAGTGGAACATTACACTGATATTTTGTTCCTGTTCAATACTACTCTTACTTTTAAATTTGGCATGACTGGGACAGCTTTAGCATCTGGACAAGAAGTGAATGGGTGCCAGGCTACCCCTTAAAGGCACTGGCCCCAAATATTCCTGCTTTAAAAATATGAATATGGGGAGGGAGCGTTCACAGCTACCAATGCCACATTCTCTGTGCCAGCCTCTTCCTCTGTGGCTTGCCTGTCTCTGTGGTGCTGCATCTCGCTGTGCCATCCTGCTTCTTCTGCCTCTGCCAGCTAACTAATGAGCATGGAGAATATTCCTCCAGCCACATCTCTGACACAACGGAGACCTGCCGGTGAAAGGAAGCCTTTTCCAGGAGGGACAAAGCTTGCTAATCGACTCTGCCAAGCCTCCCAAGCATACCAGAAATCCGAGTGATCAGAGGCAGCAAAGCTACACCGCCCCACAAGGGCAATAGGGGGCCATTCCTCAGTGACTTTAATGCAAATGAAAAACTCAGAGCTTATGTTCAGAAACTAATTTTGAATGTTTGCCTTTGTAAATTTGCATAGGACACTTTCTGCATTGGTTCAGCTAACTTCTCTACTGGTTCATTGCTAGACAGTTTGGAGACTGTTGTGCTGTATTGCTGCTCTAAATGAGATATGGGGTTAAGGTACTCTAAAGGATTCTCCATCCCTGTTATTTTCATCCTATTCTACCAAAAATGAACCAGCTTCAAGCAGTCTGAAATTTCCCATTATTACCTATGGATGAATCTTGTTTCCGAAGCAACTCCTGAATCTCAAAGTGGCCCAAAAGCAAGTTGGGTTGCCCTCAAGTCTCAGACTACAAACTCAAATTGAATCATGCCCTTTTTGAATCTCTGAATCAAAATCAGTCCTGGGTGATACACACAACCTTAGGAAAGCCATTGTTTATCGTAAAATATAGAAGAACTTTCAGCTAAAATACGTCCATTAAGAAAAGGCAAAACAAAATACACTGTAAGAGAAAAATCCAACTCAAATTTCCATAGAACAAATTGTCCTTAAACTAAAACAAGGACCTAGAATACATTTCTGCCTTCTTGTAAGAACAAATATATAATGTTCCTTTAAGAATGGCAAAGATGGGCCTGGTTAGATAATAATCCCCCCCCCCCCGCCAAGTCCTGCTGTGCTGCCTCATTGTGGCTGAGTGGTAGTGGTGTTCTTGGGAAGATAAGCAAAAAACATCACGAATGTATGCCAAGAATACGTATATATTCCTAACAGGGTACCCAAGGTGTTGAAGGTCATCTCAGTTGCCCAGTAAAGAAAGCTGGCATTTATATTGGGCAGCAACGATATAGGAAGATGCTGGAGGAGGAGGATCACTTTAGTGATAAGGAAAAGGCATCAATTCATACTGCATGGGAGAAGGGAATGGTAAACCACTCCTGTATTTTTACCAGGAAAACCACATGGATATAAGACTTGAGGGACCAGGTTGGAAAGACATTGTCATGGAGAAAATCTATCTTTGTGATCACTAAGAGTCCACACTGACTTGATGGCACATAATCAGTCAAGATAATACACAGCAAATTATTACAAAATACTTTTCAGAAATCATTCTGGAGAGGGTATCTAAAAATGTTTGTCTGGTGTGAATAATTTTATTACATTTAGAATATTTATGCCCTACATTTTAAGATACAATTATTTACCATAATTATATATTATTTTATAATTTACAGTCTCTATCAGTTCTAATAGATTATATAACATGGAGTATCCTCTACATTAGTCACATATACAAATAATGGTGAACAAACACAGTTTTAACATGAAGGAACTTTCTTTTTAATCTAACTGATTTGAACAGAAGATTACATCAGAAAATTCAGAAAATGCCAAATGTAATGGTTCATAACATTTTACTTAATAGATTTGTTTAGAAAATGCAAAACATGGTTCAGATTTTACTTTAATCCTATTGGGATATGTTATGTGGCCAAAGAACCTAGTTAATGGGGCAAAGAAGAAACCAACCTCGAACTAGCATGAATTCATATTTTTACTGATAATTGCCATTTGTTCCAGTACCTTTTAAATAAAATAGAAACTACAGATAAAGTTATGAAATATAGTTGGTATTCTGTAAACATTGTACAATGTATGTCCAGGAGAGAGAGCTAAAGATAATTTAATATGAAATTCTGAAAGAGAAAGTCAGGATTGCTGTCTAAAAATTTCTCACCTCCTCAGTTCTTGTTCGAAATGCTTGTTGTCTCTAGCGTGTTGCTTATTCTCTCCACTTAGTTTGCAAATCCTGTTACTAAAACTTGAAACCTTCATCATCTTTCTGTAAAATATCAAGACCAGGGTGAAATTAGGCCCCATAGTTTTTTTACTTGAATCCTCCAAACTTTTTTAAACTTAAAAAAAAATAAAAATACTTTGTATTTTGATTGTTATACATCTAATATAAAACATCCCTCAAGCAGAGCTCAACAATAGCTAACGTACCTCGACAGGTCTCAGTTGAGGTACCTTAGCTATTAATCAATAGCTACCAGACCAGCTTTTCATTTTATTCATTCATGTATTCATCATACATTTCATTAATGTATCCTCAGATGTGTCATGCTTTACATCTCCAAATAAATAAGGGAAGGAGCTTGCCTTTTCAAAACAGCTTTGGTCCCTTCAACTGGTTTATGGTTCTTATTTATTATCTTTCTGAAGTAATAGCATTACATTTGCAAAATGTATTTGAATGAATCTAATATAAAACCTCCCTCAAGCAGAGTTTAACTGATGGGTACAGGTATATGGCCATGTAGTTTTCTTGCCAGGAATACAGAAATGGTTTCCATTGGTTTCTTCTGAGACTTTTTTCAACATTCTAGTCTAGTTTACAGATTTTCCTGGTGCTTTTCACCCACATACTAACCATGTGCAAACCTGCATAGCTTTGGGGAATTCAGTCAATATTGTATACCTGCTGCAAAACTGCTTGCGACATTAGAAATCATACTGACATTTATATTCTATCTATATGTGCCAGAGTTACCTGAGGATGGAAGGAGTGTGTTTGTGTGGTGTGTATATTATTACATTTAGAATATTTATGTCCTACATTTTAAGATACAATTATTTACCATAATTATATATTATTTTATAATTTACAGTCTCTATCAGTTGTAATAGATTATATAACATGGAGTATCCTCTACATTACTCAGATATACAAGTACCGGTGAACAAACACAATTTTAATATGAAGGAAATTTCTTTTTAATCTCACTAATTTCAGTATGAATTATTTGAGAAATTGAAGTCTTCCCTTAAAACTCCTGGGACATTAAATAATTCAGTTTGGGTTGGATTTAATCTAGTTATCATGCTATAAATGACTGTCATAAGGTAAACTTTGGTACTTGGTGCGACACAAAAAGGCAAGAACTCTGGGCAATTGAAAGTACATCTTTCCAACATGAAAGTGCACCACATATAGGTATTTTCAACTATGCCAAGACTTACGAAGAAGCCTGTAGCTTAGAGTTTTTGAGCTCCTCTTCCAGGCAGTTTACTTTTATCTGAAGAGTTTGGAAAAGTCAAAAGACATTACAAGTGGGAAATATATTTTATATTGTCCCACTCACCTCCCCCTCTCCCTACTCACTCTGGGGTTCTTCACCTCTTATTATGAAATTAACTTTTTTCAGGCTATCCTCTCTCATGATTTAAACATAAATGGCTTTTTCGCAAGGGAATTTGTTGTGTGAGAGAACTGATCCCTCAGCCTGCTTCGTCTGCATCTGAACATGATAATGTAAACATTAATTGTATAAGTAACATTATACAATTTCTAGCCCAGATTATTAGCTCAAACTGGGTCTTGAAGCAGATTACCAAAGAATAAGTGACCCCATGAATGTGAGAGCATGTGTTAGGGGTAGGGAGGCAGATCCTACCCAAATTACTCTGGAAATAATTAGAACTCTGGATTCTGTCTAGACTGAGCTGTTAACTCCTTTGAGCAATAGTATTACTGCTGCAGTCTGTGATGATCCAACTCAAATTAAGCCCTCTCTTAAATAGCCAGTATGCTTTGCCAAAAAAGAGAAACTGTTGACCAAAAAAAAAAGCAGAGTCTGGATATCTCCAGATAGTAATTTGTATGTATGCATAATTAGACACTGTTGTCATAATCTCAATAAAAATGCAATAATTTGTGGAGTTGTGGAGAAGTCTGTGAGCCATGTCTGCACTCCCTGCTCTCTCTTTTAATATTCTTTATCTTTAAACTGGGATTGGATTAAGCAGCCCTTCAAACTGAGAATGTCTTCAAGTAGAGGAATGCCTTTTCCTCAATATGGCACATACCACCTTCTCCTTCCCATTGCCTGCTCATAAACCTTATTGTTTTTAGGAGATAGGAAAAGGGAAGGACAGAAAAGTTCAAGTTTTGGCAATGAACCCTGCAGCAAGGGCTGAAAACCTGGATATTGCCCTCCATGACCAGTTCATTCAGCAAATAGGGAACTGCAAGAACGTGATCCAGATCCATTTTGGAATGAAGTTCAGAAGAAGATGCATTTTGGTGTATGACTGCCCTTGGGACTGAGGCAGTCAACATAACTTACAGTATATGATATTGATTTATAACTATACCACCTCAAATTAAATATTTAGCATGGCCTAGGCTTCACACAAAAGTGGCTGGCCAGCCTGCCTGCCTGTCTGCCTTCCTGTAGAGTGTGATCATGAAATAAAAATTATCCCCTTTTAAGGACACTTGTATTTCATAGAGTGGGGGCAGTGTGCAATTATAGCGCTCAAAGCTTGAATACAGCCTTCAAAACTCCTGCAAATTTCAGGTGTGAATGATTAAATCCTGGGAAGTAAATTATATAATGTAGTTGTAATTGCCATTTTAATTCAGTGCCTCACTCACTGTGCCCAGCAGGCCACTTAAAGCCACATGCCATCCTGAGCACTAAAAAGCTGCACAGCTCTGATATAGAGGGACTAATTTCCAGGGTTTCCTTACCCCCACCCCCAACAAAAATATTGGGGGAAGGGGGTCACACATTTTAAAACAATATACTTTCCATTTTAGCACTCTAAGGATGGACTGTGATTTGATTGGCAAGAAAATAAAGATAACCTAACCAAAATATTTATTTTCATTGTTAATGTCTTGTATACTGAGTATAACTAAGTGTGATGTACCTCAGAACTTCTTTCCTCCATCAAAGCTGTTCTTGTTTCAAATAGTTCTTCCTGCAACGTTGACAAAATACACTGTTTTAAAAACAGAGATTTAACCGTCAACAATTAAAGACACTAATTTTTATAACAACCGTTTTATCGGGGGGGGGGAGATGTTAACCATTGTTTCTTCATCCTCAAATCTTAGATACCAACTGATACCTATGGTACCTAAATGATGCACACTTGCCTGGAAGTAAACACCATTGAATAAAAGATTTACTTTCGTACTTCTCTGTTATATACTGACACTGGCACTTAATACAAACTGTATAGCTGCAGTCTCTGCTGGCATAATTTGGGTTTTCCTGTTTCATCTCCCCCTTTTTACAGCCTGATGGGCTGGAGTATTCCACAGCATGCTCACTCTTTTGTGGCATTTCGTTCATCTCAATAAAGTTACTTACTCCTTAAATAATTATTGTTTTCTGTTAAAATCTTTTGCTCTTACAATTACAGAAGTGGAGGGGAGAAAATCTTATTCTTGGTAAGTTCATCTGAAATATTAAAATGCGCTGAGGTTTATTGTAAGTCTTACTCCAAATCTCACCTTCCTATCAATATTAGATCATATTGTTCCTTCTTTTAGATTCAGTTTCTGAAAATAAATATCAACCAGGAGCTGGAGCACAACTGCTTTCAGGGGAAATTATCCATGAATAACTGAATGCAGGATTGCAGCCTACATTCTTAATAAATTTGAAATATTTTCTCAACTAATAATGCATTCAGTTATCTGACACGTTAACATATCTATCATCTGTCTGTCTGTCTGTCTGTCTGTCTGTCTGTCTGTCTGTCTATCTATCTATCTATCTTTCTATCTATCTATCTATCTATCTATCTATCTATCTATCTATCTATCTATCTATCTATCTATCATGATCCCATGAAATAGGTTGCATTATGTTCATCATATTATCAATAAGAAATTGTTATTGAAAGTGAAAATAGCTTGTTTAAAGCCATACAATAAATCCATGGTTAAATTGGAATGTGGATCCACATATTACCCCAACTCCAAACTGGATTATTAACCATACATTTTGGAGCCATCGTGTAAGAAAATCCTGGGTGAAAAGTTGTAGTGAGGCAATGATAAGGTTTATGCTTATACGATATTAAAATGTGGTTTATAGAGTGGGTTTATAATACAGTATTATGATAAAGACACACAAATATAGATAATTATTTAGTCACAGACAATACCAGATGGCTAAAACAGCAATTCTATCTTATTTTGTTAGAACAGATTTTCCAAGCTTCAATCATAGAAACAAGAAATAGGCCCAGATCTCCTATGTGCAATCCAGGTCAAATAAATATGTGGATTACCCACACTCACTCTCTGTTCCTGGGCTGAGACCAGATATGTTATGGTTCCATGGAAAACAGAATAAAAATAGAACACATGGTGCTGCCCCATTGATTTTCAATTTTTTGATTTCTAGTCAAACCTGGCAAGCTTCTTTGTAGCCTCCCAAAATATTGTTTGGAAAGAAGAACATAACACTTCAAAGTGTGTGTGTGAGGGAGTATCCATCTGCTCTTTGCACAGACCACTATTTGAAGCTTCTTGCAGGAAACAGTGCCAACAAACCACATCATTGTCATCATTGTTAATGTCATTGTTGTCATTTATTAGTTATATGACATTTTAACATCTATCTATATCTATATCTACAGTATACTGTATATCTACCATGATCCCATGAAATAGGTTGCATTATGTCCATCATATTATCAATAAGAAATTGTTATTGAAAGTGAAAATAGCTTGTTTAAGGCCATGGAATAAATCCATGGTTAAATTGGAATGTGGATCCACATATTACCCCAACTCCAAACTGGATTATTAACCATGTATTTTGGAGCCATCATGTAAGAAAATCCTGGATGAAAAGCTGTAGTGAGGCAATGATAAGGTTTATATATTGTATATATATGTTTTCTATTAAATGTTTGAACACAAAATTACATCAGAAAATTCAGAAAAGTGCAAAATGTTGTTGATAACATTTAAGTTAATGGATTTGTTTAGAAAATGCAAAACATGGTGGCTCCCACAAAAATGCAAACCATCTAAATTTTACTTCAATCCAATTGGGATATGTTACCTGGCCAAGGAACCTAGCTAATGTGGCAAGGAAGAAACCAACCTCGAACTAGCATGAACTCATATTTTTACTAATAATTGCCATTTGTTCCAGTACCTTTTAATTAAAATAGAAACTACAGAGTCAGTTATGAAATATAGTTTGTATTGTGTAGATGTGTATGCATGGATCTCATATACATAACAGAAAGTGAATCTATATACTATATAAAATAGTATGCATAGATTGTGTATGCAATAATAACAATTAGCAATTTTGAACAAAACATTTATTTTCAGTTTCTCTATATTTTTCTCATAATCACACTCTAAGTGATCTTGAAATGTGAAATCTATAGCTATAAATCTGGAGTCTTATTTTGATAGTGCTACCCTGCTCTTCAGTTGTTTCAATTGGAAATGAGATTGCAGACACAATTAGTTACAAAGTGTTTGATTTGGATTGAATAAGTAATAGCCAATGAATAATCACATTGCAGGAAAAAACCTCTAATTTTTCAGGGGAAAGGCCAACAGGAAAGGGACAACAAAGAGGTTTTGTCATTTGTTTTTTCCATTAAGACATACGTATTATTTCTCCCTTTGAATTTGGCTTTATGTTTTCTAATTTAATCCTTTTTTCTAATCTTTGACTTTTTTCAGTTATAGTCCATTTTGAATTTCTCCACAATAGCATTTTTCCTACCCCGATATCATGGTACAATAATATGGACACAACATCATCATCATCGTCATCATCGTCATCATCATCATATCCACAAAAACAAATGATTTTTTTTCCATTTTTTAAATTTTTATTTGAAAACCACAAAGAATCTTCCACTGGACTAATTATAAATTTCTCTTCATCTATTTTTTTAATTGAACTATGATTAACAAACAATATCAAGTAACTAATACCATACATCCATGATGCATAGCGAAAAAAAGATATACTAAAATGTAATTAAGGAGACAGGTATTATACACATAGAAATTTACCATCTATCTAAAGTATTACCATATTATAATCTTTTGCTATTGAGATAAACTATAAAGTCCATTGAAAGAATTGTGTCTCCTGCCTCTGAGGTTTCATTATTTTAATTTTGTAATTTTTTTTCTGATGTAGCAATTAAAGAGACTTATTAATCCACATCTCATTTGTTTTGTTATCCAATGTTGAGTAATTATTATTTTAGCAGCTAAAGTTAAGTAGATAATAAGTGCCTTATTTTTAAGCTTGAGATTTAGTTTTATAAATAAATGCAGTCTGGGGAGCATTGAATTCTTTGTTTTGCCAAAAGGGTATAGCTTTATCACATGACCATCACCAATGAAAGAAAGACCCTTGTTTTGACAACCTCTCCAACATTTGGAAGAATAATTCTGATATTCATGTGCCAATCTAACTGGAGTCAAGTGCTAGCAATGTACAATTTTCCACCGCAGTTCTTGCACTAAAGCTGAGGTGAATCCACCCAATTTCCATAATTCCTGCCAATTTGTTTCTTGTATGGGTTTACCAAGATCACTATCCCAAGCTTTCTTTTTAAATCACAGGGTTTAAATTTATTTAAATTTGTTTATTTATTTATATTTCAAATTTAGACACCGCCCATCTCACGAGGAAGTGACTCTGGGCAATTTACAATAAAAACAGCAAATAAATATTAGTTAAAATACAGTAAAAATCGTATAAAATGCAATAAAACCAAATACATATATAAATAATAATATCTTCCAATATGCTGGTGATCGAAAAGATATTAACATATGGGAGCATCTTCAAGGTGCTAGCCACCCCCAGAGATGATTGCCCCTTTTCTCACCCCATGCAAGTTGGCAGAGTCAGGTCTTGACTGCTTTCCGGAAGGTCAAGAGTAGGGGCCTGCCTCACCCCTGGGGGAAGGGTATTCCATAGGGCGGGGGCCACACCAGAGAAGGTTCTCCTTCTGGGCCCTGCCAGTCGACATTCTTTCATAGACAGGGTCTGCAGCATACCCCCTCTGTTTGATCGGGTGAGACGGGTCAATATAATGGGGGTGAGACGGTCCCTCAGGTGACCCAGTCCCATCCCATGTAGGGCTTTAAAGGTAATTACCAACACCTTGAATTGAACCTAGAGGCAAACTGGGACACAGCTCGCACAGCAAAGGTGTGACGTGCCATCTTTGGGTCACCCAAAATTGCCCACGCAACTGCATTTTGAACCAGCTGTACTTCCGGATACTTTTCAAGGGTAGCCCCATGTAGAGCGCATTGCAATAGTCTATACAGGAGATGACTAGGGCATGAGTGACTGACTGGAAGGATTCCCAAACCAGGAAAGGGCATAACTGGTGCATAACACATAGTTGAGCAAAGGACCTCCTGGCCACGAGAGCCACCTGCTCTTCGAGCAGGAGTCATGAGTCCAGGAAGACCCCCAGATTACGTACCGGCTCTGTCTCGGGTAGTGCCACCCACCTAGAACCAAAGATGGTAAACTTCTGGATACAGAGGAGCCCCCAACCCACAGCCACTTTGTCTTACCAGGGTTCAGCTGAAGCCTGTTGTTCCCCATCCAGACCCCCACAGCCTCCAGGCACCGCAAAAGGGTAGTGACACCATCACTCAGATCAAATTCCTCTTAATATTGAAGTGAAAACATGTAGTTTAAAAAATAATAATTAACAGATTTTTTTTTTAAATAGAACACTGATGCTTTTCTTTTGGTATTCTTTGTTTGCAATTATTGAGATACCAGTCATGTGGTCCCTGGAGCAGCCCCAAAGATCGCAGAATATATTGATTTTTTTCCCCTCCAAGATTGGATGAAGAATTCAATACTGAAAGGGAAAATCTAACATTGGACTACCACTCTGCTTTTCACAATGTTCTCTTTAAATATTGGAAGTTCCTGAAATAAAAAAGGATTAAAGTGTACAGTGGGGGTACAGTGTGGGATACAGTGTGGGATAATAGAAATGGAGCAAAGTTTTTCTACTGTATCCCCAAACAGCAAATATGTGGACAAGTCCTTGAACTATTCTAATTATATTCCTCCTCTGTATATATATATCAGTGTGAAGCATTTCACACAGCATTTCAAGAAACTGATCCATTTTTCTCTCCCTTCTTCATTTATGCTAGTTAATCAGGTTTGATTATGTTGGAGTGCCCCAAAGAAGGAAGGATTACTTCGCCCTCTTATTTTAAGTGGAAAGTTCAGAAAAAATGAACAGTGCTCATACTACAATCATGTAAAATCTCTGTTAGCAACTCTGGCCTACCAAATATGTTAAGTCAGTATTTACAATGATGTAAGCTAGGTCTACAAATTCATTGATTCATTCATCCAATTTATATGGCTGCCCAATTTGCCATAGACACTCTGGGTAGCTAACATCAACTAAAAACGTAATACAAAAATAAACCACAATACATCTATAAGAACCTATAATGGTAACTGAGGACAAACACAAACAACAATGAAATAACAGCATCTCACAGGCTCCCACTAACCTACTGACCCCCATGCCCTGGAACACATCCAGGTCTTCAAAGCTTTTCAGAAGCCCGCAGAATTGGGGGTATGGCATTCCACAGGGCAGACACTGTGACGGAAAAGGCTATTCTTCTGGGCCCCACTAGATGACACTCTAACTGATGGGACCCAAAGCATGCCTCTCTTGTCAGACCTAGTGGGGCAGGTAGAAACAACTGGAAAGAGGCAGTCCTGAAAATAATCCAGTGCATGCCATGCAGAGCTTTATAGGTGACAAGCAGTGCCTTTAATTGCGCCTGGAAGCACACGGGAAACCAGTGTGGCTTACGTAACAGAAGTGTAATATGAGCATATCGAGGTGCACCCGTAACTGCCTGTGCCACTGCATTCTGGACCTGTTGCAGCTTCTGAATGTTCTTCAAGGACAGCCCCATATAGGACATATTGCAGTCATCCCTTTGAGAGGTGACCAAGCATGAATGACTGAGCAGTGCCTCCCATTCCAGGAAACACGCAATTGGTGCACTAAACAAAGTTGTGCAAAGGCTCCCTTGGTCACAGCTGCCACATGTTCCTCAAACAGGAACTGCGAGTCCAGGAGGACCCCCAAGTTGCACACTGAGACGGAATTTCTACAGCATCCCCTGGTCAGCCTGGGACAGAGATATAAAACTGGGTATCATCAGCATACTGATAATACTTCACCCTGTGCTGATGAATCATCTTCCTCAGTGGCGTCAGGTACATGTTAAATTGGAATGGGAGAGTGTCAAGCCCTTAGAGACCCCACAAAAAAGAATCCATGGCCTAGATCTCTCTCCCCTATCAACCCTGAAGGAAGGAGGAGAACCACTGCATCACTGTACCTCACATTCCCGAGCCCTGAAGAAAGTCCAGAAAGGTGCCATGATCAATGGTATTGAAAACTACTAGATGAAGGAGAGCTAGGATGGATGTACCACCCCTATCCTGCTCCCTCCAGAGATCATCCACCACCATGATCAATGCTTTCAGTCCCATGGCCAGGACTGAAAACCAACTGGAAGGGGTCCAGGTAACTCACTTCCTCCAGAGTTCTCTGAAGCTACTGCTCAACCATCTTCTCAGCAATGATTCTTTTCCTGTGGGCTTAACCCCACTAATTTTAAGTGTTGACTTTGTTTCATCTTGATATGAGACATTACATGAGAAACTGAAAGGCTATGATTTCTCACAATGCAATCCTGATGATGGGGTATGAATGTGCAGAGGCAGCCCTTAAACAGCAGGCCAAGGATTTGGAAGCCCAATCAGACCTGGCTGTCACACTCAAAGATGTGTTCTTAGGCAGTCATTCATCTTCTTTCAAGGGAGCTAGACATCTCAGCCAAATAACTGTTCCCAAATTCAGAAGAGCCCTAACTCTGGCAAGATTTAATGCCTTCCCAATGGCTCAAGAGGAAACTACAGGGCATTCCGTTTGAACAAATATTTGGCCCCTGTGGTGAAGGAGTTCCTGAAACACTAACCCGTGTTCTTTCATACTGCTCTTATTACTAAGATGCCTGCTTGCAGGCAATACTACATCTAGTCAGATTTCCAAGCCATCTGGATCCATTTTATTACAGCTGCTATTATCTAATCAGTGTGATCTTATTTCTCTTAATGTGACTAGTTTTGTTTTATTGTTTGTAAAATATGTCACATCTTGACCACACCAGTTTTTTTTTTAATTATGAGGTTTTATTATGGCTTTGTTTGCTGTCTCACACTTCATTTTCTTTCTGTTTCTGAGCTGGTCTACAACTGTAATGAAGTCTCCTGTTTTGCCTTACTTTTTCTTGTGTCAACAACATTCCCTAAAGAGGGGAGGTGGAAATAGGACAAAAATTGTCCAATATAGTCCAGCAATGGCTTCTTGAGGAGGAGGTAAACCACTGCCTCCTTAAGTGTTGGCAGGACCACCCTTTCTCTCAAGGATGAATTAACCACCCCTAAGACCCAACCACATGTTGTCTCCCAGGAAGCCTTGCCTAACCAGGAGGGATATAACACATAGGTAGCTGAGATAACAGCTCCAAGAACCCTGTCTTCTTCATCAGGGCCAACTGGATCAAACTCATTCCAGATAACCAAGCAAGACTGAAGCTCAGTCTTCTCCATGGGACCTGCATCAAAGCCAGAATCCAAGTTGGAACAAATCCAAGTGACTTTCTCTGAGAGCTGCCTAGCATATTCCTCACACTGGTCCTACAAGTAGCGCACCCCCCCCCTTGCTTTACCTTCTTCAGAAAGGACCAGGCCAGTCTAAACAGGGCTGCTGGGTAGCTATCTGAGGACACAACAAGGGCAGAGAAATCACAAGGTAGGTCTTAATAGCAACTCGAGCTTGTGCTTGGTCAGATTCATCCCTCATTGTCTTCCAGTGGCACTCTAAGGCACAACTTCTCCCATTTCATCTCCCTCACCCCTTCTATAATACAAAAGGAGCCCTGGGATCTGTGGGAAGGAGAGGCTGCATAGGTGAGATCAAATCCAGATGCCCAGCTGCCCTCCCATTCCAAGAAGCAATTCTGATTGACCATGAACCAGATATTCAGGAACAACCCAAGCTCCTTCCGCAACCCAATGGGCTCCATTAAACACCTGGGGCATGGAACCTGTCTCTACAAATATTCTGCTTGTTTCTCGCTCACCAAAAAAACTTTAGGAATACTGGCCTTATAGAACTACTGGCTGCAACACTAACACTGTAACAGCTCATTTCATCAACATATTATCACTGTGAATGTTGATGGATGGATTGTCTCTGCACCAAATATTACATGCTTCTCTGCAAGGCACACTCAGTGACCTGACATCCTAAGACAGCAGCATTTAATGTGGCCCATGAACAAAATGTTTTCTCATACTTCCTCTTGTTGATTGTTTATTGCCTTCTCCATTTCATCTAATGTTCTTTTCCTATAGTGTTGTGAGTATTGGAGATTAGAAGATAAATTAATAGGTGATTTATGTGGAGAAAGTGGAATAGCATTAACATTTTTTTAGGGAAATGTTTGGTATCATCACCAAATTAGGGCACCTCGTTACTCATTCCATACTCCAGGGAATTTATGAACAAGTTTAAAAGTGCAAATCTCCAGGCAGATATTTGAAGGATCACACTGATTATAATCTTACGTTTCAAAAGCTGCCCATTGTACATTTTTTTCTATTTCTTTTCCAACTGATAGGATCACAGGAGTCCTGGAGCTGGAGATGCTTGGAGATCCAGAATTTTTTGAACAAGTTGAAAGGAGTCACTTCTTATTTTCCCCCAACTTTTTTCCAGGCAATATGATTAAACGCAGAACATCGTACAATGTATGTCCAGGGGAGGGAGCTAAAGAGAATTTAATATGAAATTCTGAAAGAGAAAGTCAGGATTGCTATCTACAAATTTCTCACCTGCTCAGTTCTTCTTGAAGAAGTTTATTGTCTCTACAGAACTGCTGATTCTGCTTGTGAAGCATTTTCATAAGGTACTTGTTCTCACTTGTGAGCTGTTCGGTCTCCAGCAATAGCTCTGAAATCCTCTCCGTCTTTCTATAAAACATCAAGACCAGAGGGAAATTAGCCCCCTTAGTTTTTTTTTACTTGAACCATCAAAACGTCTTTAAAAATTAAAAAAAAAATTAAATACTTAGTATTTTGATTGTTATATGTGAGAATCAAAACACAAAGTGCATTAAACTCTAGAAAGTCACTTAGACCATATCCACACATTTTAATTAATTCAGTTTTGCTATTCCTATTACAACAGCTAGCAATCTCTTCTTACGGGAACCAAAGCTTTAATGATTTCATTGGGTACTTTAGAAATGCTCAGTAAAACTGATGAATCGTTCAATCTTTCCAGACTTTAGCTATAGCTCCATTATATTCTTAAGGGAGTTGATTAGCTACTTCAGTACTAAGGTTAGCATCATTATATTTATCAGAGTTTCATTATTTAAGTACAAGTTAAAGATTTTTACTTCAGTATTTAGCATTACATAATATATTCATACTACCAAGGAGCCTTTAGATCTAAACCCCTTTTTTCTCTTACATACCACAACAGGCAGAAACCAGCTGAAAACGATTTTCAGAAGCAAAGTAAAGTTCCGCATATAGCGTAGGGGAAAAGTTCTCACTTAGTTCCCAAATGTTTTATATTGTATTTGAATGCATTTTATCTCTGCTATAAACTGCCCAGAGTTGTTTCAACGAGATGGGCGGTGACAAATTTGATAAAACAAAACAAAAGCCAAACTATAAAGGTAGCCCAACAAGTTACTTTCTCAGCAATTTATGCAGTACCTTGTTTGTGAGGTAGAATGAGATCACAACTGAATAAATAAAATTGGCAATCATCACGAGAGGCTTCATTTAAAAAACAAACTCGACTATTGCTATTCCCAGCTTTTTTTGTCACAGCTGTACCAGAAGAGTACAGTTTTCATCACTTCTCTTCTGATCTGAACAGAAAATGGAGGAGACTGAATCTGTGTGATCGATCACTGAGTTGCAGCCACTATTTTGACTTTTTTTTTTTTACTCCTCCACTCCCATCCCCATGGATGCCCTGAGGCCCAGGCAAAATCTTGCTTTTTCCTTTATCCCTATGACATTGCCTTCAGCTCATTTCTAGTTTTGGGGTGAGAGAAACTTTAGGCATCCTTCGGGCACTTTTCTGTGCTGGCACTGCCAGCTGCCAGCCAACAAGGTAGCAACCTGGGTGCTTGCCGCAGTCCCAGCGATCTGCGAGCTCAGGCAGAACATTTAGAAGAAAGGAGTCCTTTGGACCAATATCTTAAGACAGCAACTGTAAACCTAGCCACAGGCTTGGCACAGTTGAGACCAGTAATCCAATAAATAAGCAGCACATCTAAGGGACATGATGAGACACAGTGAGGTGGAATGTAAGGTATAAATTACATGTTTTTGTTGAGAAGCTTCCATACAGCAAGTGCCTTCTCTGATAACTATTCAAAAATTGTCTTCCTTCAAAAGATAAACTGTTGCTAAACAGTGTTGCTAGTGCCAGGTATCGACAAAGGGTTCTTCATCTAAATTTGATAAGAATGATAAGAAGAATAAGATTTCTTCTTATTTTTTTACAGTCAATTAAGTTGAATCTACAGCCCACTGTTAACTTATTTCTTTCATATGCGTATACCATTCATCACACTACAGCAACACCTTCTGTGTTGCTGCTATATTTTCAAAAGATTAGCTTTAGTCATTGTTGGTAGAAAAGGAATATTTCAGGTTTGATTTCAGATTTTGTATCTACAAAATCCATGAAGCAGTCAAGACTGATTTCAACTATCTCGTGATCCACATTTACTCCTCTAATCAATAAATTCCTTCTCCTTCAGCTCCTCACCACTTTTTCCCATGCCATTTCCACCTCCAATGGCCATCCCTTCTGTCTGGAACAGCTGTCTCCGTCAGTCTTCACTTCCTCCTTTCTCCCACCATGCATCGCTGAGGGCTTCCCATACTCCACGGTCTGCCACAGATTCCTTCCTCAATTTTTATCATGCACCCTTCTGTTCTCTGCCACATCCTCTTTCCTGCTTTCAGCAACCACTTGCTTCAGCCTCGTGATGGTATTGCCAACCAGCCACTGTGATGCAGAAAGAGAAAACAAAAATAGAGAAAGAGGAAACTCTTTTTTAAAAAACAAAAGGTTTGGATAATTTCCCGCGCATTTATCAAGGTCCTCATGTGAGATCCCGGAGCATCACCCACCACACTCTTGAGTGTAACAGAGAAGTAATAATGTTGGATAACATGCTGAAAGGACAGAGCCATGCCCACTCTCCATTGCCTCTGAGACCGAATCTGGAAATTGGCATTGGCTGCTTATATAAAGGAAGGGGATATAAATTCTTAGTAAAAGTGCTGCTTCTTGTTCAGCTTTCTTCATGATCCTGATTTTTTAAAAAATGTTATTCATCTTAGATTACAGCAAAATGGGCCATAGAGGAGATCTTTGGCAGATAACGACCCTAGAAATGAAGGGACAGCCTTACAACCTGAGCAGGGCTGTCCACTGGGGAGGGGGTAAGACAAAGTCAATATGATGACTACAATTGTACAATCAAAGCTGTTGTCCTGACTTTTTCTTTAACATTTCCCCCCCTCCCACCGCAAAGGATGCCCCTGAACCAGACCCACCTTATTCCTGCTGCAGTGGCATGAGCTTCCCATCAACTTTTACATACATAAGGAGGAGGCAGAAAAGTTGGAGGAATTTATTTGTTCATCCTGCAAAATCTAAACACCACCATTCAGCTATGAGTCAGACAGGAACAGAGGCAGGATACTCATCAGCAATAGTGGCCGCATATTGCGTGCCAGTGTCGTTTTCTGACAGCAGTAATGAATGGATAGCAATGGGGAAAGGTCCTATGCAGTAGGGCTATGCAGCAGTTTGAAGATGATGGCAAATGGTTGCTAAGGAGTGTGGTGACACCTGTCTGCAACTCTTTAAAGCAGCTGCTTCTTTCCCCAAAATCATGCAGCTGCCTTTCTGCATTGCAGCAAGATTGTGGGGAAAGATGTATATAGTTGAGGAGCTGTGGATGGATGCTAGGTGTGCACCCTCATATATTCCAAAGCAACTGTATATCTTTAAATCTGTAGAGTTTCAAGCTGTGTTATACAGCTAAAAGATCCTAAGAGAGGTATCAAATTTCTTGGGCAAAGTCTTTTTAATAAAAGTAGGAAAAAATGAGAGGGGAAAGACACAGGGAAGTCCCTCAAATAATCCAGTGAGAACTGAGCACACAAAATGGCCTCAAACTGCTAAATAACTTGGGGCGGGGGAAGAGAAGAAAACCAATGGAATGGAATGGAATGGAATGGAATGGAATGGAATGGAACGGAACAGAACGGAACAGATGCTTAGTTGGCTTCCTATCCTAAAACACTGAACACTTCAGTAGTTTGTTGCAGGCACTAGAGATGATCTCTTGAACATCTCTATCAAAGGTTAGAGGAATTAATTGGATCCCTCAGCTCTCTCTCAATTCACTGTCTCCCCTCCCTCTGCTCTCTATCCTTGTTCCTCTAGCCCACTTCTTCTCTTTTCTTTCATATAACTGGCTCCCTTCATTTAATTTACTTTGAGATTTACTTGTGAGCATTTTAGGCAGATTGGCAGGGAAGGAGAGACACTGGCTGGTATATACTTTAAGAAAAGAAAAGATTTCAAAGTCTCTTTGGTCCAGAGGTGGGAAATCTATTTCATCCCAAAGGCCCAACTGATTGTGAGAGGCAAGGAAGACGGAAAGAAGGCCAGGACTGGGTAGGCCCATTCCTTGGGTATATGTGCCCCCTGCATGCTTCCCCATACACCCCAATACACTCCAAAACACTCTGTGGCACCCACCCTTTGGAACATCATCCCCCTAGAACTGAGATTGGCTCCTAGCCTTCTGCCCTTTAGGAAGGGCCTGAAAACCTGGTAGTGTCGTTGTGCCTGGGGGTCCGGTAGTAGAAGTGAGTCTTTTCAAGGCTTGTACTGAATGGGATGTCTGGTTGTATTCACCTGCTGATTGTCATTATGTTTTGTGTTTAATTGATCTTTTAATGGTGGTTTTAATATGGTTGTATGTTTGTTGCATTTATATTTTTATGGTGTTTTATTCCTGTTGTTTTTAACTGTTGTGAACTGCCTGTGAGATTACACTATATAAATGTAATAAATAAATAAATAAAGATGGCCTACTGCAAGTACACAAAATACACAAATTCCATCACACACATGAGTTTATATACAGAGCGGAATCTTATTTGTGAAATGTTGCCTGTTTGTCTAGGATAGTCACAATTTAGGTGGTATCACATGAGACAGATGAAGAAGCTGGGAGTTATCATAGTGGGGGGGGGGGAAGCCAGCATATACTATACTACATGCATGCACTCACACACACATACACACACACACAAAACCACTGGCTACTGACATGCCAGGAGGGGCAGTGTAGTTCAGGTTGGTGGTAGAGGTGTGAAGTCATGAAGTCTAGAGCCCTTATCGAGAACTGATTATTACTCCAATCTAGCACTTCTCTGGCATTAAACCGAATTTTTACTCTCCAAAATTCTTATTTGCCTGATCTAGAGATTCTTGGATACAAAGTAGAATTTTATTTTCCCAAACTCTCTGCAGTCAAGGTCTTTTCTGATAAAGAACTGTATTTTTATTTTCAAATTCTATTGTTGCACAATGTCCAAACCAGGATCCAACCTAAAATGTTTTGAAATCAACCAGTTCCTCTATAGAGGGCAGGGGATTTTGAAACATCCATGCCTTTTATGAAACATGTACTTCTGAAAACAGAGTACAGTGCCAATCCAGGAGTCATGTGTGAAATTTAAGCAAAGTTTGAAACATCAAGCAGATTCTATAACTCAAAACCAGGGTCCAGAGTCGGTCTAAGGAGGGAGAGTCGGTTCTAGCAAATCAATAAAAGGTCAAAGCTGATATACTAAGATTATTTCCTACCATGGGTACGACATATACAGTACTGTAAGCTGTTGGACTGCGGTACTGAAAATTAATTTGGGAAAGAGACATTGCTATCATTATCCTAAACTACATGACTTCATATCTGAACATAAACTCATGCAAGTTTAAAGTTTGTATTTCCAGATGTTCAGTCACAGGTTTCCGGATTTTAGCATCTCTCTTCCATTTGTCAATTGCACTGAATGGAAATGTTGTGCAAGATATTTGAACACTGGGTTGTTGGCTTTTTAAATAAAATCTGTTATTTCATTTGTTATAATTCCATTCATTCTTTGGAATGATTTAATGTTCTTTTTTGTATGCCAGGTTCAGAAATCATGACAACCACTTGCCAGCCTCCAAGCAATCTTAAAAAGACAAACATGTCAGGCACTGAAATCTCCTTTATTGCAGCTGAAATATCTGAGGGTACCAATTATTTGCCCTGAAATTCCTTTCAAGAAGCTGACCTTCAGATTCTGACCAAAAACAGAAACAAAAAATTTCAGTGATGAGTAGCACTGAAATGATTCCCCTGCTTTTCAAAATCCAAACATCCATGCACTTATCTAGCAAGAACTTCAGACAAGAACAAAACTACACTTGGCAATAGAAAGTTGCCTGGAAAATAATATATTCTCTGGCAGCAAGGTAGATAGTTTTGCCAAACAGTGGAACAAGAAGAGGAGTTGGGGGGGGTATCAAATTTCCATGGCTTCCCAGTGACACTCCTTCTTCAGGTTCTAAAGCCCTTTGCCAGCTGTCCACAACGGGATGTCTTCCAAATGTAATGAACTACAATTCCCAACATTCTCAGCCAGCATAGCCAATGTTCCCACATTAGGTAAGGTTACCTAAGCAGTCTGGGATCCAAGTTTTTGGCCTCCTCCACATAAGTCTCTCTAAAAATTTCATTACATTTCTAAGATACAAAAAAATGGGCCTTTTTTGCTGTGACACTAGGTGGTGATGGTCCTAGCTAGCAACATTTCTAGGTTATTTCTTTTAAAAGAAGCTGCTGCTCTTGTTCCTTTTGAATGTTTTAAGGCTGCTGTTGCTTTATTTTTAGAGCACTGTGACTAGTGTTTTTGCTGTCATTTTTTTCAGATACCCAAGCCTGTTTGGTTATAGTTTTTCTGGAATTCAGAACAGAAATGCTAGCAATAAATCAACAAGCAGTAACGAATAAATAAAATTGAAATAGATCTTGGCCACCGAGATTGCTATTATCTATTTCTAAGCAATATCTACAAACAACTCATAGAGCCATGGCATTCAACTAACTGATTCATAGAGTAATTTCTAGGGAACCCCAGGAGCAGACTGAAAGCTGGGACAGCAAATTATCTAATAGAGTTCCATGGAGCTTATTAACAGTCTGATATAGAATACTGAGGTAGGCATTTTATGAGAAATCCTGGTGAGACTAGGGAGTGTATGTATATATTGTGGTTTCGTGGTTCATATGACATCTCAGCAAAGAGAGTTAGAATACTTAGTCACGACTTTGAACTTTCAGTTGCTGGATAATTTTTGACTCGCTTGAACATATCAGGATTGGTGTCAACTCTCAGTACCAGGTAAACATTTTAAAATCTGTTTAGCATTTATACTGTAGCTTGCCAAGTATAAAAAGCAACAGAGAAAATGTATTGATAAAATATATGGTAAGAAATTGAAATGTAAAATGCCACTATATCTTGATAGAAAAAATAGTTCTTTGGAAAAGGAAGGAAAGATCCAATTAGTATTAAATGTCTACAAGAAAATAAAGTGAAATAGCTATCTTGGAGTTACTCAAGTTCTCTCTTTTGATTTCCTTGAGATTGTTGACATGCCATTATTATTAGATGAAAATAAGATGAAACTGGAGAAAAACAAATGAGGTACATGCAGGAAAAGAAGCTGTTAATCCTAATTCAACTTTGGAAGGTATATTTCTGCTACTTATATTGAAAAAACAACTATCTGTTTCGTGTCCAGCATCCATGACATCCTCTTCAAATAATTCTGAAATCGCATTGTTAATTGTCCAGCTAAACAGCTGCTATATTTTTATGAGGTTATAATTTATCTGGAGTTTGGGCTGCTTACCCAAACCCTCCTTATTATAATATTTGTAATAACACTCAGAAAGACATCATGGAGGAAAAAGAGCATCAAAAAGTCATGATATGATAAGAATCCCAGTGTGGTCAACCAAATCCAGGAAGAGGCTAACATGGCTCTCTAGCAGTGTCTAGGAGCTGTAAACTTAAGAAAGCTTCCATTAGAAGATGGAACGTCTGTCCTAAAGAAAAGAACAAAAAAGAGCCTAAACTCTGGTAGGAAAAATAAGAGTACAGCAAAAGGGGATGGAAAAATTATTAACAAAAATAAGGTCTTTAAATGAAAATAGACCGCTAGCCACATACAGCCTGAGGACTACCTGTGGCCATCCATTGTTTTTAAAATTTGAGTTTAATTGTTGAAAAGGGTTACATGAATAAACCTAACTTCTCTTTGGTCCTTGAAGCCTATCATTGACTACAGTGACTTGTTACCATTTTAGAAGTAGTTTTTCCACAGCTCTTTTCCTTAAAAGGATTTAAATTGAAAACATGGGAGGAAAACAGGAAACTTACATTTTCTCCAGCAATAATTAGCTTCAGGATATCTTGTCTTGCCTTTGGGCCTATCAGAAGAAAAAAAGAGAATGGGATTGAAACCACCATGCTGAAAAAGGTAATATTTTTTTTGTTCCTTCAAGTCAGTCTTGACTCCTGGCAACTGCCTGATCTAGTCCCTGCAGTTTTCTTGACAAGATTTCAGAAGTGGCTTGCCCTTGCCTTCTTCCTAGGGCTGAGAGCGAGTGACTGGCCCAAGGTCACGCAGCTGGCTCTGTGCCTAAGGCAAGACTAGAACTCACAGTCTCCCAGTTACTAGCCTGGTGCCTTAACCACTACACCAAACTCCCTCTCCCTCTCTCTCTCCAAAAAAAAAAAAAAAAGATACTACAGAAATATTTAAAAAATAAATATACTGCCTAGTACCTATTAGACCAGTGTTGTCCAAACCCGGCCACTTTAAGATGAGTGGGCTTCAACTCCCAGAATTCCCCAGCCAGCCATGCATACCAGCCATAAATCTGGTAAATTAACATGAGCAAAAGTGCTATTTTTTTCACAGAACATATCTATCTATCTATCTATTTATCTATCTATCTATCTATCTATCTATCTATGATCTATCTTCTAGCACCTTAATTTATACATTAATATTGATTTATTTACTTAGAAAATGTATATGATTACCCTCTGGGTGGCTAACAACAATCCACAAAAACACAGTATAATAAAACCTCTGTCAGCAAGCAAAAAACAGAATCAAAATAACCATATTCGAATAACCAAGGGGCCATATACACACCCACAACCAAACCTATATGGTTGATTTTCCATTCTTTTTATTTTTTTGCATTACAGTCAGTTGGCCATCCAGTAATTTATGTTGTTCTGATCACTTAAAATATGAATGACTATATAATTTATTTCTATGCTGCTCGATTCCAAACTATATTTGTGTCTGTGTTATTATAGCATGGAAGCATAACATATCATGTTTAAGTGAGGCTTAAGAATGAAAGAAGAGTCCAAGGATTTCCTTGCCAAGCATTCAGTTCCTCCCAAGGCCAATGAGATCTTTCTGAACAGGAGGAATGGGAAAGTAGAACCAAATAATTTCTGAAGCCAATCTGGTGTAACTGTTGTCTCTGCAGGTAGCTCTAGCAATCCCCTCCTCCCTTCTCTTGCCGCTTTTCTGGTAGTTGCCATTATGATATTATAACCCAAAAATGAAAGGGTCTCAAACAAGGGAAAAGTAAAAGGCAAGCTTCCCCCCCCTTTTTTTTTTCTCTTTTCTCTTGTGTAGGATGTACCAGACCACTGCCACTATCACCAAGTGTTTCTAATGTTAACCTTCAAGTGACCATGTAGCTTTAGTTTATTTGTGAGGTTCTAACATTTTTTTCAGTCTATTTAAAAGGCCAACTTTGGCTGAGCATAATATGCTGTGGGGAAAATGAATTTTTAGACCAACAGTGCTGTTTGAGCCAAATTGAAACATGTCCATCAAGGCAGATGCTTGAAGATTTATGAACCTGCAGTTGGATGCCTGGACCATCGCTTTGGCAAGAAGAGTCTTGCCGCATCCTGGAGGTCCATGAAGTAAAACACCGAAACAAAAGGGAAACTCATAAGCTCATATTCATATTGTTCCCCACCTCTCCAGCTCTTAAAGAATTAGAGGTAACAGTCTTTATTCAGATTTGGGGGAAAAAGTTTGTGACTCCCCCCTTTATATTTTCCTGGTACAGCAGAACAATTGTCCCAAGCTTGATATAATATGGAGGGGGCCCCATTTGAAATGGTGGCTCAGTATTTGAAATAATTGGATGGATCAACATTTTTCATTTAATACCTCGAGACCAATCAATTAACATGTAAAATGAAATAAATATTTCAATATGTGGGGCCTTCCTGCTTGCCTCTATTTGGCTACTGACTTCAATGGACAAAATAAAATAAAATTAAAATTACATTGACTCAGGATGAACTGAGACGGAAGTTGGAGGGCAGGGTCTTGAAATGACTCTGCTGCCTCTGGACCTTTGAGGTCTCTAAAATGATGACTTGCCAAGGAGACCTTTTGGAGGCTGGCAAAGCTTAGAATGCTCAAACAAGTGTGTCTGTTGTAATGGTAGGATTACAGTGTCTCAAAGTTCACTGGCCTAGCTCATCTAGGCCTGCAACATCATTCCGGACCTGCAAATTAGACAGGTTTATGGATGGCTGAAATGACAAAGAGGTTCTGAACTGTCTAGTAAGAACAGCTGGGTTCCAAACATTGCCAAGTCCAAATGTTGAACTTCAAATGCAGCTGCAGTTGTACTAACTCTCCTTCTTTCCCTCTCCCTGACTTTTTTTCCCCATGAACATTTAAATCTGAGTTGAAGGCTACCTCTGCAGGGAAGTCTGGTTTGGATTAAATAGAGGTAATTTTGTGGTTGATAGTTACTCTTCAAATCACTTTGATAGATATAGTATTCATATGTTCCATGGATAATAGTTCTGATTGTCCTACCCCACAGTCACCCCTACCCTGTTTTAAAAAATAGGATGAAAGCAGGTGTGCCCACAGGGTAAGTAAAAAAAGTGAAGATGATGGCCACGACCATGAGATTGAAGCCTCACTCTGTGACACGCATAAAATACAGGTGGAGATTTGATCATACAGTCATGGCTGCCATCTTGATTTTTTTTTTTTTCTCCACACTCTGTCGACACGCCTGGAAGAGAGAGAGATTGAAGAGAGTCATGGAAGTCATGCCTTTCCCATATCAGTTTAGACATGGATATCAGGTCAATGCGCTACTTGTCAGGATCACCAACTTTCTTCAGGTCACCATTTTAGCCTGTGGGGCTCTGGGCCTCTGCCCTGAGATCCAGTCCTACTGCACCACTGAGAACTGCACACTGATGTTGAGCAAATCAAAAGCCAGCATGGACAGAGTCTTCCTTGTTCCCTCTTTTAACCAACCTTTTCATGCTGTTGCCACCACCCCTTTGCCTTTGGCTTTGCTCAGCTGCCAGCCAAGGGCTAAACTGTTCTTCCCAGTTGTCCAGGCTGATTGCAGACAGAGCCACAAGCCACAGTTGATGCTGGGACAAAAAAACAGCAGCTCCACCTCTCACCTTTATGTCCCTGGGAACCACCAAATGAACAAGAATGTTCATCTCATGCTCCGCCAGCTTCACCCTTTCTGTTCCAATCTGCTTCAGAAGGCATTCTGCCTGTCAGAGGAGATTAAAAGGGGGATTAAATTCAGGTATAATCTCAGGGTTGAAAACTGGCATTTAGCTTGACATGCCACTCTTGTTCTAATGAGCTACACTTGCTGACTTGCATTTGGTATATTAAGCACAGGTGCCCAGTATGGCTTCAGAATATGATTATGGGTCTTCATAATAATGAGTCCAAAAGAGATGTAATTAAAGCTGGTCTCATGAATTCTAGGCAGTCCCTGAGAAGCAAGTGGTTTTTTCAGCAGCATCAGACAGATGATGAGAACTGAACATAATGTTTTTGAGGAAGTCCCACTTGCAGTGCAGTATTTATAGCCGCTGTTAAGAAGATCAGGAGCCTCTTCTTTATAATCTTTTCTTTTCTTCTTATTTTGTTTCTTATTTATTCACTATTTTTCTTTATTTTCCTTATTTTTTAAGAGTGTGTGTGTGTGTATAAATCCCCTCTCACCCCTATGGGTGGTATGTGTCTTCCTCAATCTTGGGTCTTCTACCAGAAGCCTGGGAGTTTGAGAGTTCTGTGCAGTATCTTAGCTGTTCCTAGCACTGCACTCTTCTGGATAGAGAGGTCTGATGTGGTTCCTGGGATCTGTGAAGCCATTCTCCCAGCTTAGGAGTCAGAGCCCCGAGTACTCCTACCACCACTGGGACCACTTTGGCCTTTAGTTTCCACATCCTCTCTAGTTCCTCCTTTAGGCCCTGGTACTTCTCCAGCTTCTCATACTCCTTCTTCTTGATGTTGCTGACACTTGGCACTGCTACATCTATCACCATCACTATCTTCTGGTCCTTATCTACTACCATGATGTCTGGTTGATTGGCCAGTACCTGCCTGTCCATTTGGATCTGTAAGTCCCACAGGATCTAAGCCCTGTTATTCTCCATTGCCTTCTGTGGAATCTCCCATCTGGACTTGGGGAGGTCTAGCCCATACACTATGCAGATGTTCCTGTACACAATGACCGCTACTTGGTTGTGCCATTCTGTGTATGCTGTTCCTGCCTGCATCTTACATCCTGCCACTATGTGTTGGACTGTCTCTGAGGCCTCCCTGCACAGTCTGCACCTTGGGTCCTGCCTAGTGTGATAGACCCCTGCTTCTATGGATCTGGTGCTTAGTGCCTGTTCTAGTGCTGCTATGATCAGTGCCTCAGAGTTGCCTTTTAGTCCAGCCCTTTCCAGCCATTGGTAGCATTTCCCAATGTCAGCCACCTCAGCTATCTGTCAATGTACTTCCCATGCAGAGGCTTGTCTTGCCATGGTACTTCCTCCACTTGAACTTCCTCCCATGTCTGCTGCTGCCTCAGGCATTCTCTCAGCAGCTAATCTTTGAGTGCCATCCTACTGATGTACTCCTGGATGCTCTGGGTTTCATCCAGGACAGTGGCTTTGACACTCACCAGATCCTGCCCCCTCCCTTTCCAACTGGTGTACAGTCTCTGGGTGTTGGACTTGGGGTGGAAACCTCTGTACATTGTGAGGAGTTCCAGGTCTTCACATCGGCAGCCTCCATGTCCTCCTTTGGCCAGCTCACTATAGCAGAAGAGTACCTGATGACTGGCAGGACGTATGCATTGATGGCCTGGATCTTGTTCTTCCCATTGAGCTGGCTCTTCAGGACCTGTCTTATCTTTTGGTGGTACTTGGATGTTGCTGTCTTCCTTGCCTCTTTATCGTGGTTCCCATGTGACTTTGGGATACCAAGGTACTTGTAGCTGGTCTGTATGCCTGCTATGTGGCCCACTGGTAGTTCCACCCCATCAGTCTTAACTACCTTCCCTCTCTTTACTACCATCCGGCCATACTTCTCCAGTCCGAATGACATCACAATGTCCTCACTTACAGCTTTGCTAATAATTCACTTAGTCCCATGGCTATAACATCAGAAAAATGAATAATACCTCACTGATGTATGTTATCTGGAAAAAATCCCAGATTACATCCTTGGAACTTCCCAGTAGGACCATAATAATTTCCTGACTAAAACCTTGGAGGGTTGTAGTCAGTCACTAAAACTGAGCTACATATACCACTAGTTTGCTCAATGTAAGGTAGTTCCAACTGCTTGGGTTCTCATAATACTCCAAAGTAACTATGTTGATTTGTAGATCACACTGAGCCACAAAATAGTCAACCACATTCCAGCCTAATACATTTAACCAGCTTACATTTCATTTACACATGGAAACAACACAGCATGTTAAATTAACCAAACCAAATTATAATTGTTAGGTCTGGAGTGTCCATGGGTCTCCACACATCACCCTTTCCCAACTAGGTGCTATGTGGAGTTGTTGAGTTACAGTTCTAAAATAATATAAAATATAAAATGTAAATAAATATAAAACATAAAATAGTTCTCCTGGCTGAGGGTCAGGAGAACTGTAAATCAACATAGAGAGAATGGGGATAGGCAATCCTATCTACATTGAACATGGTCCTGTCCTTTTGGCTAAATAAATAGTAATGCTGATTTAAATAAACAAAACTAATACTAATACTATATTGGAAACTATATTGAAAGATACTATAAATGTACTAATTGTGCTCCAAACCTGAGACTGCCAAGTTTGAACACTTGACAAGCCCTGTCTTAAATTGGGATATGAGTGCTCTCTGTTCTCTGACTTCATAACTTTCAGAATAGTAAGTGGATGCCCTCACATTACTATCCATCTTTGAGTTTATTTTATCACAAGCTAGCTTATTCCCAATGACTGCACCAGGACACTGTGCAGTCCCTAAGCCATGTTGTGACTTATTTGATGTTGGCTTTAACATGTTGTGGGAACCAGATACTGCAGCTTGGAAATCAGGGCTTACTGTTTTATAATAAATAGAGAAACTGCTTGTGGTTTATGTAATAAAACAATTCTAAAAACACACAGTGGTTAGCATAGTCTGAGAACTCATGCATACAGTATTACAGGGTACTTCCTGTGACCCCCAAACAGGACATCCTCGGAGGATGGGGGGACTCAAAGACAAGGCATCCTGCTTTAACTCAGATCTCTAGGGGTGTAATCTTGTTGAGAGATGGGAGGGATAGATTAAGGCCAACAATCGCGGGGACCAAAGCAAGTCTTATGTGTGGAATCGGCAGGAGCACCGTTGGGTTTCTGTTGCTGACCATGGTGCTGAAAAACACCTGGACAAGGCTGCAGAGTGCAGCCTTTAGCAAAAGAAAAAAGAAAAAAGGGGGAGGGGGAGGTTGCTTTGAGACTCACCTATCCACCGCTCTCGGTGCCTCTCGGTTTGGCTAAACTCCTGGCATAGAAATAAAAGCTGTGGAAAAATTCTTCCTACTTCACTGCTCCTGACTTCAAATAAACAAGCAAATCTTTATTATGGTCAAAGACCAGCATAAGGAGGGTAGGGTACAGTCAGTGAAAAAGCATAGAAAATACATTCCAGTCTAAAAAATAATTATTATTATAAAAAGCTAAAATATATAAAAAGGAAAGTATATATCTCAAAGGAATCTAAAAAGAGGGGTAAGAGCATTAGATGGGTGTAGGGGAGTGTAAAGGTTAGTATATGGCAGACTATATCTATCAAACTACAGAGCACTCTAGCATGATGAACTAGATGCTCATTTAGACTAGTTTATGGCACAGGTCATCATCTGACAAATTTTAATTGCTGCTGCACAGAATTTGGCAACATTATGTATGTTGTAGTAGGATTGGTATCTGAAAGCAGCGGGGGGGCTGTAAAATTGTCCTGGGCACCCTGGGTACTTATACAGTAATGGTGAGATGAGTCTTGTACGAATGTCTCTGTAATACAGGCACGGGAGAAGCACATGCTCTGTTGTTTCCATGTGTCCAGAGTCACAGGGGCATTGTCTCTCCGGGTAAGGGATCTTCCTGTATCGGCCTTCAAGGACAGCTGAGGGGAGGGCATGACATTGTGCCAGATTAAGGGCCCTCCGGTGGTTAGGTACTTCAAGTTCAGTTAAGTATGCCATAGGGGAGGCAGAGCACCTGATGGATTCACTGGTAATAAAGGTTGGGGACCTGGCTAGATCCAATTGGCTGTCTGCTACATGCTGTGAGTGCTTTGGCCTGATCATATCCCATGCTGAGTAGAAGATCTGGAGAGAAGCCCACGGATGAGATTTTAGTTGCTATTGCCTGTTTCCATGTGGATTGAAAATCATCCCCCATAGTTAATGGGGCAAGGCCAAGGAGAAAAAAGGAGAGTCTGAGCTGCCTGTCTCTAGTCTCAGGGTGGCATTAGAGACACATTTTGGGACTTGAAGGGCTAATCTTAGAAATTTGGATTATACAAGTTCTAATGATGCAAAATTGGAGAAGGGGCCCAGCTGGGCACCATAAAGAAATTGTGCTATTGGCTTGGCTTCAAATAATTTGAGTGCTGCAGGAGTAAAGTGGTCACCTCTTGTCTTGAGGAATTTAAGGATAGCAGATGAGCTTCTCTGTGCATTTTCAGCAGTGTAGTCCATGTGGGCTTTCCTACTGCCAGCAGAATGAAAGACTATCCCCAGGTATTTGAAACAGGAGACCTGCTCAATCTTGTGGCCATCTATTCTCCAGGAGTGGCTCTTGGGCCTTTTGGCAGATGCCATGATTTTAGTTTGCTGATAATTGAGTTCTAACTGATCTACCTGGCAGCACCGTGTTAGTGCTCAGTGCTGTTTTAAGGCCAATAGGTGTTCTTGAAAGAATTGCTGCATTGTCTGCATAGAGTAGAACAGAGATGTGTCTTCCAGCAAGTTTTGCGGAGTGAAAGTTTGTGTTAAGGAGATGGCCCACCATGGAGTTGATATAAAAATTGAATAAGAGTGGGGCCAATAAGCCTTGCTTGACGCCTTTCTCAGTTCCAGTGGCACTGGTGAGATAGCCCTGGGGGTTACATCTTACTTTGAGGGAGGTCCCTTCATGAAGCATATGTATTAGATGAAGTAAACATTGGTCAGTCAAGGAGGACTCCAGTTTTTCCCATGGTTTAGTTCGGGATATTGAATCAAAAGCTGCTTTGAAATCTATGAAAGTGGCATAAAGGGAGGTTGTGTTGCAGGAGGAATATTTTTCAATGAGATGTTGGAGTACTAGACACTGGTCAATGGTGGATCAGCCTTCTCTAAAGCTGGCTTGCTCCTCTGCAAGTATGTTTTCTTGTTCCAGCCAGCCCTGGAATTTCCATTGTAGATGTCTTGCATAGAGTTTGCTGATGTGTTGAGGAGGCTAATTGGTCTATAATTAGCAGGATCATCCTTTTTCCCTTTTTTATATATAGGGACAATGATCACAAGCCGCCAATCCTTGGGGACTTGGCCATAGGTGTGGATGCAGGTAAAGAGTGGGGCCAGAGTGGGGGCTTAGAAGCCCAAGTTGTTTTTAATGACCTCTGGAGGGATTAGATCTTCCCTGATCTTAGTTGAGCAACGAGATTCTTGATCTCTGTCACTGTCACTGGTGCCCACATTGGCAGATTTTCTATAGTTTGGCATCCACTTCCAACAAAGATGTCCATGAGGAGTTCCTGAAAGTATGCCTCCCAGGTCCCTGGTGGGATGTGACAGTCCATCATGGATGGACCATTGCTTTGGGAGTTTGATGTGATATGCCAGAAAGAGGCTGAGTCATTGGATTTGACTGCTTGAATGAGTTGTGTCCAGTTGTTTTTCATGGCTTCCTTTTTCTTGCGTGCCAGCAGTCTGTAGTGTCTCTTCTGCTGGAGGAGATCCTGTGCAGCTGTTGGTGTAGTATTGGATACAAAAGCCTGGTAAGTGGTAGCAAGAGCTTTTTTGGCATTAACACAGTCCTTGTCAAACCATGGCTTGGAGCGGTGCTGTTGTTGCTTCAAGGGTGGACTGTTACTACGAGTTAGATGCTGGTGAAGCTCTTGGGTAAGGGAGTTACAGTTCTCCAAGAGTGCATCAGGAGACTCAGCTGAAGTCAGGGCAGACTGAAGGCTCTGTAGGTGATCTGAGGCCAGTAGCTCAGTTATCATTTGATTTAACCAAGTGTGGGTCCACTTGGCTTGGCAGTACATTCTTCCTGCTGGCATTAGAAAGGGTTGGTAACAGTCCTCAGTATGTGTTTCTTGAGTGAAGACATTTAACTGGAGCAGGATTGGGAAATGATCACTGTCAAACTTAGGCATAACTTCTAGGGCCTTGGCATAAGGGAGAAGGCCCTAGAGACAATTATATAGTCAGTAGTACTCATTCTGGAGCCAGATAGGTAGGTATATTCAGCTGGATGGTCACTTTCAAGGACACGATTTAGAATGTGAAGGTTTAATCTGAAGGCTATTTGAGCCAGGCAGAGACCTGCAAAATTTGATTTCTGATCTTTTGAGCAGGAGGTGAGGAAGAATCCACCACTGGATAATTGGGAGGGGGGACATTTGTGCTGTGTGTAGAGGGTGTAGTCATTGGGCCCAATCTAGCATAGAGGTCCCCTCCCAGGACTACAAATGCATTTGAATTCAGCAGTATAAGGTTGGCAGAATAAATTTCCTGTTCAGCCAACAAGGCTGTGATCTGGGGTTTCTGCCTCATTGGTGTTATATAGGCATTTATTATCAACAGGGCATGGTGACTGAATTGGCTTAACACTGCCACGGCATATGACTTGAATGTGGGTAGGAGCCTTGATATGACACATAGTGTAGTGGAGACTAGGACTCCCAGGCCCCCTTTCGCTCTTCCGTGCTTTACCCCTGGTTCTGCCCCAATTGAGAATGAATGAAATTCGGAGGGCGGAGCTGGCGTCGCGGCGATACGGCGGGCGATCCTGGGCTCCCAGGATCGCAGCTGATATCTCCTCCCCCGGACGGTCCCGACGGACCTAAGCCGTCCCGTAGAGATGGCGAATGCAAAGGGCGCGTCCCGCGGATCTCAGGGACGCCGCAAGTCCCAGATCGATCCCAGGAGAAGCTCTTGAAGCCGAAGGAGGAGAGGCAGCCAAAAATGGCTGCGAAAGCCGGGACAGCTCCAAAGGAAGATGGAAGAGAGGGGTGTCAACTGGGTGAGATGGACTTTTACTATGCAACTATGCTTAGAGAACACCTTAAGTAACTTAAAGAGATTTTTAAAAGTGAAGAAAAGTGGATTAAGCGGCGAGATTGAGCCCTATTAAAAAAAAAGAAGGGGGAGAAAATTTTTCTTTTCAACTTTCCCTTTTTAGTGGAATTGATAAGATGTTTTTCTTTTAAAAAAAAAAATATTTTTAACTGGATTGGCTTTCTCTTTTTAATATTCAATAACTCTTTATTTTAAGCCTTTTTTTTTTTTACTAAGGTTTCTTTATTGTTATAAGAAATTTATATTTTTTTTGACTTTGAAATGGGGAAAGTGGAGTTAAGAGAAAGTAAATGAAAGAAAGTTGCACTGCCATCTAGAGGCTCGATTTAGTGCTTTCTTTTTTCATTGTGACGCACGCTCAAGGACTCTGTGCTTTCTAAAAAGATAGTGGGATGTGCATGTTTATACAGGTGCCATCCGTAACTATAAACAAGAAAGTGAGTTGAAAGCGATTTTGAAAATATTAAGATGGAAAGTTTGAGCTAGTCACAAGAGCCTTGATTAGTGGCAGTAGCTCTTTTTTCTGCTAGAAGCTCTGCTTTGCTCTCTATTCCCCCCCCAGATGGATTTTCCTTTTTTTTTTTTTAAAGAGGCTTAGCCTTTCCCTTCTTTTCCTTTTCTTTTTATTTTTCTTTTTTTTTTTTTTCTCCTTTTGCTTCTTTTTTTCTCTTATTTTTGGCAAGAACAAAGATAAAGAATCCTTTGACTCAATGAAGGTTTATCAAGATAACAGACTATACGAGAAACACAATGCAGAAAAAGATCTTTAAACTATTGAGGATGACTATAAAAAATTGGAAGAAGAGCTGCGGAAATTCTCAAAAAAAAAAAAAAAAGAAAAAAAGACATTAAAGCTAAAATGGACTTAATTAAATATAAACCGGGATCATTGGAAAAGGAAGAAATAGTACAAGAAATCAGAAACATTAAACAGAATTATTGTGAGGCCTATAATCTGAGAATTAAAAGGGTTAATCAACTGATAAATGAAGAGAGACAGATTTGTTCTTGGCACTGAGGGTGAGAAAAAGATTATACAAGACCATAATGGAAAATTGTACTAAGAGAATGCACAAAAAGAAGACGTAAAACAATATTGAAAGAAACTACTGGAGATGTTTAAAGAAAAAATCAGGGGAATACAACAATGATGGAACTGATAGAAGCTTCCAAAAGCAGAATGTTCAAAAGGACATTTATTATTGCTTTCTCTTATCCAATAATATAGAAAAAGGAATGAACAGTTAGATATCTTGGCATATTGAATGAAAAGGGTGAACTCAAAATTATGCAAGCGCTAGAATAAAGTATAAATCTGAGATATATAGTTAAAAATTGTATAACATGTAGTGAAGAATCTGGTTAGAACTGTAACCTGGTTAGAACTGTAATTGATACTGTAACTGATATTGGTTAGAACTGTAACTCTTAAGAACTGGAAAAATTAAAAAGTACCTATGCAGGAGGAAGTTATTGAAAATTATGGAATGTGCAGAGATGAGTTAAACTGAGATTTGAAACTAGAGTAAGAAGATAAGTAATTTTATTTGACACGGGATTTGCTTTTATTAATGATTAGATGAGAAAATATAGTAATCTAATAGATTAGGAAATTTTATAATAGAAATTTGATATTAATTATTATATATATACACATATAATAGATAGATGGAAATGTATTACTAATCCTATTGAAAGTTAAAATTTTTTGTAATATATGATTTTATAGATTAGCTATGAACGATTAATAATTGTTAATTGATAAGTATACAAGTATATTTTGAATAGATGATATGAGAATTTAAGATTATGAAAGGGGCACCAACGAGTTTAACTGGTTGACACACGGTATAAAATGGAAGATGCTTTTTTATGCCTTTTTATGTTTTTGTTTGTTCATGTTTGTTTTGTGTTTGTTGTAAAAATAAAAAAAAAACATTATAAAAAAAAAAAAAAGAATGAATGAAATTCATTTATTAGCAGTTCATCAGTAGTCCATATTTCCCGAATCAATATGATGTCATGGTGGGAGAGGAAGTTAAGAAAACAAGGATCTCTGTGGATGCAAACCATCTAGCCACATTCCAGGTTAGAAGAGTGACTTTATGCTGGTCACTCGGATGTTAAGCAGATGCACTGCGAACCAGGAGCTGGATGGATAATTTTAGCAGGGGCAGTAGCTTCATATTAGTTGTTGGTTGAGATGGTTGTAATTGTGTCTCCTTCAGTGGGGAGGAAGGTGGGGTACCATCAAGTTTTTGGTCTCTCTTCTCTGCTATCTGTTTGTCCATGAAGTCTCTGTTTTCGTGAGGGGGCAGGGGTATTTGTAGTTTTGTCAAGGAGATTGAAAGAATCAGTGCAGGATGGGCAGCAAAATGTGGATCACTGGCAAGCAGGGATCCCAACTCTTTAGCAGGGGGAGCATCCTTTCACTTGTCCAGTGAAAGGAGAGGTGAGGGGAGCTGTTTCTCCTGTGAATCAGGTTCCTGCAGGGCCAGAGGAAGCCCCTCAGATTTGGAAGTAGATGAGGATATACCTCCAGGTTGGGTTTCTGTAGTGCTTGGCTGAGGTTTGTTTTGTTTGCAAGGCAGTTTCTTTCAGATGTCAGCTGCTTGGGGTTGTATGGGTTCCTTGACTACTGCTGGTGTGGAGCTCTCAGAGGAGTTGTTGTCAATTTCACTTTCACTTTCATTAGTGAAGACGTCAGAGTAGTGTGCTGACAGCTCCCTGTGTGTCCAAATCAGAGGAGAGGCAGCAGTGTGAGATGGTCTAGATGAGCAGCTCAATGGGACAGATGTATTAAGTTGGTGCTGGACTTCCATATCACTACCAGCACTGGGAGGGTATGTCAGAATTGTTGTTTTGATGTTTGCTAGTTTTTTTCTCAGATTAATGAATTCTGAAGTTATAGATTTAGCTACCTCCCTTGAAGTGTGCTTATGCTCTTTGCTCTTGGTGTAGCTGGCAGATTTACTACATTTGGAGCATAACTTTTTATGGCTCTTATCTGCAGGGTCATGACCATTTATCACTTTCCCAGTGATGTGAACCAGCATGTCCTTAAAGACTCTGACGGTTTGGATGCGATAAGTCTGCCATAGGAACTTGCTTATTTGTGTGAGTCTGGTGGGGAGAGATGGCTGGTTGAAACTCAGGAACAGATTCATAGCTGTGGTGGGTGCAGGAGACTTGTTCCAGAGGTTATCTCTGTACCTCCCTGCTCCGAATGTTAACTTGGGCTGAAGCTTTGGAAGGTTGTGGAGGAGGCCTGTCTGGCTTCTGTGTTGTGGTATTCTTGAGGGGTGGGGGTGTGTGAAGGGGAACCTGAAGCTGTAGATCTGTTTCCCACGTTTTTTGTTGTCTCTGCGATGGGGAGGTAGGAGTCAATCCTCATCTGCTTTATTGGATTTGTGGGCCCCAGTATCATTACTGGGACTGGTCCAGGTTCTTTTCTTGCCTCTGGATGGTGTTTTTGGACCGTAGGACTAAGTCAGAGGGGGGTGAGGCCAGTCACAAGCCGGGAGCTTATTTCAAGAGCTGCTAGTGTGTTGACATCTTGGCTCCTCTCCTGCCCTGAAATCTGACAATTTGGAAGCTGGGTATTCTTCTATCCTTGGCTTTCTTCTACCTGATATCTGCTATGTTAGATATTGGAAGTTGCTTAGAGGGCAAAAGATAAAATCTATTATCCAGTGGAATTTCATGATTTTAAAGTTTAATTATTTGAAATAGATACTTCATCATTTCAAAAATGATATGGCAGAATAAACATTCTTTCACAAATATATTACATCATTAATAATATCTTTTTCTCAAGCATTTTCTTTAGAATTAGTTGCCCTCCAAAGAATAGTAAAAGGTCATTGTTGGCAGTGCAAGGAGATTTCAGTTTGATGTATTCCTTCCTGTAAAAGTTTATAAAGTTCAACTTGTTCATCAGGATAGTTATACAAACTCTGCCCAACCATCCTTTTTATGAGTAAGGAATTCCCATTACAACTTTATGTGCTTTCAGAATACTTGGCTTTGAATAATTAAAAACAATTACTAAAGATATGTGTGGTATAATACACTATATATTTAAACTTTATAACCACGTGTTTGCAATATATACTCATTTTGTTACAATTCCACTATGTTAGCTGTGAATTCTTTCAAAGTACTCAACATTTCAGACTCATTTCTTCACCTCTTTACGAATCAGATTGGTGGTTTTATGCCCACCATCTCTGAAGGTATTGCTAGCACCTTTCCCAAACTGATCGATTTAAAGAACAAAATGGAGCTATTTTTAAAAATGCTAATTTTTATGGACTTCAGGGATTCAGTATAACAAATGTTTGTTGGAAATGTTCACAGGGTGAAGGAACCTTTTATCATCTTTGGTGGACCTGTGAAAAGGCTAAAAAAATCTGGGATCAGATATGTATTGCTATTCAAAAGATTCTTAAAGTGAGCATTCGAAAAAAACCCCAGAATTGTTCCTACTGGGTTTGATGGAGAAAGGACTGGAGGAACAACATGGAACTGTATATGATCACAGCTGCAAGACTTATATGCACAAAGATGGAAGGACTCACAAATACCTACAGTGGAAGAATGGATTATCAAATTAATGGACTTGGCTCAAATGGTGAGGTTAACAGCTTTAATAGGAGATAATACTGTTTCTAAATTTGTCTCCTCATGGCAACCCTTCCTAGATTAGGTGCTTGGGTTTCGAAAAAATGAAGCTTTGATTGTGGGATTTAATGATTAGATGGTTTGTGTTGATAGAAATAATGTGAATTTGGATTAGTTAGTGGCAAGAGACTAACTTTGTTTTAATTGGTACTCATATCTGTATTGGAGATAGTCAGAAGTCATTTTCCGTTTCATCTTTCTACCTGTTTTCACTATTTTAGTTTTTGTCTTTTTCTTTTAGTTCTATTTTCTTTCTTTTCTATACTTTCTGAGTTGTATTTTAACTGTACTTTTTATATATCTTAATAAAAGTTTTATTAAAAAAAAAGAGATTCAGTATATGCCAGATTTAAAGGTGGTAACTCAAAGGATTTAAAAATAGTAAATCCAACATGATCTGATAAGATCGTGTAAATTTGGAAGTCAAGATAAACACGGGAAAGGAAACAAATTGGAGATGAAGGGATGAACTTATAATTAACTGCATATCTCAAGGGCGATTTTCTCTATTGATTGAGCCCTTCTTTGGAAGAATTCTCATTTTTTAAAAAAAGGATAATCTGCTATCAGTCAGGTGGAACATCCTGATGTATTTCAGTCCAGCTGAGAAGTTCTATGCTCTCTGCAAAGGACATTCCCCTTTAGCCCAACTCAGAGAAGAACATTATTGTGATAAAGGGTTGGAATTAATTGACTAAAGCCCAGGAATAGCACTTAATAAAATGTAAAAATCCTAAGAACACAAGACATGGTTGTGCAGCTATGCAGATCTGCACATGAGGAAAGTATTAGTGAGAAATTTCAATTTAACGTAATACAGAAATTATAACATATAAAATTCAAACTGACCAATCAGAAGCTTGGATGACTTGAACAGATGTCTTCTAGATAATTTCTATATTATCTATTTAGCACAAGGTGAAATTGGCTTAGGATATGAATTCATATCATTTTTGGTTTGGTTATACTGTGACACTGTGCTGCTGTGACAATATACTGGTATATGGATGGTGACAATAGTCCTCCTTTTGATATCTAGGTAATTACATAGGCAATTCCAGACAGGAACCATTTCTTCATTGGACCATTGATTTCCTTAGATGTTTATGTTCTTAATGAATTATTGTTTGACTTAAACATTTAGCTAGTATATCATAGAGAATTGACCTCTTTAATCTTCCTGTCCCACATAACAGAGCAATCAATAGAAACAGCAGCAACAAGGAATACTTCTTCACTCATCCACAAACTTAATTTTTTTGTTTTGATTTTATATTAGTGGTTGGTGGAAAAAAGAGATGCAACAATGTAATATAGGGCATGTGAATCCAATAGTGGGGTACTGAGTTTTTGAACATACTATTTTAGTATATTGTTGTGCTGAATTATTACCAAGTGCATATGGTTTTTCAATATAATATGTGCATGTTCAATTAGTTTAGGATTGAAGAAAAACATGATATAGATATCTGATGAAGTAAGAAAGATGCAATCTGGGGCAGATCTTTATATCTCCCCTTGCAGTATCGATGGAACAAATTCTATTTCCAAAAAACATTTCACCTACAGGAATGACATTTTGATATTTGGTATTATTTCACCTGGAAATAAATAAATCTAGCTATTTTCTTCTCTGCAGTGGGTATGACCTTCATGTTTGATTTTAATGTGCCATCAAGTCAGTTATGACTCTTGCAACCACATACTGTAGGTGTGTACATTGTCTTCAGGATGCTCTATTCTCATCCTGGTCTTTTGGGTCTTTCAACAGTGTACCCATCACTGCTGTAATCAAATCCATCCACTTTGCAGCTGGTCTTCTTTTTCTGCTTTCTTCCACCTTTCTCAGCATTATGGACTTCTCAGGAGAGCTAGATCTTCACATAATGTATCCAAAATATGGTAGTTTGAGCCTGGTCATTTGTGTCCTGAGTGAGGACTCTGGGTTGATTGATGATCCATTTATTTGTTTTATTGGCTTTCCATGGTATTCTCAGGAGTCTTTTCTGACACTGGTTTGAAAACATCCATACTCTTTCTATCCTCCTTCAAAGCCCAACTTTTGCTTCCACAGACCGTCACAGGGAAAAGCATTGCCTGCAAGATTCTAATCTTGTGGGTATAAACACCTCATGGCATCTGAATATCTTTTCCAAGGCCTTTGTTTATAATGTACCAAGTGGTTGTCTACAGTGTATTTCTTGACTGCTTGTTCCTTTCCCATTGACAGTTGATTGTAAAAGGCAAAAGCTAGCTACCACTTCAGTATCTTCACTGATAATTCTAAGGCTGTTTTATTTATTTATTTATTTATTTATTTATTTATTTATTTATTTATATATCAAATTTATATCACTGCCCAGCTCCCCCACAAGGAGGGACTCTGGGAGGTTCACAACAAAACAAGTTAAAATCAGTAAAAACATAAATAATACAAATATAAAATACAATTATTAAATACAATAATTGTCATCAGTTTGGTCTTCTTTACATTGAATCTTAGTCCCATTTTTTTCACTGTCCTCCTTGACTTTTATTATTATTAGATCTTGCAAATCATTTGCATTTCCAGCTATCAGAACAGTCTCATCAACATAGCACAGGTTATTAATGTTTCTTCCTCCAATTTTAAAACTACATTCATCTGCTTCCAACCCAACTTCCCTCAAGATATATTCAGTATATAGATTGAATAAATAAGGGGGGAGGATACAGCCTTGTCTCACTCCTTTGCTGACTTGGAGCCAGCCTGCCTCACCATGTTCTGCCTGGACTATGGCTTCCTGACTTCACATGTCAATCCAATCAAAGGCCTTTCTATAATCAATGAAACACATATTGATTTGTTTTTATATTATTTGGCTTTCTCAATTGTCCAGCATCCATAAACAATATTTTTTGTTCCTCGGTTTTTTCTAAATCTCACTTAAACATCTGGCATCTCTTTTTCCATATAGGATTCTATGTTGGATGATCCTTACCATTATTTTGTTAGCATGTAAAAATGAATGTATTATATGATAGTTTGCATAGTTCGTTAAGTTTCCTTTCTTTGATATTTGTATATAGATCAGGGGTACCCAAACTCTTCAGCTCATTGACCCCTTCATGAAGTTTCAGATTGTTCATCAACCCCCAAACATGTGTTATATGAAAATAATTTAATAAATACTACTTTAACAAATAGTACTATGAATAATAATAATAATAATAATAATAATAACAACAACAACAACAACTACTACTACTACTACTACTACTACCCCTTGGATAGTCCCATCGACTATTGGGGGTCAATATTGATCACTTTAGGGAACCCTGATATAGACTGACTGCTTCAAATCTGTTGGCCACTATATTGTTCTCCAGATTTGCTGGCACAATTTACTTAGAACCTTTACAGATTCCAATAGAAGAGAATATATGCAACTCAGGGTTGAACTGTGGAGTCCTTGGTGCTCTCCGAACTTGGTTGTTTGCTTGCAAACATTTCATTACTCAACTAAGTAACATGATCAGTGTGAGTAAATGTGGGGTTTGCTCCCTGTTTATATACAGTAGCTTGCCCTGCCAGTGTTGGTCGGAGTGTGGTTTTCTCCTTGGTAGTTCCTTGATTAAGGCACTGTTTTCTGCTTGATTGTTTGCCTGGTGTTAATCCCTGCTTATCTGGTTGTTGCCTGCTGGAGAGGATATGTTCTGGTCTTTACAGATTCTTCTTCTGTTGCTTGCCTTATTTATGCAGATTGTCCATAAACTCCTGTAGCTTTCTGACTTGGTAATGTACAGAGAGCTGATCTATTTCATCTTCTAGTAGTAGAGGTTCTTGTAAATAAGAAATATCTTTTAAGTATCTTGGATGCTGACATCTCTACTGTACAGTATTCTCCTTCCATCTTTGCCTAGTCTTCTTTGAATCAGTTAATACCTGTCCATTGATGTCCTTTAGCATACCAATTCAACATTGGAACCTTCTTTTGAGTTTGGAGATTTTTGGGGGGAAGACTTTCCTTGTTTTTCCATGTCAGTTTCCATCTTTTATGTCTTTAGATGTTTTGTGATACTGCTTATTGTCTTTTCTAACAGCTCTCTTAAATTCTTAAGTTTTTTTCTTGTGAGATAGTTGCCTTGCTTGGCTTTGGCTTCTATTCTCTTCTTGGCAATTTCTATGGTTTGTTCTGACATCCACTGAGTTTTCTTCTGCTTCATGGTCTTTGGCAGTCTCTTTTCACATTCATCTAACAACTTCTTTGAATTCATTCCACAGTTACTTTTGCTCCCTGTCAATGAGGTTCAGGACTTCAAGGCATTCCTGATGTTCTCCTTGAAAATGGTGATTATCTCTCAAAATCAAATCATGGAAACTAATTGCTTTTTTTCTTCTGCTTTAACTTGACTTGGAACTTGCACATGTGAAGTTTGTGATCAGTTCCACAGTCAGCCACATCTTTGCTGTTATAACTGAGCTCTTCCCCAGCCTTGTATCAACAATTTACTCAGTTATATTTCTGTGTGCTCCATCAGGTGATGTCCATGTATATAGGCATTGTTATGGTTGTTTGAAGACTGTGTTAGCAATTAAGAAATTACTGAATAGGCAAAAATTGTTAAGTCATTCTCCTGATTAATTTTGATTTCCTAGGCCATGTAGTCCAGCTATGTATTCCTCCTTACTATTTCCAGTTTTGGCATTTCAGTTTCTAATCTCACTTGCATAGTCTGTCAATTTCAGATTGAACTTGACCATAAAACTATCAACCTCCCCTTCTTCTGCATGAGAAGTAGAAGCCTAATTTTGGATAATTGTCATATGAAAGGATTGTCTGCAAAATCTGACTGATATATTTGATTATTGATTACATTATTACCAGGTAGTGTCCTTGCTATATTCTTCCTATGAAAACACCATTCTTTCATTGTTTTATGTGTCCTGATTAGTAAACAGCAGTGTAGGAGGAGGAGGAACTTCAGAATAGAATTCAAGTGAGGAAGAGACCTTTAATTTTAATTTTTAAAAGTTTATTTTATATTTCCTTAGAAATCTCAGCTACATCAATGTAGCTGGGGTGAGTGGTCATGTCTGTGAGTGTCAATGCATAAATCTATATATCTAATGTATATATGTGCCTAGAAATATGCATATAAGGCCCCAGCCCACTTCTAACCCCATATGCGGCTTTCAAACTTGGAAACATTCTCTTCTCCACCCCAATCTATAACAATAAGGTCTAATTTTTACTGGCTTAAGTTCTCCAAGATTGCTAACAAGGAGGATCTTTTGAATCAGCCACCATCTGATCCTTTTAACTGGAGAAGCAATGTTTGAAGGAGATTCAGCTACATTCTGGGCCAGGTTGGACTCATCTGAAGCAAGAATTTTGGAATAACGCCTTGATTAATCAGATGGGTTGAGCTTTCTCAGATCCTCTCTGTAGAAAAGAATTTAATTTCATTAGGTACTAAAATCATAGAACCAGAAGGGACTCTAAACCCTTTGCTGAAGCAGAAAATCCAGTAATTATTTCAAGGTAATATTTGTCATTGTCCAGGTCTGATTCCTTTCTTTCCCTTGTTTCTTCCCACTTTTGGGAGGGTGACCCTCAGCATCTCATGAAAGATCAGGTGTGGCCCTTAGTCCCAAAAAGTTGTGTATCCCTCATTTAAGATATACATTTTTAAAAAATGTAGAGAGAATTTAATGTCACATCAAGTTTGTCCTAAAATGTTTGGCTGCTGTAAGAGTAAATGATTAGATAATAGAAACAACTCTGAAAATGGGAAGGTGTAAGGGAAAGTAAGTAACCAAAATACAAGAGTCCCTTAGAATGATTTAGTTTGCTTTGAAAGATCTCCCTGCTGTTAGTTTGTACAATCTTGTGAAATATTTAATGCTTTCTCTATGCAGGAAAAAACAAACAAACTATAGTATAGCTTTTCAACAAAGGCAAACAATGGCAACAGCCAACTTATGTAGGTTGCTGAATGCCATACTGTGAAAGTAGGATAAAAATCTGGCATTTGAATCTCAAAGCAGCAATTGCTTTCTTTCTTAGCAGGAAATGTATTCAATTGTGTTTTTTTGAATTTGCTATGAATTCTGAGTTTGCAGGCTTATAAACAAGCTCAAATTTTATGGGATCTCAACTATATAGGAAAATTTTTGATGTGATTTGTATTGAAAATATTCCTAATCAAACTCATTTGATAGAATTTATAGAAATGTTTTTAGGCATCTACTTTCATTACATGCTGATTTTTTAATTCAACTTGAACATGCTAACAAAATTGCCATTATAAGAAGATCAGGGGCTGGGGCAGCTGTAATCAGATGACTAATCTTTTGAGTGGGAAATTTATACAGCTTATATGCATGGTTATATTATTGCAAGTGCATTGCATAATAAGACATTTTAAGATATGCATGAGACCAATTTGAAGGATAAATTGGAAACTCAAATGGCCAAATGTCTTACCACCAGTCTATACAGGGAAATGCAACAAAATAATCATGAACTTTCCAGCTTCTCCAAGTTGCAGTACCTGTCCATGCTTCTCCAACAACTTACAACCTTTGTCTACCCATTTACCATCTGTTCAAATTTTCTGAGGTACAGCTCCCAGACTTTTCAGCTGTTTCTGTATAAATACCAGTTTCTTTCTCTACCAGCTGTCCTTTTTCCAGCTTCCATCTGCACCATAGTTCACCATGGTTCAATGTGAAAAAAGAAGTTCATCATTTGAAACATAACCAGCATACTCCTGCAGAGCTAAGATGCAGCAAGCCCTCTAGTGCCATCTTCTTTCTTTATATATGCAGTCTTAGACAAGATACACAGCAAATATTTATTAAACAAATTATAATCACAATGAAGTATTAATAGAAATTCTTTGTCCTGGGAATATATTAATTTCTAAACAGATGTTAACTTTTTATAAGCATCATATTTTAAAAGATTGTGGAAATACAGATCCTTTTACATCTGGACTGCTGATATTTATCCAACTTTTTTCTGCTTGTTTGGGATATTCAAAAGATGAAATGTAATGCTCACATCCAGAAATACTGTGTTATATCTGTCATCATTTTAACTCAAAGCTCTGATGTAGGTTTTGGGTTGTTTTTTTTTCCTGCCTTTGAGTCAGTCTTGTCTGCTGGTAACTGCCTGGACCAGTACCTGAAGTTCTCTTTGCAAGATTTTTGGAAGTGATTTCCTAGTGCCTCCTTCCTAGGGCTGAAAGAAAGTGACCAATCCAAGGTCAGCCAGCTGGCTTCATGCCTAAGGCAGGACTAGAACTCACCGTCCCCTGGTTTCTAGCCTAGTGCCTGAACCACTACACCAAACTGGTTCTCATGTATGTATTGAGTCTAAGCAAAACTTTGAAAGGGTCTTCATTTTGATTAAAGTGACAGCACCTTATCAAACCTGAAGCACTGAACTCTCCTTATTTAAAAAAAAACAAAGTGCCCAGGATCCTTCAATCACTTCATATGATCGATCAGACCAGGCCTGCACAACATACAGCTCACGGGCTGCATGTAGCCCCCCAAGCAGCCTTGGGTGGCCCACTGGCATTTTTTCAAAGACAGTAAATTCACCCCTGCTGCTGCCCTGAAAGATGCACTTCTGAATGGCTCCAGCAGCTCCAAGGTTCACCACCGCCACCAGCTCCAGTGCAGCCGCCACTCTACAACTGATTGGCACACCAGGTGTTTCTTTGCAGCCCATGATGATTTTTCATTGATCAGTATTGCTCTTTACAAGTAATGTAGGGCTGGTTTAGGCTATCCTTTCCATTGTTCAGCTAAGGGGAAATAAAAAATAAAATAAAATTGAGCTAAACATTAAGCTTAAAAATAGAAGTTAAAAATTATGGCTATTCACATAAGCACACTATGCATAGTTAGCTGAGACCTACTTCCTCCTGAAAAATAGAAAACAAAAGACTCATCTCATGCTTTGCAAATAAGCATTACAGATATAGAACTAGCCATATTTCAAGGTTGTTTCAAAGCTGAAACACCGTCTTTCTAAAGTAACTTAAGGAACTAAGCTCAAGCCACTAAAATTTTGCTTCTTTACTGTCCAACAGATAATGTGTTTTCCAGTAATTTCCCTGAGGCATCTCAATTTGAATCAATGTGTACTGGAGCCCCAAAAATTCTTTCCCAGGTATTGCAAGTTGGCTCTATGAAGCATGGGGAAGCCTATCCCGTTATGCTTTCCTCTGCTGATTTTGGCTGCCTAAAATAGGCTTCTGGTTGTTTTAATCGAAGAGTCATTTCACAGACTGAAATTATGGCATGAAATTATCAAAACAAATGATGCAACTATGAAACATTTGGAGAATTCCAAGTAGGCTTGCTGTCAGACGTTTAGGCAAAGATTTATAGTTTTATTCACATTTTGAAAACCTAGAACGAAAGGACAGAAAACACAAGTATGCACAATACAAACCGAGAGCCCTTTTTGGCTTTCTTTAGTTAGCATGAGTAGCAGCACAGACAGTGTCTCTGTTTTTCTTTACAAGCAGCAATTATGTCTGGGACTGTTCCACCCCTTTAACTCAGTGAACTCCCATCCATTGCAGTTTCATTGTTGTTCTGGTATCAGCTTCTCACTTACTAATTTTTCTTTCTAGATGTGTTTCACTTGTTTTTCTTATTTCCTTTTTCTAGTCATTCCCTTCAGCTGCCTTATCCCTGTCATTTATTCCTTCAGAACCACCAGTATACATAAAATATAAATTGCCATATTTTTTTTTTCTATTCATTTTCCATTCACTTCCTGGGACACATCAACTATAGCGCCAACCCTCTGAGCTATAATTTCTATAGTTTTGGTCAGAGGAATGAAAATGTTCCCTACTATGGCTTCTAAAGTTTCCTTAGACATAGCATGCTCAGCTTCTACATCTATTATTATTCTGCAAAATTTCTCCTTGGCCACTAATGCTAACATCAACCACACACCAGAAAAGGATCACAGCCCAATTCTACCCTGAATTTCAAGATTCTACCCTGATATTCTCTTCCCCTTAAATTAACAACCCTTCTAACAGAGAATTCAGTAACAATAAATTTTACATCATCTGAACAAATCTAGCTGCAATTTGTTGTGAATACTTTAATTTCAATTTCTGCAGAAAGCATCTGGACATCATCAGCATGGATGTGATACTGAAAACCAAAGTGACAATCAAGTCACCCAAAGGAAGGGTATAAAGAGTAAAGAGAACAGTTTCATGTCACCAAGTAAAGATCTAACTCAAGATGGAAACTGCAAATTGTTACAGTGAGAAATTACTCTTTCCATCTACGAGTACTGAACTAAACACACATTCCTAAAATATCCACATTTTGAGAGTATGAAAATGAATGGCCTCTAGATAACTGGGTTATGATCTACATGTCTCAGAAAAAAAGTACTAATGCTGTCTTCCATGACACATTTTGGATTGCATTTTAATAAGATCTAAATCTTTCATCACATAGAAGTAATAATATTCTTTTCTCTCTCTCTTTTAGAAGACAGTTCAGACTTTTGTCTTTGCACCAAATATTACATGCTTCTCTGCAGGGCACACTCAGAAAAGACAGTCACCTGACATCCTAAGACAGCAGCATTTAATGTGGCCCATGAACAAAATGTTTTCTCATACCTCCTCTTGTTGACTGTTTATTGCCTTTGTCTTCTTTCTCTTGATCTCATCTTCCATCTCCATTTCATCTAATGTTCTTTTCCTATAGCGAGTATTGGAGATTAGAAGATAAATCAATAAGTGAGAAGGCGGAATAGCATACACATTTTTTCAGGAAAATGTTTGGTATCATCAACAAATTAGGGCACCTCGTTACTCATTCCATACTCCAGAGAATTTATGAACAATTTAAAAGTACAGTTCTCCAGGCAGATATGTGAAGGATCACATTGATTATAATCTTAAATTTCAAAAGCTACCCATTCTAAATTTTTTTCTATTTGTTTTTCAACTGATAGGATCACAGGAGTCCTGGCACCCCCTCTCGCACCCCCTCCCTGAACCGCACGGCACCTCTTGTACACCCTACTGAATTCAACTGGATTCAACTGCAAGAAGGACTTAGTTATTTGGCTTGGACTGAGGAAAAGAGCTAACAGCCTCTTCTCAGTGCATAACTGTAACGATCTGCCACTCGCTGCTCCCAAGTCCAGTATCTTTCCTTGCAACCAATATTGATTCAAAAGAAAGTTCATTTATTGAGAACAAGTGTACAGTTCCAAAGCATTGCTAAGAATAAGCCTCTGCGTGCCAAAAGCTGTTTTTTCTACTTTTTCCTTCCTCACCCTCCTTGCTTCCTTAGTCTCCTGATTCTCCTGTTGGTACGGCCTTGAGCATTCCAGTGCCTGTGATAAGGAGCCATCTGCCTCTAACTGTGCTTCATCCATTTTCCCGCCATTCCCCCCGCCCCCACCTTGTACAATGGCAGAACTGCAGCATGTAAAAAGCAACTACCAACTAGCCAACAGTAAAATCTACTATAAAATCTTGCGAGGATTCTGACATGCCGTCCCTCCACAAATAAGGATGTCAGTCAGATGAATCATATTCTTCACTCTGCAAAAGAAAAAGAAAAACAAAACATGGTATAATAACATTTCTAAGTCTTAAGGTTTTGTAGGATAAGTCTTATACATTTTTTTTATTAAATCTGGAGCCTTTACATGTTTCTTGTCAACCCATTCTGCCAATGGGTTATTCTGACAATAACCCTATATGACTTTCTTCACTGAATAGGAGATACAACCATGGATCTCCTGAAGCATAGATGATTTGGCCATGAATATTCCCTGTGGAGAGATTCATGATGTCTGACACCCTCTGGGACCCAGGGCTGACTTCTGTTCTTTTGCTGTGGCTTTAATCCAGCACAATGCCTCTGGATGTGAAAGTCTTTTAGGGAGGAAGGCCTCATTGAGATGTTTCCAGGAGATAAAGGGAGCTGGAGATGCTTGGACAGCCAGAATTTTTTGAACAATTTGAAAGGATTCGCCTCTTATTTTCCCCCAACTTTTTGCCAGGCAATGTAATTAAACCAGAACATTGTAAAATGTGTGTCTAGGGGAAGGTGCTAAACTCTTTGAGAATGTAATATCAAATTCTGAAAGAGAAAGTCGGAATTGCTATCTGAGAGAAGTGAGTGGGATGATGTATCCAAACTAACTGGAGGCAAGGACAAGCTTGGAGCAGATTTTTTTATTTTAACAGTGTAACCGCAAATGGATGAACCCATGAACTTAAAGACCAAAATGCGCATGAGTAATAGACTAATGGATAGTAACTGACACACCCCCTTTAAGTAATGAGCTAATTATAATGAACATGCAATGTATGTAATAGGTGGAGCCAGGGAACGTCACAGAGGCAGTCGCGAAGAATGTAACCTCCGAATACCTCAGCCAATGGGGAAACGAGGAGGGAATGGCGGGCGCGTTAGCTGGATATAAAAGGGAGGGGGCGGGACCTGGCTTCTCGGAGATCAAATCTGATTGTGTAGATTCTCCCCACTTATTGCAATAAACGATAAAAAACCCTCACCTTGCATCCAGAAGATTTGTCTCAGGAGACATTTCCACCCTGGCACGAAGGAAAGTGTCCAGGGAAGCATATAACATATCTATTTTCAGTCCTTCCTGAAAATATTGATTTTCCTCATGGAGTTTCTTATTCTCTGCCTCACGTCAGAAAATCATGTCTCTATGACTGCAAGTCAGCATGATCTTTCTGTAAAATATCAAGACCAGAGTGAAATTAGGCCCCTCAGTTTTTTTACTTGAATCCTCCAAACTTTTTTAAACTTAAAAAAAATTAAAAATACTTTGTATTTTGATTGTTATACATCTAATATAAAACATCCCTCAAGCAGAGCTCAACAATAGCTAACGTACCTCGACAGGTCTCAGTTGAGGTACCTTAGCTATTAATCAATAGCTACCAGACCAGCTTTTCATTTTATTCATTCATGTATTCATCATACATTTCATTAATGTACCCTCAGAAGTGTCATGCTTTACATCTCCAAATAAATAAGGGAAGGAGCTTGCCTTTTCAAAACAGCTTTGGTCCCTTCAACTGGTTTATGGCTCTTATTTATTATCTTTCTGGAGTAATAGCATTACATTTTCAAAATGTATTTGAATGAATCTAATAGAAAACCTCCCTCAAGCAGAACTTAACTGATGAGTACAGGTATATGGCCATGTAGTTTTCTTGCCAGGAATACAGAAATAGTTTCCACTGGTTTCTTTTGAGACTTTTTTCAACATTCTAGTCTAGTTTACAGATTTTCCTGCTGCTTTTTCACCTACATACTAACCATGAGCAAACCTGCATAGCTTTGGGGAATTCAGTCAATATTGTATACCTGCTGCTAACTGCTTGTGACATTTGAATACATACTGGCGTTTATATTCTACCTATATGTGCCAGAGTTACCTGAGGATGGAAGGAGTGTGTTTGTGTGGGGTGTGTATTATTACATTTAGAATATTTATGTTGTACATTTTAATATACAATTATTTACCATAATTATATATTATTTTATAATTTATAGTCTTTATCAGTTGTAATAGATTATATAACATGGAGTATCCTCTACATTACTCTTCCTTTAAAACTCCTGGGACATTAAATAATTCAGTTTGGGTTGGATTTAATCTAGTTATCATGCTCTAAATGACTGCCATAAGGTAAACTTTAGTACTTAGTGTGACACAAAAAAGCGAGAATTCTGGGCAACTGAAAGTACATTTTTCCAACATGAAAGTGTACCACATAAAGGTATTTTCAACTGTAGCTTAGAGTTTTTGAGCTCTTCTTCCACATGACTCCTTATGTGTTCCTGATGCGGTTGCATGATCTAGAACCATGTAGCTTAAAAGCAATTAATATAGTAAGGATTAATAAAATAAACTATGAAACTTACTGAAAAGTTCAGTTTTTTCTCTCAGCTTTCATAGAATTGAAGACAGTTAGAGCCTTGCTCTGGATTAGGCTTTAGCTTAAGGGAATGTTGTGGCTGGTTTGAGGTCACTAAAACCTTCTCCATATCAGCAATAAGGCTGTTTTACTTTCTTATCATTCCTGTGTTCACTGGAGTAGCACTTTTAATTTCCTTCAAGAACTTTTGCTTTGCATTCACAACTTGGCTAAATGCTAAATCATTCTAGCTTTTGGTTTAAGGTGAGAGACGGCCACTCTTCCTTTCACTTGAACACTTAGAGGCTATTGAGGACTATTAATTGGCCTAATTTCAATATAATAATAATGAAAAGGTTTGAAATACCAAAATGTGACAGAGAGACACAAAGTGAGCAAATACTGTTGGAAAATGGCACTGATAGACAAATCTTCAATTTGTAAAAAAAACACAGTATCTGCGAAGCGTAATAAAGCAGAGCGCAAGAAAACAGGGCATGCCTGCGTACGGTTTAAGAAGCTGTGGATGGATGCTTAGGTGTGCACCCTCATATACTCCAAAGTAACTGTATACCTTTGAATCTGAAAGGTTATAAGCTGCATTATACAACTAAAAGAAAGATCCTAAGAGAGGTATCAAATGTCTCTGGCAAAGTCTGTTTAATATAAGTAGGAAAAAATTGTAGGTGAAAGACACAGGGAAGTCCCTCAAACAGTCCAATGAGAGCTGAGCACGCAAAATGGGCTCAAACTGCTAAATAGTTTGGGGGGGGGGGAGAAAGAGGGAGAGAGAGAAGAAAGCCAATGGAATGGAATGGAATTCAGTAGCAGTGAATGGAAATTTTGTGCAAGATATTTGAACACTGGGTCGTGGGCCTTTTACATAAAATCTCAGCTATTCCATTTCTTATAGTTATGTTCATTGTTTGGAATGATTCAATGTTATTTTTTGTATGACAGATTCAGAAACCATGACAACCACTTGCCAGCCTCCAAGCAATCTTAAAAAGACAAACGTGTCAGGCACTGAAATCTCCTTTACTGCAACAGAAATATCTGAGGATTTTGATTATTTCCCCTGAAATTCCTTTCAAGAAGCTGACCTTCAGATTCTGACCAAAAACAAAAACAAAAAAATCAGTGACAAATAGCTGTTATCTAGCAAGAACTTCAGGCAAGAACAAAACTACACTTAGCAGTAGAAAGTTGCCTGGAAAATAATATATTCTCTGGCAGCAAGGTAGTTTTGCAAAACAGTGGAACAAGAAAGGGGGGGGGGGTACCAAATTTCCATGGCTTCCCAGTGACACTCCTTGTTCAGGTTCTAAAGTCTTTTGCCAGCCCTCCACACCTTGATGTTTTCCAAATGTATCAAACTACATAGAGTACTGTATGTATTGTATTGAACGTATTGAACTACAAATATTACTCTCTCAGCCTTCATAGAATTGAAGAGAGTTAGGGCCTTGCTCTGGATTAGGCTTTGGCTTAAGGGAATGTTGTGGCTGGTTTGATCTTCTGTCCAGGCCACTAAAACTTTCTTCACATAAGGCTGTTTTACTTTCTTATCATTCCTGTGTTCACTGGAGTAGCACTTTTAATTTCCTTCAAGAACTTTTGCTTTACATTCACAACTTGGCTGTTTGGCACAAGAGGCCTACCTTTTGGCCTATCTCAGCTTTCAACATACCTTTCTCACTAAGCTAAATCATTCTAGCTTTTGGTTTAAAGTGAGAGACGACCACTCTTCCTTTTACTTGAACACTTAGAGGCTACTGAGGATTATTAATTGACCTAATTTCAATATAATAATAATGAAAAGGTTTGAAATATTGTGAGAATTACCAAAATGTGACACAGAGGCACAAAGTGAGCAAACACTGTTGGAAAATGGCACTGATAGACAAATCTTCAATTTGTAAAAAAACACAGTATCTGTGAAGCGTAATAAAGCAAAGTGCAAGAAAACAGGGCATGCCTGTATACGGTTTAAGAAGCTGTGGATGGATGCTTAGGTGTGCACCCTCATATACACCAAAGCAACTGTATACCTTTGAATCTGAAGGATTACAAGCTGCATTATACAGGTAAAAGAAAGATCCTAAGAGAGGTATCAAATGTCTCTGGCAAAATCTGTTTAATATAAGTAGATAAAAATGGCAGGGGAAAGACACAGGGAAGTCCCTCAAATAGTCCAATGAGAACTGAGCACACAAAATGGCCTCAAACTGCTAAATAACTTGGGGGGGTGGGGAGAAAGAGGGAGAGAGAGAAGAAAACCAATGGAATGGAATGAATGGAATGGAATGGAATGGATGACTCCCAAATGTATTGAATTACATACTGTACAGTATTGTATTGTAAGGTTCGCTAGCCTGGATTCTATAATTTCCAATGAGACTCCAGACAGAGGTTTTTCCAAAGCAAATACAGCTTTTATTTCTGGCCAGAAGAAAAGCAGGGTGAACCACTCTCTGTCCGGCTGGCAGAGAAAAGACAGAGAACGGCCACACCCAGAACAGTTTACAACAGCTTTTATACCTTTTTGTCATCAGGAAGCATCTAGGAGGAGGGTCTCACACACACACACACACACACACACACACACACCCGTGTGCCCGCCTTCCAAGGTTGTCAAAACATTAACTTAAGCAGCATCAAGTTTCTAGCTCTCATCCGCTCCAGGGGTACCTCATACAATCTAGCTTGCCCCAAATCGTTCAGAGGATGTGGTTAGAGCAGGTGCAAAAGTTCAAGCATGCTCAGGAAATGCGTCCAGGAGCTCAAAAGCAAGACATTAGCTTAACCACATCTTTCCATTTCCTTTTGCACCTTACTTTTATATGCTTAGCACCTTATAACTTTTATAATATTCCAACTTGCAAAAGCATTCCCAGTTTCTTTAACTGACCTTCCTATGTCAGCAGAAGCTCTTTTATCTAACTTTTATCTCTACTTGCAAAAAGCAGTTCCTTAATATCAAGACTGACCCTAGTAGTCAATAGGTCAGCAAAAGCTTGAAGTACAGAAGCAAAATAGGCAGTTAGTCTAACCATTCCTTACAGTATGTATTGGATTGAATGTACTGAACTACAAATATTACTCTCTCAGCCTTCATAGAATTGAAGAGAGTTAGGGCCTTGCTCTGGATTAGGCTTTGGCTTAAGGGAATGTTGTGGCTGGTTTGATCTTCTGTCCAGGCCACTAAAACTTTCTTCACATAAGGCTGTTTCACTTTCTTATCATTCCTGTGTTCACTGGAGTAGCACTTTTAATTTCCTTCAAGAACTTTTGCTTTGCATTCACAACTTGGCTGTTTGGCTCAAGAGGCCTAGCTTTTGGCCTACCTTGGCTTTCAACATGCCTTTCTCACTAAGCTTAATCATTTCTAGCTTTTGATTTAAAGTGAGAGATGGCCACTTTTCCTTTCACTTGAACACTTAGAGGCCATTGCAGGTTATTAATTGGCCTAATTTCAATACAATAATAATGAAAAAGTTTGAAATACTGTGAGAATTACCAAAATGTGACACAGAGACACAAAGTGAACAAATGCTTTTGGAAAATGGTGCTGATAGACAAACCTCCAATTTGTAAAAAAAAAAAACAGTATCTGCAAAGCACAATAAAATGAAGCACAATAAAACAGGGCATGCCTGTATATGGTTTAAGGAGCTGTGGATAGGTGCACCCTTATGTACTCCAAAGCAAATACTGTATATACCTTTGAATCTGAATCTCTTGAAAGATTACAAGTCACCAGGACCTGATGGCATCTATCTGAGATTTCTTAAAGAACTCAAATGTGAAATCCCTGACCACCTTGTTATATGCTCCCCTGGGCACTTTCCTTCATGCCAGGGTGGAAACTTCTCCAGAGACAAACCTTCTGGACACAAGGTGAGGGTTTTTTATAACATTTATTGCAATAAGCGGGGAGAATCTGCACAATCAGATTTGATCTCCGAGGAGCCAGGTCCCGTCCCCTCCCTTTTATACCCGGCTAGCGTGCCTGCCATCCCTTCCTCATTTCCCCATTGGCTGGGGTACTCGGAGGTTACATTCTTCGCGACCGCCTCCGTGACGTTTCCTAGCTCCTCCTATTACATACATCGCATGTTCATTATAATTAGCTCATTACTTAAACAGGGTGTGTCAGTTACTATTCATTAGTTTATTACTCATGCGCATTTTGGTCTTCAAGTTCATGAGTTCATCCATTTGCGGTTACATAAAAAAATTTTTTAAAAAAACGCTCCGGGCTTGTCCTTGCCTCCAGTTAGTTTGGATACATCATCCCACTTCTCTCAACCTAACAAAAATAGTTAATTTGTCCCTCAAATTAGGATTAGTGTGAGAGGCTGGAAGGTAACCATGTGACACAATTTTTTTTTTTAAAAAAAGGAAGAGATCTGGGAAAATATAGGCTAGTCAGTTTACCTCAGTTGTAGGCAAACTGGTAATGAAAGAACTAAGATACAGAGAAACAAGCCTTATTGAGGGAAATCAGTGTGGATTCTGGAAAGAAAAATCCTGTTTCATCTACCTTTTAGAGTTTTTTCAAGAGTGTTACAAAGTGCATGGATAGCAGTGGCATTATCAAAGTGTATCTGGGTTATCAAAGAGTTTTTGATACATACTGCCTCAAAGGCTTTTGAGTAAACCTAGCAATTGTGGGATAAAAGGATCCTTCCTATTATTGCTTGCTATCTGGTTAAAAGATTAGTAATAAACGGGCAATGTTCCCACTGGAGAAAAGTAAGAAGTAGATTTCCTCAATGATCTGTGTGGAAGCCATGCTTTTTTCTTGTCCAGAAATCATCTTTAGAGATAAACAATGAACTAACCGATTGCAGATTAGAGACTGCAAACTATTCAGGGGGATGAAAACCAGACATGACTGAGCTGAGTGAATAGTCAGTCAACTGACTAGTGTGCTTTAAGTATGTGTCAAAATTTGGAAAAAGCACAGAACAGGGGCACCAAAATGATCAGGGGATTTAAACAATTTCCATACAAGAAAAAGCTATAATGTTTGGGACTCTTTAGATTAGAAAACAACAACAACCGGGTGGGATATAACTCAGGATTACCTTCTGTTTTGGATTGGGATAGCTCCAAATACCAGTTGCAGGGGAACAATGGCAGAAGAGAGGCATCTCCTGCTTGTGAATTCCTCAGAGGCATCTGGTTAATCAGGGTGAATGATTAGCCATTGTGAGATATAAAATACTGGACTAAGATGAGCCTTGGCCTGTTATGTTCACGGCCCCTTGTCGGCTTTAAAGGGAATCCCAGCACATTCTTCTTTAGGACAGAGCAAATTGCAGTGCAATCATGAGGAGTCATTGATCAATTGGAGCCTCCCTCCCCCCCAGGATTAAATGAAAAAAAGTAGGAAGTAGGAATAGAGGGAGAGAAAAATACAATAACATTCTGATGGCATCTTAGCCTTTTTAAAGCATTTATCTGAGCATATGAAGATTAAACATATTGGAGTACAGAAATGGGTAAACAAAGCTGGTCTTCATCCCTGGCTGGTGGGGGGGTGGGACAGAGAGGATTTTAAGCACATTCACCTGAGCTTGATTAGAAATGTTATTTTGCTCTTCATATCCAAATCCAGAAAGTTCTGAATCAGAACCTCTCCTTGTAAACATTATAGCTGCCACTGCATTCAGTTATAGCGTTCATACGTTTGAATATCTGTACACGACTTTTGTGACTGTTTTATTCTGGAAAAAGGAACTTGACACATGCTGAGGTAAAGTAAAATTGGGGGAAGTATTTAAACTTACTGCTGTAGTAGGTGGTTTGTCACCTTTCAGTTTATATGAATCCATAATTGTGTGTTAATTGTGTCCAGTTTTGTTTCTTCAAAACCTTCTTTATTAATGTTCTAGAAAAGTAAAGTTAGACTTGTTTCAAGGACTTTCCTCATCTGTAATTTCTGCTTCTTTCACAAAATGTTAACAATTTCATCAGCAGCTATAACAATAGCTACTTTATGGCTAGCATAATAATTATTATTATACCTATGAATCATTTATAGGTCACAATCATGGTGATATTATCACTCAGGGTGGTATTCTTTATGACATCAGCAGCAAAATTGGTTTCACAGTGGATGAAATACCAAAAATGAAGGCTAAACGTCAACCCACCTTATTTATTAGACACAGAATTCACTGTGCAATAGAATTATACAAAACTGACATGCCTAGTAATTTTTTACTAATGGAATGATGGGGTCTTTATAGAGCTTCCTTAATGTTGGATTGTTTTCAGCTTTTCTGAATAAGAAGTGCTTATTTTGCTTGTTAAAAAATGCATTCTATAGCAATTGTTCTGGAATTCTTTCCCTCTCTCATCCTTTACTTTTGATTATCACACCTAATAATAAGCCCAGATGATTAGTCCTAGGAGGATTATAACCATAATGGAAGCCACTGAGATATAAAAAGGAAAGTAAGCTCATGGGAATCCTGTGATTTCAAGAACTACATTTTTTTTAAAAAAACTAACATTTAAAAGATAAATGTACACATATATACAAAGAGGACTGAGCATTCTCAGTAACTAGAAAATGTAAAATGACTGCTGACTTAGGAAACAGAATACATTGGATGGATAAAGAGAAATGGACAAAGAACCTTTCTGGCATTTAAGAATCAGTACCTTGATTTAAATTTTGCATGAGACTTTTTATGAAGAAGTACAGATAGAATAGCTTAACTTGTTGAAAGCTGAGTCTAACATACCAACAGTAGGTTTCACTACATTCAGGTTCAGCTTATAATAGAAGGTCTCAGATAGTACAGGTAGAATGTTGAGGGACCCAAGATGGCAAAGTGAAAGCATCTAGCTATCAGAGTGCTCTGGCAAATTTTTATTTCTACTCTATATTATCAGACTAATTCCCTTTTAACTACCAGTTCCTGTGCGCAACTGTAGACGATTAATTTCTAAACAAACTGGGTGAGAACCATTTATATACTATCATTAAGAGAAGATTATAGCATGGGGAAGAAGAAGAAATGACAAAGAATGAATTCTGGCATGCAGATATTGCTCAAACCATCCAAGCAACAAAAAATAGACAACCTCATGGTATTCAAATAGAAGACAGCTGAAGACGAAAATGTAAGTAATGACAGTACCAGCGTTAGTATTATCAGTAAGCAAAGCCCTGGACATACTCTAAATAGATATGATGTGCTGAATTGGGACTCATAAGATGAAAGTGTAGTAGACCACCCCACTTATAACAGCGGGGAACCAAATTCCTTGGGCATCTTAGACATAACAGTTTCCTCTTCTGAAGCAGCTGCATGCTTGGTTGCAGCATTTACTACAAAAAGCTGTAAGGAAAAGATTTCTAAAAATGAGACTATAGAACTTGTGTCTAGGCAAAGCTTACTGACGGCACAGACTGTACTATCAATTTTTTATTATCTAACAGAAAGAGTCCTTTGATATATTTACTTGGTCTCTTCACAACAAATTAACTCAGTTTGCTGAAGCAGAAAGCTCTGAATTTAAAAATGTTCAAGCTGTTTTAACCCAAAATAAAGACTCTATAGCTGAATTGACTGAGAAAAGGGAACAAACCCCCCAAAAACCTGTCCTTCAACTTTTGAGACATGGAAAGGCTGAAAATCAAACTCAAAATAACCAAGCGCTGGAAACTAATCAGATTTATCTACAAATTATCCTTAATAGACTCAACAGTGGATGGTGGGGCTCAAAGAAAGAAATATATTACTCTTTAAGCCAGTTACTTTGATGTCATTACTATGCAATTGACTTACACTTGGTGGAGTGGCTTCCTAGTAAGATGGGCTATACTGACATTCAAGCAGTCTATAAACCCAAGTACAGTGGAACCTCGAGTTACGAATTTAATCCATTCTGTGACTCTGGTTGCAACTCGAATTGGTCACAACACGAGGCAAATTTTCCCATAAGGTTCAATGTAATTACCGTTAATCCGTTCTGGCGTGGAGGACAGGGAGGCGGCTATTGCTTGGAGGGAGAGTCGGGGTGGAAAAATGGCCATGGACCATGTGTCAGGGGCGGAAAAATGGCCGCAGACCACATGTCAGGGGTGGAAAAATGGCCGCGGACCACGTGTCAGGGGCGGAAAATGGCCGCGGACCACGTGTCAGGGGTGGAAAAAGGCCGCGGACGTGTCAGGGGCGGAAAATGGCCGCGGACCACGTGTCAGGGGCGGAAAATGGCCGCGGACCATGTGTTGCGGTAGGGAAAATGGCCACGGATCTGGTTCGTAACTTGAGGTGGTTTGCAACACGAGGTAAATTTTTGGGGCTGGAGCTGGTCGTAACACGAAAAATTTGTAAGCAGAGGCGTTCGTAACTTGAGGTACCATTGTATGCTCTTTAAAATGAAACCCATGCTGACCACTTACTTAATATTTCCAAGGTGTGTATTTTGTGAGACGTAGATCTCCCCACTTTTTGAGTCACTACATCAAGATGCTGCCAGCACTTTAATCAAGGAATGGATGCTGCTGCTGCCAGTTGCAAAAATAACAAACCAGCCCTGTCCTTGGGAGAAGCTTATTCAGATAAGCAATTTCAGGCAGAGAGAGGACAACAGATAGCAGCTGAACCACTGGAGGCAGATTTAATTGACACCTTTGGAGCCTTGCCGGGCTGTGGACATGTCAGGCCTAGCCCAAAGAACTCCTGGAGACTATGCAGGTTCAATCAGCAAGGTTTATTTGCCAGCACCTGTTTACAGAAATCTTCTCAGACTGACCAGCAGTTCCCAGGCACAAGTCTCTACTATCTTCTGGAATGTTTAGGGATGTGCCAGCTTTCTCCGCTTATCTCCAGAGCGTTGCTCTGGAGACGAGAGCACCGTTTTCACCCCCCTTCCTCCATTCCAGTCCATCACAGGACAGGAGGATTTACTGAAGAAGTTAGAGGATCCTATGCAAACTTTAACCACAGTGCACGAGACAGCTGCCCCACTAATTGATTTGGTCTCTGTGCCCCATGCAGAAGGCTGCAAATGCAGTATAATAAGTGTTTGACTCCAACGCCACTTGAAGACAGGCAGTCAGACAGACAACCAGATTGCATCACTGAAGATTTGAACACACCGACTTAACATTAGTGAAAAATTATAGACCGATCTCTTTGTTGAACTGTGATTATAAACTATTTGCTGCAATTCCGGCAAGAAGATTAAAAAATCAGTTAAAAAATTATATACATGCAGTTCAATCAGGATTTTTGCCTAAAAGACATATAGCTGATAATGTAAGAATGGTATTAAATGTTATTGAGTATTATGAATATCATCACCAACAAAAATTGGCTTTGCTCTTCCTTGACGCTGAAAAAGCATTTGACAACATATCTTGGAGTTTTATGAAATTAGTTATGAAAAAAAGAGGAGTAGGAGCTAAGTCTGAAAGAGCGTTGGAAACAATTTATAGTGAACAAACTGCAAAATTAATTATAAATGGGCAATTGACTCAGAATATAGTTATACAAAAAGGAACCAGACAAGGTTGCCCTTTATCTCCATTAATTTTTATTACAGTTTTGGAAATTTTATGTCAAAAAATTAGAGATAATGAAAATATAAAAGGATTGAAAATTGGGAAACAAGAATATAAGTTGAGAGCATATGCTGACGATGTGGTATGTATTTTGGACAATCCAATAGATACTGCTAAAAACTTATTGGAAGAAATTAAGAAATTTGGTCAAGTGGCAGGTTTTGTTATTAATAAAGATAAAACGGATGTAATTACAAAGAACATCTCAAAAGAAGAAATAGAGGAATTGGAAGAAATACTGAAGATTAAAATAGTTAAGAAAACAAAATACTTAGGAATAAATTTATCCTCCACAAATAAATCTCTTTTTGAAGAAAATTATATGAAAAAGTGGAGGGAAATAAAACAGGATATTATTAAATGGAGTAGACTGAAATTAAGTTTATTAGGAAGAATGGCATTAGTGAAGATGAACTTATTGCCTAAAATGAATTTTTTATTTCAAACAATACCAATTATAAGGAATGAAAAAATCTTTATAGAATGGAATTTTGAAGTTTATATGAGATAATAAAAAACCAAGAATTAGTTATATAAATTTGATTGATTTAAAAGAAAGAGGAGGATTTGGTCTCCCAGATTTGCAAGTGTATTATGAATCAGCCTGTCTTACTTGGATTAAAGATTGGATTTTACTGAAGGATGCAAGGAAATTAGATTTGGAGGGCTTTAATAAAATTTATGGCTGGCACACATACCTTTGGTATGGAAAAGAAAAAAAAATCAAATATTTTTAAAGAATATCCCAAGACAGAGTATTTTTAGAGTCTGGAAAAAATACAAAGATAGACTAGAAGTTAAAACGCCAATGTGGCTGTCCCCCAAAGAAATTCAATCTAGTTGTATGAAAAATTTAGACACCACATGTTTGAAATATAGAGATATTTTGATTAAATATAATGGGAATTACGAAATGAAAACGCAGGGGGAATTACAAATAGATTGGTTTAAATACCATCAATGGAATGCAGTCTTTCAGCAAGATTTAAAAGAAGGATTTCAAAAAGAGGAATCGGAATTTGAAAAAGTTGTTAAAAGTGAGGAGAATATTATGTCGAAAATATATAGAATTTTGCTGTTATGGAAAACAGAGGAAGAAAATATAAAACATTGTATGATCAAATGGGCACAGGATTTAGGACATAATATTATGATGGAAAGGTGGGAAAGATGGTGAGAAAAAGATATAAAATTTACAGTATGTCAAGATATAAGAGAAAATAGTTACAAAATGATGTATAGGTGGTACCTGACCCCAAATAAATTGGAAAAAATGTATAAAAAAATAGAGGTTAAATGTTGGAAATGTGGGGAGAAGGATGCCTCTTTTTTTCACATGTGGTGGAGTTGTAAGGAAGTGAAAAAATTATGGGATATTATACATAAACATATAGAAAAGTTGATTGGAATGAACTTTGTTAAAAAGCCAGAATATTATTTGTTGGGGATGTTTGATGAAAAAATTAAGAAAAAGTCATGGAATTGTATTATGTATGCAACAGCAGCCGCAAGAATGATTATTGCTCAACATTGGAAGTCTGAGAAGATTGAGAATTGGGAACTACAATGGAAGAAGAAATTGAACCACTTCAAGCAAATGGCAAAGATAACAGCGTGGATTAAAGATAAGACTTTGGAGAAATATAAAGAAGACTGGATGGAATATGAACACTGGATGAGAAAACAGAATTGAACTCTAGATAAATTCCCCAAAGAATGCTAATTAAAAAATTACTTTGGTGTTTAATAATTTAAGAAGTAAAATAGAAATAGCAGCTTATTTACGTATATATTTGTTTTTACTGTTAGGATACTGGAAGTCAAATCTGTCTATTATGTAATAATAAAAATTTATACCATAAAAAAAAAAAAGAAGATTTGAACATACCACCAGGAGATGTGAACTTAGCCCCACAAACTACAGAGATTGCAGATAAGCATTCACAGGACTCTATCTCAGCTTCGTTAAAAGGCACTTGGACATTTGATACAGGCTGTTTCAGTGCAGCAGTTGGCAGTGCAGGAGTCACGGGATATAACCTCTCCAGTGCTTCCCAGGAAGGGTCTACAACAATATTTTTGTCTGGCCAAACTGAATGACATTTAACCAATATCACTCCCCTGTCTTTCATTTCCTGGAATATTGCAGGGTGGAAATCCAGGAATAGAGAACCATCATTTCTGGCATATATCTCCAACTATGACATAGTTGTTTTTTTTCAGGAAACATGGCACGTGGGTGAATTATTAGCAGAAAGGTTCAAGACAATCGCACTGGAAGGTGTGCCTGGTGTAGGACATGGGAGGCTTTGCGGGGTTTAGGTACTTTAATATCTACCTCATTACAGGTTCAGATTACTAGTTTACAACCATTAGACCAGTATGCACTGGCAGTTTTGCTTCAATTCAATAGGAGTCAACTCCTTTTCATTAATATGTACATTCCACCCCTGTGTATACAATCACAGATAAGACATGGAAGGGGTAAGATACCTATGTGGAACATCTAATGGTTGCATTCCCTGCAGCATATTTAATATTGGCTGGCAATTTTAATGCAAGAATTGGAGCAAATGATAAATCACTTTTTGCTAAATTTCACTACCAGCCTTTGTCCTCTGTAATAGCACCCCCTATTCTATGCCGCCAGTCTAAGGATGTATACAGTAATTATAGAGGGCTTTGCCTTGCTCAGACTTTTACAAAACTGAATTTGTTAATGTTAAATGGGTCTATTAGTGATGATTACCCAGCTGAGTATACTCACTGGGCTGGTACCGAGCTTTCCCTCTTAGACTATGTTGGGATCTCTCAGAGTTTAATTCCCTATCTAAGTTTGTAACTGTCAGTTAATCTGAAAGTGACCACTTTCCTGTTACTCTGTGCCTGAAAATCTTTGATTGGTTGTTTTTACCTTCTTGCCACATTGCAACAGTGGCTGATCACCTTTGTCCCACTTGTGCTAAATGGACATCTCAGCAAGCAGCAATAATCCCTAACTTAGAAGTGAACCAGAAATGGACATCTCAGCAAGCAGCAATAATCCCTAACTTCGTTAGAAGTGACCCAGCCAAGTCTCTTTACTCAGCAATAGTGGAGTAAGTTAGATGACATCATATCATCTAATTTCAATAACTTAACCAAACTATTTCAATCACTATTAACAGCCCCCCAATCTGTTACACTTAGGCACGATCCAAGAACACATCATGCTTGTTTCAACCATGAATGCCGTGAAGCTTGGAATTCTCTAAACCACCATTTTAAATTATATAAAGAGAATCCTGGGTTTTGTTCAATTTCTGGGTTAGTGACATTGAAAAAACAGTATAAATCTGTCAAAAAAAAAAAAAGGAAAGCTATGAGGGTATAGCAACGCTTGATAGCAGCTGCCAATGCAAAAAACCCTGCCATCTTCTGGAGGTTGGTAGCCCCATCTTTTTCTAACAATATTTATAGCTCTCTGCTGCATATACCAGCCAGTATATGGGAACATCATTTTATTACTCTATATGGTCAAGCAGAGAATTTCCTGGCAGATTTGGAGTTGGATGTGGCCTCTCTTCCCCATTGGCCCCCAGTCTCATGCTCAGAGATCAGAAATATAATTAAACAGTTTAAACCCGGGAAAGCCCCTGGTTCTGATTTTCTCACATATGAAGTAATAAAAAATCTTTTGGAATGGTGGATCCCAGTGCTAGCTTCACTTTTCACTGCAATACAAGTAGTCCTCACTTAACAACATTCATTTAGTGACTGTTCGAAGTTATGATGGTGCTAAAAAGTGACTTACGGCCAGTGCCCAAAGTTACGACTGTCCCAGCACCCCTGCTGTCATATGATTGCAATCTGGGTGCTTGGCAACCAGCTCACACTTACGACGGTTGCAGCATCCCAGGATCATGTGATCACCATTTGTGACCTCCCCAGCAGGATTCCGGCAAGCAAAATCAATGGGGAACTCTGCAATTTGTTTAAGAACTACAGTGATTCGCTAAACAACTTCCCTGCTTAATAACCAATTTTCCGGTCCCTATTGTGGTTGTTAAGTGAGGACTACCTGTAGATTGTTCAGCCATAATACCAAAGGACTAGGGCTTGGCTATTATAATATAATATAAGAAGGGCAAGAGAGATGATTCAGCTAACTACCGCCCAATCAGTTTGTTAAGTCAGATCAGCAAAATGTATGCTAAACATCTACAGGAGAAACTAATTGATTGGTTTGAATCTGAAGACATTCTGATGGATGAACAGGCTAGATTTAGAGCAGGACGATCAATGTTAGACCATGCTTTGGTGCTGCAACATCTAACAGAAAATTAGGACAATCCCTTTATGCAACATTTGTTGACTTTAGGTCAGCTTCGACACAGTATCTAGAACTAAACTGTGGCATAAATTAAAACTTACCACAATTAACAAACATCTACTTCTGCTGCTCATTAAAATACATGAGAACACAAGATTGAAGGTCAGGTGCAGTAAGCAAGGACATGTCACAAAGGAAATCCCCATAAGGAGGGGACTCAGACCGGGATGTGTATTGGCCCCAGTCTTATTCAACTACTATATAAACTCATTGGTCCTTCATCTAAGTAGCTCTACTTTTCATCCTCCTAAATTAGCCCAAAGACATGTCACTTTATTATTGTATGTAGATGATGCAGTAATTCTGTCATTAACTTCTATTGGCCTCAAAAGAGCTTTGAGAGTCAGTTAACTTGAATATAATTTCTGGATAATACCTTTGCCTACTGGTAAAAATTACTTCATAACCCCAGTGGACTAACCTATCTAATATTGGCAGATAACTTCAAATCATCTTGGGAAATAGCTATTCAAAATAAGCTGAGTCTCTATAGTTTCTCCAGTGATGTCATCTTAATCTTAGTCAGATCAAGCAAGATCAATATTAAGGCAAAGGATCTTAGATATAGAAGGTCAAACAGAAACTGCTGCGTTTTCTTATAAAATAATTGCTAATAACCAAAACCAGCTTTGTATTTATATCATACTACACTCCCCAAATTCAGGAGAGCCTTATCTCTAGCCAGATTTAATGTCCTCCTCATAGCTGTTTTGGAAGGGAAATACAGGAAAACCCTATATGAAACCCAATATTGCCCCTGCAACACGGGTGCCATAGAAACCACAGCCCACGTTCAACATGTATTATCAGTTCTACAGGGACATCTGCCACCAGTTGATTAGCCCCCTGTTATTTATATTCCTAGGGCACTCTGATAATTTTTATTTGCATTATCTGTTAAACAACCAAGATAAACCTATTTCTCTAAAAGTAGTAAAATTCTGGCACATTATATGTAAGCTTCACCCACAAATGGTTGCCAACAATTATTGATGTTAGAGGATAATTTTGCTTTGTTTGTTTTATAGAATGTATTTTTATTGGGCAGTGACCAAAATAAAGTTTCTGTCTGTCTGTCTGTCTGACTACATTCAATGGAACCAATTTCCTGGTAGTGTAAGGCTGCAACAACTGATTTCAGTGAGACTTACTTCTAAGCAAAAATAGATATAATTGTTCTATAAGCTGAATTTATTTGCTTATTCATCCAATTATATCCCTTCCTTTTTCCCAGAGGGCACAAATAAAACAATGCCGTTAAATGAAACAATAGTCAGGATGAAATATCTGTCCTTACTTGAAGCATCTTTCTTTTGAAGTCCTGTTAATGAAGGGAGTGAAGAGTCTCAAAACAGTATAAAATGTTTGTAAGTTTCAAAAAAGTATGGAAGAGTCCAAATTGAAAGATAGCCCTATAGCCTTCTAAAATCTGCCAGTTCAACCTGTCTACCAAGCTCAGTGAAAATGATGCAGATTGTTTTGTTATTTTATCAGGAAGTGGCTGAAAGCAGTGGCCAGCAATAGTTTCCTGGCTTGCGGTAGCAGTTGGACGATCAGATAAAAAAGAGCGTTTACTTTTGAATACCTGTTCAGAGGAGCAGATATCAACACGTGCACTTTATCATGCAAGCTAGAACAGCTGAAATCCCCAATTTTCTATTGTGACTGATGATGTAGGAAGGAACTGCATCTGGTTATTTCAGGTAGCAGAACCCACTGGTGAGATCTCACATCACCGTCTCTATTGGGGAACTGGGCCAGTTTATTATTACAGTGTGCCAAAAGAGAGAAACAAGCAATCTTCTTGTTTGCAATGAAGAGGCTAAAGAGTTTGTGGGGCAGACTGTTTTCCCTCCTGGCTCCTAGGTTTAAATTAATCTATCCCCATTCTTTACCAATTTATCTGCCATGGTGTCTTGGCAGCTTTGAATTCCCCTTTGTAGCAGATGGGTCTGCATTTCCCCCTTACAAATAACATCCAGTCTTTCGTGATCCAGGCAAATCACTATAGGAAGTAAAGATGGGGTGCACAGATGATAGAACAACTGGGACTATTTTTTACACTCTATTCTTTACATTGCTGAAATGACTAACTGATTGACTGACACTATTTCTGGTATTTTAAGGTCAGTGGTAGTAAATAAAATCGCAGGTCAGCTTCAAACTGCTTCTGAGGGAACTATGAAGATGGGATGGGATGGAGATGCCCTTTGAATGGATGCAACTCAGTCCTACACACACATAAGTCCTAAGTGGTTTAAGGAGCAAGGGCAGATAGAATTGCTTAGTTCTTTGGGAGTGTTTTAATGGTTCCCTTAGCACTGATGGACCTGTACAATTGTCATTCCTAGATTATCCTTTTTAAAATCACACCAAATGGTGCAGAAGACGCTTGACAAAAAGGGTGGTCTGATGGAAATATAATGCTTGAGAGATATGAGCAGCAAATGATTTCTGAGGAAAGAAATAATATTAAACTGATGACAGCTGGTTAGAAATGTGCAGCTATTAAAAAATAAACATTCCTTCTGAAAATATCGATGTACAGATTGCTTCAGCTGGCATTCTACTCAGATGATTTGGTGTGACTGTATACTCTGAGGACAATTCTTAATATCAAAGCAGAGAGAGAGAGAAAGAGTGTGAGTGTTTTTAATAATAATAATAATAATAATTTAATTTAATTTAGTAATGGCTGTTTTTAGCACACATTGTTAATTTTTTCTTAAAAAAAGAAAGAAAATGGAGCAAATTTCAATGATTTTCACCTTGTTCACTATAAACAAAGATAATGGCAAGGTACTGTCTCTTTGAGATTCCATTATTTTCCTCAGAATGTCAAGCTTTCATTCTAAAGATGTTTAGACAGCTCAAGTTTAAGGTGAAAGGCTTGCAAGCAGAAGCAATTAAGCAATTTTATTGGAAAGTAAAACAAAAAACCCTCATGCATTATAACTAAGAACATGTGTCAAAGTGCAGTGATTATTTCAAGGTTAAAAAAGGTATTGATTAGCAAAATTAAACCACATTTTGCACAAACACTAATCAGTTTATTATCAAAGTTTTGCCAACAGCAATTTTTTTGCATCAAAAGACATACTGATCTCTTGTGTACTGCATGAATGGTTATATAAATGAGAATGACCATTTCTCCCTAGTCAGAGGAGGTGACATTTCAGATTTTTTTTATGGGAATCATAACTTTTTCTCCTGTCTGTACATATTTTCCTTTTTCTTTCTTCTGAAAGAGAACTGAAATATTTTCAGGTGTTTGTACATGGCAAATGGATTGCTTATACAAGTCCTTGGTAGCCAGCAGTCATACATTAAAACATATGGCCTTTTAATCCAGTATGTTGTTTGGCTATTCAGCTGTAGCATTATCCTTAAAATTCATCCAATTGCATGTTTGAAAAAGTGTAAGGAGGCCTCTATATGGAAATCTTTGCTTTATTATCCTTTACTGCAAACAGACTTTGAAAAGATAAGCAGAAGTTGTAAGAATTCACTGAATTATGTAACAGTGTACTTATTTTTTATTTATAATTTATATGTCATTGTCTAGCTCCAATTGCACCATCAAACAGATATTTACATCGGAAGATGGAAGAAGCCTGTTAAATTATCTCTAAAAAGTTAAACAGTTGATTTGATGTGCAGATATAATTGCTGATGTTTATTTTGAGAAGCAGGCCCCTTTTTGAAAAAGTATCTGTTTGCTAAAAATAATCATTGCTATTTTACTTATATGGCTGATATTACTGTATAGAACCTCTGAATCAGAGCAGGAGGAATTACAAAAATACATCCCATTAAATTGAATTGATTATACACTTTATCCTAAGGATGCTCATTTAGAGAACTGAAGGGGAAAGAGAAAGAGCCAATTTTATATTGGATTTACAAAAGAAATCTGTTAAAGTTTTGAAAGGTTTTGCGAGAAGGGAAAAAGGAAAAGAAATCAAGTTCTAGGACATTATTTGAAGAGATTAAATATCAAGTTTGTCAGAAGTAAAAGGAAGGAGTATAAAGTTGGTTACTTTGATCAAGGTTAAAATAGATATGTTGCTATCTCTGGTAACCCTTAATGGACTTTTGCTGACCAGCTCTGAATGATGAGGCTTTAAAGTTTTGTTTATAGATAAGCGGGAGATATGGGAAGAACAGATCATTTGTTGTATTTTAAGAAAAGCTGATAAGTTACTAAAATTGTTTATACTTGTAATGAATAAGTTATTTCTTTACATATCTCTTTTCTTTTTCTTTACTACATTCTTATTTTTTCTTTTTTCTTTTTCTTTCTATTCTTTTTTTCTTTTCTGCACTATTTTTTCTTTTTTCTAGTTTGTATTAGCTTTTATCTTTTTAATTCTAATGTTTAATAAAATTATTATTAAAAAAGAGAAAAAGAAAGAACCAATTTTTTTCTAGGTTTGTTCTGAAAGGAGTAAGCCAGTATCTTTAGTCTGGATGTGGCAAACTAAGCATCAATGAAGCTATTCCTGTTTATTAGTTTTACTCACTGGTTGGAGGACCTTGGCTACTATCAGAGTAAGATTAACTGGAACACTGCTTGTGGGTTGCTAAGCCACATTTTCATTTAATGTGTGATGGCCATTTTGTTATCGTCTGTTGTAAAGATGCAAATGGCCCTTAGATTCCTTGCTCAATATGTGAAACAGAAAAATTGATGATCAATTACCAAAAAACAAAAATCCTGACCTTTAACAAAAGATCTAAAATTTATAACTGGTACATTAATGGAAATAATATAGAGCAAGTCAAATGGTTTAATTACTTGGGAGTTATCTTTCATTCACTGGGACATTGTTTTGCCAGTTGTCAAAGCACTGGCCAGGTGCAAGACAAATGGTTCTTTTAGTTCTTTTAGATCCAGAGACAATGAACACACCATAGGTAAGGAGATTTTAATAAAAAGCCCTGGCATTACCCCTGGAATTTGGAGCAATTCATTGTAAATACATTTAAGCAGGAATACAAGAGCATAAGAGAATTAAACAGAAATATATAAGCACAGTATACAAACATAATATATCAAGCAAGATTATAAAACTCTTCCCCTACTGTCAGGAGTCACCATATGGTGGCAGCAGAGAGACCCCAAGATGGATTAGATAACACAGCACCTAGTCCCAAGGCCTGTGTCCATGCTTCAAATTCCAGAGGCAATACCAGGGCTTTTTATTAGAGTCTGGCATTGCAAAATCCCATGACTCTGTTTTGGAGTCAGGGGCTCTAAAGGTGACCTTGACCAGATGTAATACCTGCTCATCAAAAAATTCCAGAGCCTGGGAACTGTATAGATAAGCTAGTGCTTAACCTAAACAATCATGAGAGTTTTTCTCCCCTCCCCTTAAGTAAAAGTGAAAAACAAGCCAGCTAAACTTTATTATGAGTCAAAGTGAGCTTTCTTAACATGTGCAGGAGAAATCAAACTATGTCACCTAAACTCCTTGAAATAACAATGGTCTTCTGCATTGCCATTACAGACATAGACACCTACACTTGGCCACATATCACTACAGCCATACTGTCTTCTTATTCCTTTAAATGTGGATACTCTATTCCAGCTCCCTAAAACTATTTGAGGCAAAAGTTATGGCCCAATTACTACATAGGATTCAACTGGGGCCTTACACTAATCTAACTGCAGCAGAGAAGGTACAGTCCAAGTTTTTAAGATTAATCATGCAAGTCCTCAGATGTGTGTCAAATGCAGCTTTAAGATTAGAACTAGGAATTACAAAGATAGAGGACAGGATCTGGACTGTTATGTTTAACTACTGCCTAAAGCTGCTGTTTAACCCACAGGCTTGACATTTCTGGTTAACAAAGATAACTTCCAATCCACCTGGAAGATATCCATCAGAGGAAAAACTAGCAACTTATGGCTTCAATGAGGCACTACAAAGGATGGGATACAATCAGGCAAAAGGATCGCTGAAGGAGAGGATCCTTGATATAAGATGAAAACAAAATATTAGTTTAGTACCAAGGCAACATAAGTCTTGGAGACTGTCTTTTACCATCAGTCCAGTTGATTATTGCCAATCCTTAATAGATTGTAGACAACATAGAGCACTTGCTCTGGCTAGATTCAATGCACTCCCTTCAGCAGTCATTGATGGTAAACACCAAAAAATTCTCTTTCACAAATCACTTTGCCCTGTGACTCCCACACCATATGTTGGGTAATGAGATTAAGAGGAGACAAGGTATATAATATCAACCTTTATATCTACTTAAAATATACAAAAGGTAAACTTAAATATAAAATACATCCCCAACAATACAGAATTAACAACAAAGAATATAAATAATACTATACAAATATATATACCAGACAGCAGGGTAAAAGCAGTGAGCATAAAAAGGTAAAATCAGGAAAGCAGCAGAACAAGTAAGAGGAAGGATACTTCTCTTATACAGAGTTTGCCAGCTGATTCTAATAGTTCATAGCCAAAAACAATCACTATGGTTAATACTGTGTAGGTGTAGATCTTGCAAATGTCCAACACCATAGAGGATATGCAACATTGCGTTGTAATTTCTATTCAAACTTGCATGATGTATTAATTTGGCCTCTCATAAAGGAACTTCCAGGAAAAGATGATCACTGATACATTTTCTACCTTCTAGCAGATCATAAGATCACTATTACCTATAATGTAGCCAAATTATGCTACGTGGTTAAAGCAATACATATTGTCTAATAAAACTGCATTTTTGACATCTTCAAAATTGAATCTTCTCCCCTCCTTTTTCTTTTAACTCTTTTAACCTTTTTTGTTATTTTTATAATCTATGGAGAACTTAATCTATATGTCCATGCTGCTATACATGCAAGTCTAACGCTGCAACAAAGTTTACTTACTATCACAACAACATTATTTGTGATTCTGAGCTCTTTAAGGAGCCAGTTTTTTTCACAGTGGCTGGCCCTGAGTTTGAGAAACTCTTATAAAGGGAAACTGATTCTATCATCTACCTACTTATCTATCTATGCCCACCTACAGCTATATATGGCTGCCCATCTACCAAAGCACTCTGGTAGCAAAGAAAGATTAAAAACAGAACCAAAGTTACATCTATTGCAGAAAAAGTCAAGACCCTTAAAAGAAGTCTCAATAACAATATAACGGATACTCTCATACCCTCATCAGTGCTCCATTAACACCCTGATTCCAGTGCCTGGGGAATGGCTAGGTCTTCATGGCCTTCCAGAAGACAACAGGGTCAGGGCTGTCCATATCTCAGGAGCAAGGTTCTTCTACAAGACAGGCACCATGGCAGAGAAGGCATACTTCCAAGGACACATCAAGTTATGTACACTGCTTCACCCATGAGACCCAGAACATGCCCACCCTGCCCAATCTGTTTGGATGGGCAGAAACAATTGGGGTAACGCAAGCAACCAGTCCCCATTCCATGTAGGCCTTTAAAGATAACCCCCAGCACATTTAATAGCACCTGGAAGTCTACTGGGAGCCAGTGCAGTTCACTTAGTAGAGTCAACATAAGTGTGTCATGGAGTGCCCAATACTGCACCTGACTCTGCATTCTGGACCAGCTGAAGCTTCCAAATGCTCTTCAAGAACAGCCCCATGTACAGCATGTTGAAATAATCCCAATGGGAGGTGACTAAGGCATGAGTGACCATGAGCAGTTCTTCCTCATCTAGGAACAAGTACAACTGATGTAGGAGGTGTAATTGTGCAAAGACTCAAGACTTCAGCCAGGACAGTACACCGTGGTGGCAGCGTGTGCACTTGGGTGTCTGCTGCAGGAGTACCCGGGCCAGCTGAGCCACTGGGCCACCCATGTACAGTGACAGGAGCCATAGCCATTCATGGAGCGCGGAGGGCACGAGCAGCAGTCCCTCCACAGCAGCCGATAGATCCGCCAGACTCGCGCCGGGCCCATGCTTGGCAAAATGCGGTGGTGCTTTCCCAGAAAAGGGTCCCTTGACGCTGAAGTGGCCGGAGCTCAAGTGCAAGTTGGCTGGCAGCTCTTTCGCCCACTCACCTTCCCTGCCTCTTGGGAGACGCTCCCTTTCTCCACCGAAGCCGTGGCGCTTCTAGATTTCCCCTGCAGGCACCAATTCCCTGCCCTTTCTCACCTTGCTTGCCTTGCTCCCACCCCACTTCTTCCTCCTTCACAGTGACAGGTGGACTTGCCCATTGTGCTGCTTTCGTCGCCGCTGACCTTCAGTGGGCGAGAGAGCAAGCGAGCAAGCGAGCGCGTGTGCAGACGAAAACGACAGAATCACAAATTGGTGTTTCCCCTTCTGGATCTGAACATAAGTGGCACGAATCTTTGCCCCTTTTAATTAAGTTAGTTAATTAACTAACTTAATTAACTTTAATTAATTAGTTAATTGTAGTGTACAGCTCATCTCTGGGATGCGCGTGCGTGCGAGCTCTTTATTTTGGAAAAAGCACACACTCAACGCCCTGCTTCAGCCAGGCCGAGGCTGTGCGTTCTGGTTAAGTCCCAAGCCGGCTGACACATGGCTCCAGAGTCGTTTGACTTGCGAGAGCGCAACAGCCGGCCCCGATCAGTTTGGGTGTGACGTAAGGAAAGCCCAGTGGAATTCATAAGTTGTTGTTGTTGTTCAGTCGTTAAGTCGTGTCCGACTCTTCGTGACCCCATGAACCATATTGCACGAGGCCTTCCTGTCCTTCACTGCCTCCCTGAGTTTGCTCAGTTTCACACTCATTGCTTCAGCGATGCTATCTAACCATCTCATCCTCTGCCATCCTCTTCTCCTTTTGCCTTCAATCTTTCCCAGCATCAGGGTCTTTTCCAAAGAGTCCTCTCTCTGCATTAGGTGACCAAAGTATCTGAGCTTGAGCTTCATTATCAATCCTTCCAATGAGCAGTCAGGGTTGATTTCCTTTAAGATTGACTGGTTTGACCTCCTAACAGTCCAAGGGACTCTTAAGAGTCTTCTCCAGCACCACAGTTCAAAGGCATCAATCCTTTGGCGCTCATGGATAAATCTGTGGCTTTCTATTTGCCATACCCCTGAACCTTCTGCTAGGCTTGGTGCCTGCAAAGAAACCGGGACCCCTTCTACAAATCTGGGGCGGAGCCATTGCTGTAGGTTCTATATCCCATTCCTCTAAAACCTTCAGTCGCGGGATTGGCTAAGGGGCCATTTCAGGCTTAACTCTTTCCCGACCTCTTTCCCTTCCAACAGGGTTTCTAACCAATAACCTGCTTGAACTGCCTGACTTGGGAGGTGAGTTTATAAGCATCATGTTAGAGGCTGCAGAATGGGAGATCAAGGTCCATTTCTTCCAAAATCTCTCCTTCCCCCACAGTACAGACGCATGGCATGCATTGTTCCAGAAATCCTTGTCTCAAATCTAAGTAAATTACATTCATTCACTGATATGTAAATAACTGCTAATAGGTTTCGCAAAGGAGGGGAGAGTAAAGCTTTGCAAAATGTCAGTGCAGGACACATAGATGCGGGCAGCTAACCTAAAACATTATATGAGAAGAAAACAATAATATGGCTGTAGATTTTAAACATCTTTCAGGAAGGTTGTGTAATAATTATACCCAATTAGGACCGAGGTTCTAATTCTTGTCAACCGCACGCTAGTGCAAAACATTTCGCTGTATTCAGGATGAAGTAATCAGACTTAAAAAAAAAAAAAAGAAATAAAATATTCCTGCCTCTTTTGTATTGTTTGTCCGTTGGATTTTACTCCGGGGCTGCTGGGAGCCTCTGGTCTGTCCCAGAGTAAACGTGGACGGTTGGGGAAGGGAAGAGTTTTTAACGTTCAGCAACTCTTGCTACTTAACCCTGAATCGGAGTGGGAAAGTGGGTGCCCACTCGAAATCCCTTTCTCCCAGATCCTTCAGAATCCAGGTTATCCAGATCATTTGAAGGGAAGGATTTAAATCCTGGGGAACGAGATCAAAGAGGATTGGGCATCAGCCTCCGAAGATAAATGGACAGAAATTTAAGAAGGCAAGGAAAATTCTTCTCTAACGAAAGGCGCGCCCCATAATTCGTAACGGGGAGAATATTAATTTTTGGAAGCACAGTTTGGAGAAATGATTCTAATGAAATTAGCCATTTTTTTAAAAAAAAGTGACTACAAGGCCGCCTATTCTATAAATTAAAGTTTAGCTTTAATGTACTATTTTAAGAAAATACAACAAAGAGCCATTGAATCCCAATGATATTAAATGATTATACTGTACATCGATCCTTACAAACATAAATATCTAACTTTGCCCGGGGATGCAGCATCCGAAGTCTGAAGGATCAACTCTGTTGAGCGAGGAAAGAAACCGAGGGGAGTGGGGCAGGAGGTCAGGCAGGCAGGCTTTGTCCGGCCCTGGCAGGAGTGCAGGTTTAGCTCCACCCCTTCGCCCCCAGTCACCCGGCGGTGTAACTTCGGAGTTCCAGTTGGCCGCAGCGGCTCTTCCAGACAAACGCAGCCACGCCTCCTGAAAAGAGGCAGCCCGAGGGAAGCCGCATCGCTGGCTGGTCGGCCTCCCCCTGCAGACTCTCCTCCGAAGGCAGCGGGAATGGGTGCCCCACCCCTTTCGCAAGCCCCGCGCCCTTGAGTCGGGCCGCGGGGCCTTGTTCTTGCCTCTTTGCTGGGAATCAGAGTTCTGCTGCCTCCCCCTCCCCCCCCACCGCACCACTCCACAACCCCCCTCCCTTATTTGACATCATCTCCCCACAGATCCTGGTTGGCATTTCTGTGAGTGCCATGTCCCCTACCGGAGACCCTATTGCAACTTACCACCTGACGAGAACCAGTTCCATTGCTGATGGGATCCCAGCAAAAGGCTTTTCAGAAGCGGGGCCCAGGATAAACTTGGCCACATGAACTGCGTTTTCAGAGTTGTGAAGCTTTTAATTGGGAAAGGAAAGGAAAGGAAAGGAAAGGAAAGGAAAGGAAAGGAAAGGAAAGGAAAGGAAAGGAAAGGAAAGGAAAGGAGGCAATTTCAAGGTGACTAGAACGTGGTTGCTGTTTGCGCCCCGGAGAATAGCTTGAAAGGGGATGAATGGGCCAAACATGGATCCAATCAGTACAAGCAGCAGGGTGGGGCTGGGGGAGGGGGAAATGGGGTTGGGGGGACCCTAGCTCACTTGGCACAAAAGCCAGCCTCCCAGGCAAGTTAAAAGAACGGCTGAGGCAGCCAAAGTCCGCCTGAGCCACCTTTTCTTCGAAGGAAGGGTGAGAGGGTCGCCTTGATCAGGAAGGAGTAATGGAGCCCTTGAATCTGAGGCCTAGGATCCTAAAATCAACCCCCCTTCCTTTGGGTTTGATTTGGTTTCCTGTCCTTGCAGCGAGGGTTTGTGGAGGGCTTCCACCCCGCGTTTGCACCAAGCTGTTCACAGGGATAGATAGATAAGCAAACATGGCATTATGAAAAAGAAGAGCTAAATAGGGCAGAAAATGATAAACTTACTTGCTTATTAAAAGAAAACTCAAATAATTATTACCTTAAAGAATGGAAACCATTGATGGACTATTTGCAAAATGCAGGTGGGGTAAAGCTTACATGGGGGTTTGAAGATTAGATTATAAATGTAATGGGATATGTTTTGACAAAGAATTATTCCTACTTAATGCATTAAAAACTAGCACTTATGATACTCTTATTATTCCTAAGACCAGAGATAGATTGGAAGTTATCTATTTTTCATATCTTTTTTCTTTTACTTTATCTCACTTTTTCTTTTCCTTTTTTTTATAATTTGTATTTTCAATTTTCTTTTTCATTTCTAACTTTTAACTTTGTAACTTTAAAATTCCAATAAAATACTATTAAAAAAAAAGAAGAGCTAAATAGGATGCAGCTGAAGAGTACTTGGTGGGGATCACCAGGATATCTCGGGACTCTAGGGTAGACTAGGAAGTCAAAACCATCTTGGAAGAAAGGAACAGCAAACCATGTCTGGAACAGAAGGAGAAATCTTTATTATTATGGCTTGTTGCATAGTCAACCAGATGTTTAGACTGGATTTGGCATTTTTATCCATTTATTGAGTCCTTCCCAAGGACCTGGGATAGGCAGATCTTTTTATTATTATTATTATTATTATTATTAGTAGTAGTAGTAGTAGTAGTAGTAGTAGTATGCAGGTGTTCAAGTCTATCAATTTGATTCTAAGACACCTTCATATTTTAATATATTGAAATACTGGAAGCAGAGTGGGAAGAGAAAGGGCCTAGGCCAGAACTTCTGGTCAAATGTCCAGGGTCCCACTCAACAGGAGGTTTCCCAAATGTAGCAAGGCTGCCTTGTTGTCCACCAAAGTTGGTGAATTAATGGGGAGTGTGATCCAAAGAGAGGCCTCCAAAGGACCATAACATCCAGAATGCAAAAGCACCCCCGCTTGTAATTTGTTATTGTAGGCCGCCTAGGATTCTGGTGTGATGGGTGGCTACTATACATTTCAAATGAATGAATGAATACAATGAGCTGTTGTCAGCTCTAGATTGAACTTCAGTTCTTAACTAAAGCTCCATCGGAAGTGATCAAGGAAATTGAAAAATTGAAGATGTTTCCAAATCAGTGAAGAAGTAGAAAGGATTTTTAGAGCAGGCTTTCCATTTGAGAATCTGCTGACTGGTACAAACTGGCAGGTGGGGCCTGAACTTAAGACCAGTGGGCTCATTCCCACTTTTCTTGGATCACTAAAAGCAGTGGGGCTCAAAGTGAGGAAAGTTCACACGTATGTAGAAGAAATGGTGTCTGTCTTCCAGCTAATACTGTGCTGTCAGGAACGAAAAAATTACCTGTGCCTTTGAAATGCTTGCAAATGAAGGAAAGTAGCAATTTTGACTCCTCTTTAAAAGAGTGTAAAATCTGCCTCTTTCCCCTTCCTCCATCACTGAATTGATTTGAAATGTTTCACCCCAAAACTTGCATTATAGTGCAGGTCAAACATTCCTCCTTTTATTCCCCCCCCCAAAGGTGGGGCAAAAGTAGGGAAAATCCAAAGTGAAGTATAAAGTTAAGTTCCACTGCCTTTAATGGGGCTTTAAATGGACTGGTCTTCTGAGTTTGCGAGTAAAAGGTTGGAATTTGAGGATGTCAGAATGGTTTGAAGGAAAGAGATCACAGGAATCTGGGAAAGAAAGCCCAGCTATATCTCCTTAGAAATGGCTTCAGAAGAGCAGCATTTAAAATGCCCAATGCTAAAAAGTAACTCCTACTAAATATTAATATCTGAAGCAGCTGCCAAATACTTAAAGGGTCTAGCTTATTTTTTATTGGTTTCAGATGTTGGTTGGAGAGGGGATAGAATCAGAAGAGATTGGTTCGGAAAAAGGCTCAGCCAGGAAGGCTGATATCCTTCTTTTAAAACTGAAGGTGAAGCGATGCCAGGTGAGGCTCCTTCCAGTGGCATCTTCCTATCTAGTTTGGGGAGAGATAAAAAGACCTCAAGCATCAAACAGGCGCTTGGATCATTTCTGCTTGAGATCCCGTTTTCTCTGAGGAGGGAGCTCCATTCCCAGGAGGGATACAAAGAGATCAGATACACACACACACACACACACCGCTCTAAAGGAGCCATACTTTAAAGTTAAAGGGCTTTGCTCTGCCGCCACATGTTAAAGTCCATCCCACCCCACCCCACCGGAGAGATGGTATAATGGGGCAAAAGAATGAATCCCAGCTAAACGGGATAAACGATAAACAGCCGTGGAAATCTCGAGAAAATGAATAGGATTAATAAAGATCACTGATCACTAGCCGTTTATAAGTATTTCGGGACATGTTTCTTGTTCAGATTCTAACTCTGACCCCTTCCATGCCGGGACGGGGGAAGACAGAAGGCTTCTGAGTTGCAATGCTATCTGGATTCATTTGCACAAAGCAGAGGAGGGGTGGTCCATTTTCAAAATGACAATAGCATACTCTTTCCTAAGCAGGTTGGCGTTGCCGGTCGAAAGGGATGAATGCAAAAATCTCTAGGGGGACTATCCTCTAAATGCCTTCTATCTCGGGAGGCCACTTGCCTTTGAATAGACGGGCGAAGGACTGAAAAGGCGCTATTTCAGGAGAAGCTCCCGGGTGGATCGCGGGTACCGATCCTAGAGGCTTTCATTCGCCAGGAATTTATTCTGCAGCCAATAGGATCTGTGGCCGAGTGAGCGCGCGTAGGGTTTTCAGCCTACCGGGTAGGATAAAGCTGTTGTTTGTATAGACTGCGCTCCGTCTCCAAGTCCAGGTTTCCCAAGGCGGAAGAGCCATATGTCTTCTTCTCTGCTGTGCTTCAGAGGGCAACCTGGCCCAAAATATGACTTCACTTTTGTGCTCTTAAGAAACAGGAGGAGCCGAGGATTCGCTCGGGGGATTAGTTTTAGGAGCCGCGTGAGACGTATCGCAAGATCCTGATGCGGGCCTTTTTCTTGGCGACGGAGCTTCTTCCAAATCCAACTTCGGCGCTCAGCGCGCATTGACTGCTGAAGTCGGACCACCTCGCGTCCCGTTTCCCTTTCCTCAGGCCCCCTCCAGGGCTGTAAAAGAAGAATCCCACCCCGCCCCCACCAGGAGGCTCTGGTTCTGCTTTCCTAAGCCTGGCGGAGGAGACGCTGTTTTTGTGGGCTTGGTCGCTTCCCCGGAGCTGCTTGCCCGGAAGCGGGAGGGCGACTTGAGAGGCCTCCAGAGGCCCCTCATGGTCATTTCCAGACGTCTTGGCGCTCAAACAGACTTAGTGGTAAGATCAGGGTCGGGGAGCCGTCAGGGCGCTTTGGTTGGCGGCACAAAAAGGGGGCTTTTGGGAAGCCCCAGAGCGCAGGCGGTGGGGAAGGTTCTGGTTTCCAGCCTGGCAAGATTCGCTGACTTAGCTGCCCTCGCCCAGTCGCTACCCCCTCTGCAACTTTAGGCGAGGGGCCGCTTTGCTGCCCTTCTTGGAGGCTGCCGCCCCTGCCCTGCACCGGGGAGCAAAGTCTCTCAGTGTTGAAGCCGCGGCGTGGCGAGCTGCGTCAGGACGCAGAGCTGCACAGGCCCCCTCTTGGCTCCCGGAGGCCCTTCTCGGGGAAGGGCGAGGTAGGGTTGTTCAGCGGGCTCCGACCGCGAGGCTTGAGCCGGTAGAACAAGGCAGCTTCGCGGAAAAAAAGTGGCCAAGCTCTCCTGCCCTTTCACGCTCCGCCATCTACGGAGCAGCCCGGAGTATTAATGCTCTGATTGTATTAGCAGCTTTCTCCAGTCCAGCTCCTCCAGACGGGTCGACTACAAGTTCGGTAATTTCCAGTGGTCGTGTCGTGTCGTGTCGTTCGCCGTACGGGCTGAGAATTACGCCATCGGGTTAAGGGAGGATTTTAATCTGCAGTTAGGAGAGGATGCCGCCAGCTAATTCCCTAAGAGCCTTTTCTCCCTTTGGTGACTTCCCCCCCATATAGTACTATGCATACGGAATAAAAATCAGAGTTGCATTTTGGCAATGTGTTTTGTGTGTGCGCGTGTATCTCCTTTGCACCAGTGTAATTTCCTTAAACTTAAAACTGGCCATTTAAAAATGAATCAGTTGGAAGAATGCTTAATTTACCTACTTTTAAGTAAGTGCAGTTAGAATAGGCTTTAATTCTGAAATTGGGAATATAAAGTTAAATGAAACCAATAAGATTTAACTCATCCAAGGAATCGTGTGTGTGTTGGGGGGGAGCTCCCTTAATATTTGCAACTTTTTTCCTGCCAGTGTAAAAAGGCAAGTCTGCCTGTCTTGGTTCAGATTCCACATGTATTTTAACTTTAGTCAAATATATTTGTATGTAAGTACATTTTGGATGTAATATCAAGAGTAAATAGTTTACCTGTTTTTTCAACAATTCACTCTTACAATATTGTAAAGGGTTATGCTTTTTTTTGTCATTCTAGATGCTCTTAAAGATGTATTGGCTTAAAGGCTTTCAAAAGCATCTGTTACATCTCTTCACTGAAACCTCTTGCCAAAATGTGTGCCCATTAATGTAGGAAATAGGCAATGATTAATTTTTGTAACTAATGTGGTTAGGCCCATACCTGTACGAGTGACTTAGTTTCAGCCTGGATCAAGATCATAGAGTCACAAGTACATGAATGAAGAAACAAAAATAGAAGGCACTTCTAATAAAATAATGTAACGCCATAATTTACATGCTACATGCATAGAACTCATTCACTCTTCCATTAAATTATTTATGAAAGAGCCGTGATTTCTACAGGCAATTGTAAATAGGCTATACTTTGTGTATGACCAAAAGCAGTCTTAATACTGCTTTAATGGCATGAAAAAATGGAATTCAAGTTGTAAATTGTTAATAAGATATTGTGTGTCCACCAAAACAGCCCTATAAAAAAGGATGCATGTGGGAATAATAAGCTACAAATAGATTTTAAATCTCAGTTTGGTTTTCAAAGTCCTACTGTTCTTTTGAAAGCATAAAAAAAAAAAGGCACTCCACTCATTTTCTTAGGTATTACGGTGGTTTGTGCTATTGTCAACATTGGTCGTATACACAAGAAATGTATCTCCTATCTTGTTAGATAAGAGGCTCAGAACTGTCAGTTTTATGCCTCTTTGGCTCTGCTCTCTAACCCTCAGCAATGGATGTTAATTAGGAACAGAAAAACTCATTGGACTGAATTGCCTGTATAGTACCAACTCTTTGCATGACACTGACACCATGATCTAGGCTGAAGTTAGGACACATTTAATTAACATTGCCACCCCTCACTCCTAAGGTATATTTGCCCTTTCAACCAATCCTTTAAAAAGGTTAAAGGGGAAGGAATTATTTAACCACAAGAAAAGCTGAAAAGATGAGCTTCAGCAAATTTCTCAAAGGTACCAATGCAAATATTTTAGGTACAACATGCAAGCATGTAAATTAACATTTCTATCCTATAAAAATGTACATGGGCACTTTTCTCATTGGCTTCAATAAGGATAAATTCTGTTTGGATTGCACTAGTAAAGGCTGTAAACGGATTTAAGTGTTGAGGCTGTGAGGATGCTATGTTGTGAATCTGAGTTGGAATCTCTCATTTTTTGTTATTCCTTGTTTCTTCTAATTACATGCTCATTTCATTTTCTATTTTATTTTGCAACTTTCCAATGTTGTAGCAAAACAGGCAGTTCTAGATTTTTTTGTTTAAACTCCCCTGAGTAACACAAGACCCTGGAGTTTGGCAGATACTAGCTCCTCTACAGAAGTAGAGTGATGATTTTTCCACTGTTTCCTAAGGATTTTAAAGATTATTTTCTCTTTCTTAGAAACATTCACACATGGGATAACAGTAAAAGTACAACTCTCAAATTCATATATGAAAATGATCTAAGAGATACTTGAGGACACAATATTAATAGTGTAATGGAATTGCATCTCCTGTATGCAATTCCAGCTTTTCCTTTTGTGTAAAAATACTTGGTGTTATTGTGGAGGTGCTTTTGAGACATATTTGAAAATAATTAGCTTTTTTAGCTCATGTTGGTACTTGCACTCACAGATTGGGTTAAATTGAAGTAATGGTAATTGCCAATTTTTGTTTTTTATTTTTATTGCTCTTAAAATAACGGAAAAAGAATAAAGGAACAAAACACAAAGATAATCATGATAGAAATATATACATTGTCAAAGAAAAAAAACAAGTGGTTTTAAAAAAGTGAAAAAAACAAACAGTATATATAACAGTAAACAGTTTCAATTCTATATGTACTTATCTAATGCAAATATTGTGCAAGTATAAATATATTCATTTCTAATGCACTTATATAACTGTCATTATTTTTTTTTATGCTACCGTATTTTGTATAAATGAGTTCCATATTTCATTATACTTGTCCATACAAAGTCTACATCTGTAGGCAACCCCCTCAGAGTTGGCAAGAGTAATCAGGTCTTCAATCTATTGAATCAATGGGGGCCATACATTTATCTTTCTAATGCTGAAATATCAATTTTTTGGCCATAGTAAGGGCACGGAGAATCCATTTACATTGTCCAGTTGTCAAATTCCATGTAATAGGTATGTAATTCCAAAGAATATTATCCTCTAAAAAATTTAGCTTTTGTCAGATAATCGTATTTATGTAATCCACTACTTTTTCCCAAAATCTATTAAGTATAGGACACTTTGAAAACATATGTTTTAAAGAAGCATTATCCTTATTACATCTCCAACAAAATGCTTAGTGCTTTTCTATACAAACATAGTGGAGACCAATAAATTCTAAATATTATTTTTTGTTGTATAAATTGTGGTTTAAGGTCCATTGACACTCTTGGTATAGAAGTTAAGACACTCTCCCATTGTCTAGGCAATATAGAAACTTCTAATTCTTTATTCCACTCATCTCTTAGCATCTGCATATCAAATTGATTTATTGATGACAACTATAAAAATTAATCATAGGTTTTTTAGTTTTAAAGGATTTAACAACTTGTTCTAATGTCTTGGGTGTCTCAGAAGCTGAAAATGCTGCTGGTCCAAACAATGTTGTTAAATGTTATAGCTGTAAATATTACCATTGGGTTACATCTGATAGATTATATTTATCTCTTAAGACAGAGTACATTAAAAATTCATCTTCATCTATCAGTTGGTCCAAAGTCAATATCGCCACTTCCATCCAATTTTCTATATCACTATCTTTTTCCCAATTTTTAAAGTTGGGAAATAAAGTCAATTTAGCATGGGAAAAGGTATAAAATCTTCTTTTTTTAGACATTCCATTCCATAACTTTTTGACTGACATAATTGTTTCTAGAGATACTAGAGTTCTAGTGTATTTATATCCTAATACTGTCCATCCAACCAAAGGTGCTATATATGTATATTCCAAAGTTGCCCAAATCAGAAAATTAACACCAACTGTTGGCTTCCAGTATTTAATACTTGACAATAGGTAAGCTTGATGATATAGCTTACCTATTTCCCAGATTTGGGAAACCAAATCTGCCCTCATTAATTGGTAGTTGCATTTTCTGTAAAGATATTCTTGGAACTGAAGAACCCCATAGAAATTTTCTAAACAAAGAATTTACTTTCTGAAAATATTTTCCAGCTATATAGAATGGGATTGCTCTCAGAATATAAATTAATCTGGGAATAATATTCATTTTGAGAGCATTTACCTTTCCCAAAGGGTAAGATTTAATGACTCCCAGCTATCAATATCTGATAACTTTTATTTATATTGCATGTTACTAACTCAGATATATCTTTCAGTATGCACATACCTAGATATTTAATAGATTTGGTACAAATACGGGATTGATATTCCTTAAATGGATGGGTAACCAAATTTTCACCTATTGGCATCAATTCCGATTTGGACCAGTTGATAGAGTATCCTGCTATTTTACTAAAGGCATCTATTATTTGCATCAACACTGGAATAGTGATGTGAGGTTTAGAAATAAAATGTCATCTGCAAATAAAGCCAATTTATATTCAGCTGAATGATGTATTACTCTGTAGATCTCTCTGTGTTGTCTAATAGCACAAGCCAAGGGTTCCACGCAGATATTAAAAAGCAAGGGTGAAAATGGACTTCCTTGTCTAGTTCCTCTAAATAGTGGGAAAGTAGCACAGAACATGCCATTAACCTTTACATTAGATGTCGATGACTCATATAATAGCCTGATCCATTTTATGAATTCTAAAGGAAATCCGAACCTGTTTAGTATGGCAAACATGTACTGTTTATATATTTTATTAAAGGCTTTTTCAGCATCTAATAAAATTTCAAATTGATTTTTGTTTTTATTCAAGTCAATTAAATCTACAACTAATCTAATGTTATCTGCTCTTTGCCTAGTTTTTCTAAACCTTGTTTGATCATTCTTAATAAAGAATGATATCAAAGTGGTTGTAAGCAAATTTAAGTATCTTTGTGTACACTGAACTTTTGATTACATTTTATCTACAAAATAATCTACAAAATAATATTTAATTATAACTATATACTAGTCAAATGGAGGTTTTAAAAAAAAAGATTATACAAATGATTTTCCTTCAATATACTTAAGGGTAAAACTCTTATAGCACTCTGCACTGCATTGTTCTAATCTTTATCTAAGATTGCAAGTCACAAAGTGCGGAACAAATATGAAGGGAATAAGTGAACATTTTCTCAACAGTTATTTCAGCATGTGTCATCACAAAACAGGCAGACACAAATTAACACGAAGGCACTTCTTCAAGGAAATCAACAGCAGGACTTTTTTTTTTTTTTAATCACAGCTTATTCGCCATCTTCCATAACAAAATGAACTGGAAAGGTGCTGGAGTCAGAGGCCGACTCACACTCCAGCACAGCCTCGGTACTTTCATTGCTGATGGGAAAACTGCTGGGAATTGAAACCAAGCCATAATCTTGAAAATACTACAAAAGCAATGGGATAAAGGGGGAGGGGAAAGAAAAAAGAGAATGCCAAGTTAAATTACCTGGAATCGTAATATTTTACAGCCAACCTGCCTTACATACACCTATGGACAAATCAATCCAGTGTAGAACCAGAACTTGTACTTGATTAAGCACAGTTCTAGACATGTGCAAGACATTATTCTCGGAGAGGGAACCACAAAATTGGACCCAGGTTAAATGTTAGTCACAAAATATTAGTTCAGGACACCAGCCATGCCTTCTTCTAGGGATACTCAGTTTCATTTCTCTCACCCATTCTCCCAGGGATGGGTAGAGATAGAGAAGACTTCTGCCCATGGTGGGTCATAAAACATGAACTTGAATGATGGGCTGCCCATTCACAGTAATAGATTGATTGTACCTCAGATGAGCATATAAGCATAGATAGTCACATTGTTTTGTCCTTTTTAAGCCCCCTGCAAATCCACACACAAAAACTGAACAACATCTCTCCCTCTCGTGTAAGATTCTCAGAATTTTAAGAGCTGCATGATAAGAAATTTAGCAGGTGAATAAACTTCTGTCACCAAACCTGCTCCACAATGAGAAAAAACAAACCTACAAACTCTTTGCTTGTCATACAAGCTGACAATCTATGGGAAATAACCAAACTTTTGTGTATTAACTAACCTCTTCTAACTTCAATAAAACAAGTGAATGATGAGTCAATTGTATTTTATGCAGAATAAAACAAGGTCTCCTCCTTGAAGTTCTGGTTATATCTGAATAACATCTATAAAGGTTGTGTGATTATTTTATTAAGATCAAGAGGATTCTTACCTGCTTAAAGCTTAGAAGAATAAGAGTGGTAATTATTCGTATTTTAAAATAATTTCAACCTTAACGTTTTAAAAGGTGGATTACAGAAAAAACATACGATAAAACCAAAAAAGAGACATCAAACAATTGCATTACAAAACAGCAGTAACACCAGTAAACAGCAGTATCTATAAGAAGCCACAATGACCTCAAAATGACACTTGCACCATGTCATGACACAAATGATACAATTGTGTGATGTCGTAATGTATGGCACAGGTACCTAAGTTGCATTGTTTGTGTGATGATGTCATGACACACATGTCAGCTTGACTTCCTTGCCTCCAGGAAGATGTCAGTGACAGTATGACTTTAAGCAATACATTTCAGAAACAACATTAACTTCAATGTTGAGACTCATTTAGAAGCTTGGGCAAATTAGATGGCAGACAAATATTCCAGGATAAGCTATTTGCGTTCAACTTGAGAAAAATCTATGTTATCACCAACTGACTAGTTTTTGATGGTGGAAGCACCCCAGAGAAGGAAATCCTCACCAAATATGTTCATACAAAAGGTACGAAAAGGTATACAATCAAGCTTAATTTTAGATGTTCAAATGACTATATGGACACATCCATATTTTCTTGGCAACAATACAAAAGTTGATTGTGGTTGCTTTTTGGGGAATGCTCTTCAAACTTCCCAACATAGCCTACAGCCCTGGGATTTCCTGATGGTCTTTGACCCAAGGTCAAATCATCCACGTTTAACTTTGCAGGATCAAACTAGTTTAACAAGGGGCTGCCCCTTGGTTGAACAGAAAAAAAAATACTAATTTGTTATGGTCTTATTAAAGGCACTGGAGCTCATTTGGAAAAAAAGGTAGCAACGCCTGTTCTTATGCTGTTCAACTTGACTTCAACTCCATTAGAACTGGCATTGCTACTTATTTCTGAAAGGACTCCAATGCTTTTAATAGGCATATAACAGAAAAATTAAGCAATAACTCAGCAGCTGAATTTTTGGTTGCTCTTAAAGGCACAGAAAAAAGTGACAACTCAATGGGAATCACAGAACAATTCCTTTGCACATATGTACTTTGCAAATATGGACTCTTTATGAACTGGAAGAAACAACTGCATATATAAAAACAATCCATTTTGGACTATACAATTCAGGGAGAAGTCAGTAAGCACAAAGCAGATCTTTTCCCCCATGCTTATTCCATGGACATCTGGACCTCATTTCTACAAAAGTGTAATAGCACTAACAACGATCACAAGATTGAAACTGGAGGCATATTCTGCACATTGGTGTGGCTGCTGCTATGCAAGTACTCCCAGAAGTTCTAAAATCTAGTTGCCAGGGCAACTGTCCCTCCCCCAACTAAGCAATTGCCCCTTTCTTGGAAGCCTAACAGTAGTGCTGTGCTGAAGTTGCCTTTGAATTTCTCAGGAGTTTTCCTCCCATGAGAGGAACATTTTGTTTTTTCTACTTTATTCTCAAGGTGCTTGGCAAAGGCTGCAACCGCTGAGGTTATTTTCTCTTATTTATCTTTCTACCACACTTCCCTGTCTGAAAAAGCACAGGAGGAGTTCTCTTGGGGCATCTTCCTTGGAATTTAAGTAAGTGTGTGATCCCAGGGAAGTTACTGATCCCTGGAGAGATGGCTGCACCATGAAAGACAGGAGACACACATGCCATGGCCAGCTCATATTCCACCCAAGTGAGATTCACTAAAGTGCTTTTCTTTGAAAGGCAATTCAAAATTAATTTCTTTTTCTTAAATTCTTTTTCTTAAATGAGAATTGGCAAAAAAAAAAAAAAAGAGCCCCTTTTTCCTGTTCAGTAGTTTCTTTTTTATGAAGGGGGTAAGAATGCTTTTGAGTCAGTGTTGATTCCTGGCTACTGGATAAGTCCCTGCAGTTTTCTTGGCAACATTTTTGGAAGTGGTTTGCCATTTTTACGGAAATCAAAATCACCGAAGATGTCCCTTGAGGCTTAACGTGTTGGGGTCATTCTATTTTGAATGTTTATAATTTAGGGGGGAACAATATCCAGTGAAATTGACTACAGAGCCATTCTCCTCCCCTTGACTCCATTGATTTAAAGTTACTACTTTTATTGCTTTCAAGATAGAGGAAACATAGCAATGCAATCTTTTACAAGCAAGCAACATTATTAAAGAACTGAACTCTGTAATCATATTTTTATGATTTTAATTTTTTTGAGAGCCAGATTGGTGAAGTGGTTAAGGCACCAGGCTAGAGATGTAAGACCGTGAGTCCTAGTCCTGCCTTAGGAAGAAATTCAGTTTGATCACCTTGGGTCAGTCACGCTCTCTCAGCCCTAGGAAGGAGGCAATGGCAAACCACTTCCAAAAAAATCTTGCCAAGAAAATGGCAGAGATTAGTCCAGGCAGTCACCAGGAGTCAGAAACTGACTTGAAGGCACCAAAACAAACAAACAAACAAACAAACCTGCAGACAACTTTTCTTAATATATGAATGTCATCAATAAATAAAAATTATATCACCACTAACTTTATTATATTTTTAATGAAAGTAATGTGTCCTTCTGTATCTAGGCTAAGAATACCGACCCATATTCAAGAATTTACATGATATCTTTAAGAACAATTATTTTTCTGTTGTAGATATATGGACTCCATCATGCTGGGCTTACACAGACAAGAAAGCAGTCAATACCCTTACATGCTACCTAACTTCAGTCAAGGAATGAAGAAGAACAAGCTGAAATTAAATCCAGACAAGGCAGAGGTGATGTTGGGAAGGAGAGAGCTGGACTCTGCCCGGAAAGAACAGGTTCACAATTTGGAAGTGTTTCCTGATGCTCAGCTATCAGTAGATTTGCAGGTGGTGACTGTGGCGAGGAGTGTATTTGCATAACCCATGACCTGTCCTAAGCCTGTCAAACTTGCCAATAATTATCTACAGTTGGTTACAACCTTCTTGACTAATGCAATTTGCTTTATGTAAGGCTGGAAGTTCCAGTCGGCACAAAATGTCATAACTCGGCTTTTAACTGGTGCAAAGTACAATGATCTCATGATGCCTGCACTGAAAGATCTGCATGGGCTCCCAATAATTTAAATGGCTATAGCTGACTTTTAAAGCCCTAGAGAATTTAGAGACTGGTTATCTACAGGACTACTTCTTCTGCTAGGAACCTGTTTACTCAGATCAGCAGGTAAAGCCCTTCGAGGATGCTCCTCAAACCAGACGTTTGTCTGGCAGGCAAATGGGAGAGTGTCTTGTCCTGTGGAGCTTCCAGGCCAAACAGTTCATTTGTCAAAAAAGTATTTTTGGCCCCCTCTGTCCCAATACTGAGAATAAGGGAAACATTTCTATTGCCAGGCTTTTGCCTCTTAATTATTGTGATGGTATTATTTATGTTGATTTAATTTGTGATTTTAAGTGTATTGTTTTTACTATTGTTTTATTTTTGCTACTTGATGTAGACCACCTTGATTGTTTTCACAATATATAATTAATTTAATCATAAGTAAAAAAAATGCTGACGCTGGTTCAAATAGATAACGCTGAGGCTTTTTTCTTGAGACTCTAGTTATACAAGCTGAATTAATGGGAGGATTAGATTTAAGAAGGTTTAGATTTAAATTAGTCTTCTATGAAGCAATGAAAAGAGTACTGTTGCATAGCTACAGAGTAAAAGAACAAAAGCTGGATAGAGTTCTTCCTGTCAGAAGGAAGCCAGAATAGTCCTGCCTCTGGGTAGATCCAATCCAGAAAAGGATGTTCTTTCTTACTGACAAGTACTGTATGAGGAAACTTACTCAACCCCTTTTCAAAAATATTCCAGTGACAAGCAATGTGGAACTTCCTCAGATGCAATTAGATTTTAACTTCCATCAACTTTAGCCAGCCTTGCTAGTTGTGAGGGATGCTGTGAACTGAAGTTTAACACAGAAACAATAAATGTGCTTTGTTTCAAACCACTCTGGCCAGCTGAGATTTGGCAAAACTAGAATGAAATCAAGAGGTCCTATGGGTTAAGTAGGACAAGGCTGGCGTGCCTCTCACTCTCCTTTTCTATGTGGCCTCTGCAATCTTCTCAGTATCTTCCTTTCCCTATTTTCATTTGGCTTCTGCCACCACTGTAGGTTTTGGTTTCAAATGTGGCATTTCCACCCAGCCTGCCTGCTCATGTTTCTCAGTGCCTTCATTTCCCTACCTCCCCTTAACCATCACCACCACTGATGTCCTTGGTGTCAAGTGTGGCATTTCCATCAGGTTGCTTGCCTAATTGTCCTGATGCCTTCCTTTCCCTTCTTCCCCTTAGCTGTTCTGCAAGCCTAGCATCCTGACTTTTTTCACTCTCCCCTGAAAAACCTCTGCCCAGAACATGCATGTTTTGATCTATGTTCTCACCAAACATGTTTGCTTTGGTTGTTGTGAGCCAGTGAAAACTAGCTGTTCCATGCAGAGAAAGTTTTGTGCATCCCTATTAAACAATAAACCACCAAACAAGAGTTCAGATTATCCTGGTATTTGGGAAATAAACCAATCATTAGTCCACAGAATTATGTCTTGCAGAAAAACATACAGCATGTATGTAATAGCCTCCCAGGAGGCTTCCAGGTGCAATTTAAGGTGCTGGTTCCCACCTATAAAGCCCTCTTCGTGGCACACAGCTTGAGTCACCATGAAGCTTAATAGGTTAGTGGGCATAAGGCCTTTTGGTGGAAGCCTTGTATCCCTCCCTCTCTTGAGCCTTTCCCAAGAGAAATACACATGATTCCACCTTAAACAATATCTCCCTTGAATCAAACTTTACTCCAGAGAGGCACATTCCTTTTCTTCTTCTTCTTCTCTGTAACAACACGTAAGTGATTTGCCATTGCCTTCTGGAATATTCCTTCAACCTCTCCATCTAGTCGACAGCCTCCCATCCAAGCATCTGATCCTGCTTACCAGCCAATATTAGCCAAAATTGGTTAGCTGCTGCCACCACTAACTGATTGATAGATTTGTATCTTGCCTTTACTCAGGAGTTCAAGATAGCATACAAAGCACTCCCTCCGATTTTTCTTCACAACAACCCTGTGAGGTAAGTCAGACTGAGGGTAACTAGCCCAAGTCAGCTTTTGTTATGAGGGTGAACTTGAATTTGTGCCTCTCCAGCTACTTGACCTTGGTTGAGCTCAAGTTAAGAAAAAATAAACCTGGTTAATATATAGCTGGGATACAATGTCCTTCTGTTTTTAATTACATACTGTATTAATCCAAAATTACACTTTAATCTGATTTATTGCTCTAATATAAGATATTTTAGGATGACTATCTTAGAGGGAAGCCAGGTGGTTGGCAATGACTGTGAACAGAGGCAACGGAGGCAGGATAGGGATCAGCAATGGGGACAAACTTTCATACCATATAATTTTCAGCTACCTTAAGGACAGGGGGGAAGCACCTCAACTCAGCAGTGGTGAAAGGCCCTAAGAGTTGTGTAGCCAGCACTCATTCACCAATGCTGTCATCTCTGGCTAGCAGTGAACAACAAGAAAGGCCACAAATTGCCTCAAGGTTATTCTGCTTACAGACCAAGGGCTGATTTTGTCGTGCAGAGTGATAATCACAAACACTCCTGTTTGTGCAGAGCGCAGCAAAAACTCCAGGAAAATATTATCCATGAAAGCAAACACAATGCAATGTCCATTTCTTGTTTCCCAAAGAAATCCAGTCAGAAAATATATACTAACTGGTGTTTATTGATAAAAATGCAAAATTCCATAAAATGCAAATATCATACAAAATATAAAGAAAAACACATCTTCTCATTATATTGTAGCATCCAAGACTTATTCGCAACACAAGCTTAACAAAATCTCTAGCTACAAACTCTTAGAGAAGAGGTACACTACTTGGTAATTTGTTACAACTACGTAGCCCATAAAAACTACATAGTGGCTAACACTAAAACAACTAACAACTACTCAGAGAGGCTGAACATTTTCCTCTCCTTGTATTATAGCTCTATGCCACCCCCACTGGGTAACTAGCATACACACGCCAATAGGTGGCAGTAAATAGCACAATACACAACACATAATAACAGGTGTTTTTCACATGATCTCTGTAGCCAAAATATTATTTGTTATTGTTGTAAAGATAAGGGGATGAATCCTTTCCCATGAGAATGAAAATCCTGACAGATTTGTCTAAGGCACTTCTGTATGGTGGTAGATGGTGGTGAGCAGAATGCTAGCAGAAGGCTGATACTGATGTTGGCCAACTGAAGTGAGTGCTGGTGGACTCTGGTGAAGGTTCAAAACAGCTGCCAGGGGGCCAAAGAGGCTGCTGCAAGACTGGATCTGAGACTTTGGGGAGAGGTGGCAGACTAGAAATGGTGGTGGTGTAGTAGTGCTTTCAACCCAGTCATCTGGTTTCTGAGATTTCATCAGATATTAATCCCATTACTTAACACCTATCTCTATAACCTTAAGGAGTGGAAACCTGATTGAATATTGAATTCTAGGATGTTACGTTTTGCGCTCAACACAATATTGCAATCTGTGCTCTGCAGAGGCAGTGATAAACTGGCTATCAATGTAAACCAGGTTGGGATCTATAGAAGCTATAAATATATGGTCTTCTTCAAGTGGTAACTACATGTATACATCCACCTATACATTTCGGCAGCAATATGGAAGTGCTTTCTTCCGGTTTTTTGTTTTTTGTATTTGTTTTGACATCCAGTTTAGTCTACAGATGTAACCATGTGGAGGTACCCCATCCAAATACTAAACAATCACAATCCCATTTCACTTTTGTGCCAGACAAGGTTCGCCAGGTGTTGCCACCTACTGAGGTCTTTAAGCTATAAAGTTGTTAAAATTCATTCTGACATTTACAAATGGAGCATCAAACAAAGAGAATTGAAGAGTGAAATCCTTCAAACTCTTCTATTTTGATTTAAAAACATGTACAGAGTTCCACACTTCCTACATTCTTATTGCAATCACAGAGAAGACTGAAGACCTTTGTCTGCCTCTAAAATGGAAACGTATACTGTGTGGCTCGAAATGATCAATGTGTTAGGAAGATGGGGGAACTATTATTAGAAGGACCATCCAAAAAGTGTGCCATGTGGTGTTATATTCACACCCTTCATAATTTTACCTGTGCTTCTCAGGGCGGCAGGTCACCCTATTATGGAAAAATACTTTGTCAGAGCTTAGAAAAGTCTGCTTGAGCTCAGTAAATTACATCTCCCTGCTTGTCTGTTGCTGACTGATGGACTAACTTAAGGAACAATATCAGTATCTGGAATATTGCCAGAACAAGTAGTCAGTAATGATGGAAAGCACTGAACGTTTTGCAGTTTAAAAATGCACAAGGCATACCGTTCTCCTCCTTCAAATCTCTACATACAGCCTTCTCCAACTGGGTGCCCTTGAGATCTGTTGGAGAACGGCTCCCAAATTTCCTTTGCCAGGTCTGCCACATCTGGAGGGCAGCATGTTGAGGAGTCTGGAGTAAAATACCCCCCCCCAACAATTCATATGTTACAAAGTACTCAAGTTGAAGGATTTAACACTATGCCAGCAGTTGCAGACTTCAAAACCACACAGATTTTCAAGGAGGAAGAAGTCCCTAAGCATAAACATAAATCAATACTTGGGAATGTCTGCTCTCCATTAGTAATTAAGGAAAGAATAATGCTGGAGAAAAAAAAATGAGAGGAAGTACCCATTTTAGGAGTAATTCGGAAAATTTTAATAAAATGTTATCTATCTCCAATGTTACGTGCTTCTGCCTAGTTCAACCATTGGCTTTTAAGAAGCCCCAACACCTCTTCTCATGAAAGCTGACAAGATGCTTACCATTTGTTTTTCTTCCAGAGTGAGAAGGAAAAATTTGGGGAACATGGACAGGGGCCCCTACACTCTGTCCCAAATAAGAGCTGGAGAGATAGTAAGAATTTATCCTGTACCAGGAACTCAGGCTGTCGACTTTCTGGGCTTTTCACCTGTTAAGAGAAAGAGCAGAAAGAGCCCATCACACAAGCATGCAAGGAGGGAAAACCTGCATTGGATGGGGGCAATTTTCCCTACCCCAGAAGCATATTTTTGGCATATCACATTTTCCTCCCTCTGAATTCATCATTGGAACTCTCCGCCTGAGAATGCTAGGCCTGAAATTCTCAATTTGTTCCAACTCAGGCAGCATCAGCGTTACTGTTCCCATCTGGGCAGAGGCATTTTCAAGCCCCAAGTGGTGCCCAGGTCCTCATAGAGCTGAAGGTGCCTGGTAAAGTTTACCCTGCCAACACTGTTCACATCCTGTGGTTGTTACTGCTCAAGGTTTTGCAGGTCTTGGTAGCATTTCTAAATGCCTCTAGCGCTTCTTTGATTAGTCATGATCAGGAAACAAAAAAGCGGTGTGTATGCTATTGGGAAAGAACTAAGGCTGGATGCTTTCAATTCTCTTCCAAGCAACCCAGTTTCCAGCTTTCATGCGTGGACACCACTGTAAAAGGATCTCTGCCTCCAGTGTAAAGGAAGTAAGGATATCATGAGAGTATATTCCCCTGATTCCTGCCATCATATAGGATTCCATTTCTCAAACTGATCAATACCTCAATGCATAAAATGAATGTGTAACCAATCTTCACCAAACCAGGAAGACTAAAATTCTCAAGAAATTGCAGAGCACAACTACAGGAAATGAACTGCAGCAAAATAAAACCATGTGCATGGATGAATATACAAAGAAAAGTTGCATATGAGAGAACTGTGCATTTCAATGGACATTCTTTACATGGCTTCAGTTGCAGGCTTCATATATACTCTCTCTGCTGAATTGTGTAAGACCAGGCAAAAGTAACTCTCTCTCAGCCCAACCCACCTCACAGGGTTGTTGTTGTGGGGAAAGTAGGAGGCAGGAGTACTAGGTATGTTTGCCACCTTGAGTTTTTATTTATATAGGGCTGTGTAATTAATAATAAAAAATTCCCCTCTCACCCCTATGTATGTGTCTTCCTCAATCTCGGGTCTTCTACCAGAGGCCTGGGAGTTTGAGAGTTCTGTGCAGTATCATAGCTGTTCCTAGCAGTGCACTCTTCTGCACAGAGAGCTCTGATGTGGTTCCTGCGATCTCCTGAAGCCACTCTCCCAGCTTAGGAGTCACAGCCACGAGTGTTCCTACCACCACTGGGACCACTTTGGCCTTTACTTTCCACATCCTCTCAGGTTCCTCCTTCAGGCCCTGGTACTTCTCTAGCTTCTCATACTCCTTCCTGATGTTGCTGTCACTTGGCACTGCTACATCTATCACTACTGCTGTCTTCTGGTCTTTGTCTACTACCTTGATGTCTGGTTGATTGGCCAGTACCTGCCTGTCTGTCTGGGTCTGGAAGTCCCACAGGATCTTAGCCCTGTTATTCTCCATGACCTTCTGTGGAATCTCCCATCTGGATTTGGGGGGGGGGGGTGTCTAGCCCATACACTGTGCAGATGTTCCTGTATACAATGCCAGCTACTTGGTTGTGCTGTTCAGTGTATGCTGTTCCTGCCTGCATCTTACACCCTGCCACTATGTGTTGCTGTCTCTGAGGCCTCTTTGCACAATCTGCACCTTGGGTCTTGTCTAGTGTGGTAGAACCCTGCTTCTATGGATCTGGTGCTTAGTGCCTGTTCTTGCGCTGCTATGATCAGTGCCTCAGTGCTTTTAGTCCAGCCCTTTCCAGCCACTGATAGGATTTCCCAGTGTCAGCCACCGCAGCTGTCAATGGTACATCCCATGCAGGGGCTTGTCTTGCCATGGCACTTCCTCCACTTGAACTTCCTCCCCTGTCTGCTGCTGCCTCAGGCATTCTCTCAGCAGCTCATCTTTTGGTGCCATCTTAGCGATGTACTCAGAGACTGTACAGCAGCCGGAAAGAGGGTGGACAGGGTCTGGTGAGTGTCAAAGCCACTGTCCTGGACAAAACCCAGAGCATCCAGGAGCCAAAGTGGTCCCAGTGGTGGTAGGAGCATTCGAGGCTATGACTCTTAAGGAACAACATCAGAGCTCTCTGTCCAGAAGAGTGTAGTGCTAGGAGCAGCTAAGATACTACACAGAACCCTCAAACTCCCAGGCCTCCAGTAGAGAACCTGAGATTGAGGAAGACACATACCACCCAGAGGGGTGAGAGGGGATTTATATAGATAGATAAAAATCCTGATTTCATAATGGTAATAATATTTACTGCCAAGCTTTATAATGATCGTAGTTATCTATAGGTAGACCTTGCTTACCGACTGCCTTGTGCAGTGACCATTCAAAGTTACAATGGTGCTGAAAAAATAACCTTGCAAGCAAGGCACACATTTACGACATTTGCAGCATCTCTCTCTGACACGTTTGCCGTTACAGTCAGTTAGTACATGTCCTGTGCCTGACTCTTATTTTCTTTTTTCCCCTCCTCACAGAGCTGAATGATTGCTTAAACAAGCAGTCTCTTTAGGCAATTTCTCCTGTGCCTGACCTGTTTTTACTTCCCCTGAGCACACTAGGCAAACAGCCAGCACTAGTACATTCCTTTCGATGTGTATTCCCCATTGTGTGCCTTTTTATTCTCTTGTAATCCCTTCCTCTCCAAAGAATGTAAATACAAACATTAATTCCCTTCTTGCTGATTATTCCAGCACCAGAGTGAGCATTCCAAAGGGCTGGGGAGGGGGAAAAAGGAAAGCTGAAGTACAATCTTAAGCACAGTCACGGTCATGTGATTTTCCACTTAGTGACTGAGTTGCCGGTCCCAACTGTGGTCGCTAAATGAGGACTACCTGTATTGATAAAGCAATCAAATTTGTGGGTCATCAATTTTATTGAAATTCATGTGGGTCTTTCTGAAAGATATTGCTATTCCATTCCTACTTCCATAGCAGGACTTTTGGGTAAGTCAGGTAGGAACAATATAAAGGTCTTAGAAAACAGATCAATGGATTTCTGAATCTCCCTAGCCATATCCTGTCATTTTAAAGTTTTGTCCTACATCCAAACAATGTAAAATTAAAAAACAGTTGCCAACCTCATTGATTTCTATATATGGAATTGGGGGTGCCATCTTGTCCTGCTCTGTATCATTCCAGTTTTCAATAACTGGCAGTTGCTATAGAGAACTGTTTTTGTGATAATCTGGTTTCCTAGTACATAAGCATTCCCATATAATAGTGTCCTGCTGGACCCTAAGGCTTTATATTTGTTTGCTTTCCCCCCTTCTTTATAAACATTTTGGCCAGCACCTGAACATTAGCACTATCTAGTGAGTCTCTGTGCCCTCTGAGGGAAGGAAGCAAAGGCAAAAGCTAAGGGATCAGTCAAACTGGCACACACTCTTTGATCCAAATCACTTGGGCATCATTAAATAACAAAATTATATAGGAGGATACCCATTTACAGAACTCTGAATCCTGACCCTGGAAGTTATTTTTCGTCCATGAAGAAAATCCTATGTTAGAGTAACTGTTTTGTACAGGCTGGTTTTTCCACCTCGCTGCTCATGATCTCCTTTTGTTTTGCTGTGAAAAAAAAATGGCGTCTCGATTTGCTTCTGTTCTTCTCTGCCCCCTCTAAAAATAATCTCTGCAAAAGGATAAGCCCAAAGTTGCTCACTGAGATGGGCGGTGACTAAATTTGAAATATAAACAAACAAACAAATATAATTTTAGAAGCTATAAATGGCACACTACCCACTGGTGCTTAAAGGATCTCTACTTTTCTGAAGGATGTGGGAAATGACCTGTTTCCTTTCAAGCCTTCTTGTGTTTCTCCCATTCTCATTCTTTAAAAAAATCCACCTAAATTCCCAGGATCCAATGAATTATTACAACTATTATTAGTAGTACATGGTCCTTGCCTAGCAAGAGACATGGTTTATAATCTTATTATCTACACCAAGTCTGTGAACCACAGTATGACCAACAGGCTCGGCTCTGCAAACAATGTGTTAAATTAACCAGTAGAGAAACTAAAAAGCGTTAGTTTTTGCTTTATTAAACTATTTAGAATATATAACACAGTAAATTTGAACCACAAGATTTCCTTTATAAAAAGGAAGAGTTTTAAACTCTAAAATATAAACTCTAAAATAGAGTTTAGCTGCTCTATTTTAAGTAACAGTAAAGAACTAGCCAAACATTAAAATGCTTGACATGGTATTCATAAAACAGACCCAGATGATCACTTAATGTTAACAGTGAACTCTTTAGCTTGACAATGGACTTTCTTGCTTCAGTGTGCCACATACATTTCAAAGATATATCATTGACTCTGGGCATGAGGGAAGAAGGCAACAAGTTTAAGAGAGAGTTACCTTAATCTTTCCACTCTAGAAAACACATTTAAAGCACCTATACCAAATAAATGATGACTTTTGTAAACTTCATCCTATCTATTCTTGTTTCAGAGTCAGGACAGATATGAGATTAATAAAAGATGGCTTGTATATCCTAGGCATTACCAAATCCATGACTGGACATGTTACAACGGCATACTAGTTCCACCAACCTATTGTTTCAACAAAGTCTCTCAAAGGAAATCTATCCATGTACAGAACCATTTACTTTCCCATACAGGTAGTCCTTGACTTATGATGACAATTGGGACTGGAATCTCCATCACTAAGTGATGTGGTCGTAAAGTGCAACCACATTGCTTAGCGATGGCAAATCCTGCAGTCCTGGTTGCTGTTGTTAACTGAATCCCACGGTCATTAAGCAAGGCAACTTCCTGCCAGCTTCCCACAGGCAAAGTCAGTGGGGAAGCCAGCAGGAAGTTGCAAGTCCCAGGCCGGCAGGCAGGTAAGTGGCTGCTGCTGGGTCAGGAAAGGCGTGCAGGAGAAAGGCGCCATGTGGGTTGAGAAGGGTATGCAGAGGTGTGGCGCAGGTTGGGAAGGTGTGCGGGGGTGCAGGAGAGGTGCTGCACAGGTCGGGGAGGGTGTGCGGGGTGTGGCATGGGTCGGGAGTGGTGTGCAGGGGTGCCCTGCAGGTCGAGGGCACGTGAGGCATACTGCGTGGGTCAGGAAGGGTACGCAGGGGTGCTCAAGAGGTGCTGCACAGGTTGGGAAGGGTGCGTGAGGGTGCACAAATGGCTGGCACAGCGCAACCACAGAGGGACTAGGGAAGGTGCATGGGTGGGGGAGACTTACCCCAGTAACTTGTGACCTTCCCTGCCAAGCAGGGAAAGTTGCAAATGGCGATTGACCGCAGGGTGCTTGGCAACTGGTCATAAGTGGGAACAGGTTGCCAACCACCCAGATTGCGATCATGCAACCACAGGGGCACTGCAACGGCTGTAACTTCAAGGACTGGTTGTAAGTCCCTTCGTTCGGTACCATCGTAACTTCAAACGGTCACTGAACGAATGGTCCTAAATTGAGGACTACCTGTAGTATCCTGTCTTATGGATTTATTGTAGTGATCATCTACAGAAACACTCTCTAACATGACACCATCTAGACATGTTGGAACAGCAAATACTAGCAAACATATTTGCTGGAATTTAGGGAGTTGCAATTTCAATTCATCTAAAATGTGTGAAGTTAAGAAAGGTTGCTTTAAGGCAGCCTATTCCAAACAGATGCTCTTCAATTCTGCAGATTTCAGCTCCTAAAATCCCAGACAATATGGCTATTGGTGAGGATCTTGAAGGTGAACACACTGTATCTGGAGATTGCCCAAATTGGAGAAACTGCTTTGGAGTCCAGAATTATATGGAATTACCATAACAATAAGGATTACCATATGTACTGAGCATACCAGAATTACTTTTCAGTTTTAATTCTAAACCCCTGAATGACTTTTTTACCACTAAAAAATATACAATGATGCTGTGTTTGCCTCCCATGGATTCTAAGTTGAAAATTACAAGTGCCTTCTGTATCTGTCCCACCTTGACAGACAAACTTAATTAACCTTTGCTATTCTCTTCTAATCTACTGTTTTAGAAAAAAGCAGTGATTCATAAACAATATGTTACCATCAGAATCTCAATCATTGAGATACCATGAGATATAGCCCTATTAGCAGTATTGGAAAATAGATTAGCTTCTCCAAGAAATATGGATTATATTCATGTCACACTTGAGCTGTCAGAAATATTAGGTTACTTTTAGCATAAAACTGTATTGTATAATATACAATATGCTGTCTGAATGACAAACCAGAATGGATTCAGGTTGCTGAGATAATTCAACAACATGTTAATATTAAATCCAATATTTAAAATACAATTGGCTATTTTATAGATTACTCATGACTAATTTAAAAATAATGTTCACATTCAATCAGTAGAACATCTCTAACAACATTCTATTGCTCTATTTCATATGGGAATAAACAAACAATTTATACAGGGCTTTTCAAGGCAGTTTTGAACTAATTCAAACAACATTCAGCAGAAATGATCCAGCAGTCTAATATTCCCTGCTTGGATCATTCCTATGTGGCTTCTTCTCCCAGTTGGGAGAGCTAGACAAATCAAGAAACTTCCTTCTGTGGCTTTTTTACCATTATGCTAAACAAATCAATATGAATCCTGGCTTGTGTCTTTCTCAACAAGCCAGAGCCTGATTTTGTTCTTAGCTTATGACTACCACCTATAGGAGAAAACAGTCCTGGTCTGGGCATAATGCTAAAGCAAACCATAGATGGGACCATCTGGTCTTGATTAGCCATTTCAACTGACAAGAAGAACCAAGTAGGAGTGATAGACTAGGGTGTACCAGCATACTTGCTCACTGGACCACTGGCCCCGTCTATTTCTCTTTTTTCATTTGCATTACTGATTTGTTTTCACCCTCTCCTTGATCTTCATCTTGGACCTTAGACTAACACACTATTTTTATGAAATATCCTGTGTAAGTATTAGGTGAAATACAAAGCTAGTGGAATAATTTTAATTTGATTTGGGGGCTTCAATACAAATCGTTTAAGAATCTGAAGAACTGCTGTTTTTCAGGTTTAGACAGAGATGTGGGGGCAAACTGTGGCCTTTAAGTTCCTTTTCTGAAGCCCTGAGAACCCATCCCTCAAACCATGATTGCTGAAAATGCAGCTGTACCACTGGTGTTAGTGCTGCCTGCAAACAGCTCATGCCTTGCTTCAGTGACTACAGTATATGGTGCTCAAGTTTGGGGCAGTTCGCCTTCCTCTGAAGCTTCCAACCCCAGTACTGGTGATTGCAGCAGAGGATGACAATTGCCAGGGCTCTAACTGGAGGCTTCAGGATTAGGGTTTGGGAGTGAGCTGTAAACAGTCTGAGGTCAGCATCAGAATCCAACAGGCCCTCCACTGAGATTGTGAAACAGCCCTCTGAGCAGAGAAACCAGCATGAGCCATGTCCACCAGCAGAAGATGAACACCTGCTGCTGCAGCCTCACAACTAGGCTGATCCAACGTGACCCACCACAACTGAGCGAGAAGGAAGAATAAATATGTTGTGCAGACAACTGTTATGGAAAGAAGAGGGAAGACCTGCTTGTGAGAGAAAGTGGGCAATTATTCATGGGCGGCCTTCTCTACAGTGGCCCCTGCACTCCAGAATGCTTTTGAGACACTATTATAACATCTTTCAGGCACTGGTTAAAAACCTCTTTCCTTTGCCAGACTCTTCCCTATATAAATGTCAGATGGATTCTGATGTCTTTTTGCTTTCCTTTGTTCCCTTCTTTTTTATGAATATGTTTTATACTATTTAATTTGCTACAATTATTTTGTTTTAATTCTTCTACTGTAAACAAATTTGACACTGTCACAAGTGAGAAATGGGAAAGAAAAATAATACTAATAGTTAAGTGTTACTGGTATCCATCTTGGGGGAGAGTGGGTACATTACTATTGCTTTTTAAAATAACTTGTAATGTGTCATAACCCACTCAGCATTAGATTTGGGCATGCTATAAAATATAAAATAAATAGATAAATAAATACCACTACTAATAGCAGCTATGCCACTATGGTTTGTTCAACAAACCATGGTTTAAAATCTTGAGTTAGCATTTCTATAAATGCCTCTTAACCTAGCCTTTCCCTATGCTGGGACTGACATTTTCAGACTTCGCAAGATTATGGATACCCTGGTGGAAGAACAGGAACTTCTGATCACAGCCCATTGTAAGGATTCTGCAGTTTTTGTAAAAGTACTTTGGACAAGTATCGCCAGCCACTAGGGATGTGGGGCACTGAAATGGGGGCTCTCATGCAGCCAACTTCTTCCATGTGCTACTACCCTCATGTCTAGCACAGCCACCTAAATCGTTTCAGATGATTCCCCCCTGAGGTGAGTGTGGAAGGTAGAGGTGATGGGAGTAACACTTCCTTAGCTGAGATAGCAACTACATTCAGCAACCACATTCTAAAGTGCTTAAGTGATGCCTGAGTTTTCTTCAATCCTTCACACACAAATTGTTTAGGTCAACAAACTCAACACCTCTTGCAATTAATAATGTAATATATCTCTTGGTACACCCAATTAATTTTTCCTTTCAGCTTTCCATGGCAATTATTTCATATTTTCTTCCCAATCAATGCCACAGGAAGGAAATAAGAACAGAGGGCTTTGAAAAGGAAAGTGTTAATTTTGAGCATATCATTTTTTCAAATATAAAGCTTTAAAGACATGTGCAATTCATATACAGGCAGTATCATTGAAGCCTTTGAACAGCCTTTTCTTTCACCATTGTCCTTGTCAAGAAGGGAAAATTCTTACAATATCTCCAATCAAAAGGTTACCTGCCTGAGACTTGACTCCTGTTCCTGAGAATCACCTTCTTGTAAAAGGTGTTACAATTCCTCTTTGGGCTGTCTTTGAAAAACAGCTCTTCCTATTTGGATAGGTCTCTAAATGCATGAAGAGTAATCACTCCAAGGCTGCAGGCAAGTGGTAGAACAGATGCTTTGTAGACTGAAGCTCCAGGTTTTCTCTCCAGGGAGAAGGTGGAAAAATTCCAGCCTGAACCACCAAAGAGCCATTGCCAGTCATATTAGATAGAGACATGGTCTGCATCAGTATATCATACAATTTCTTATGCTTTCAAGGCAAGAATCTTTTATTCAGTGGGGCTTACATCCAATTAGAGTTCCCACCAATGCAAGCCCCAAGTCCCTGTTTTTATAATAAATGTAGGATAATGAGGGCAGATTAAACATGGCACGTCTTTATCCAGAGCTGTAGCGGCTCTGTTATTTGTTTATTCTGTACAGGTGTTCACTACATGATTTTTCTCCTCCCCAGTTTTTCTGCATACCAATCCTGTGAGGTCAAGTAAGCTGACCAAGCGTGTGTGAATGGTCCAAGCTCAACCAATGTGCTTCATGGCTAAGTGGGAATTTGAACCAATATCCTCAGTACTGGTCAAACACTCTACTACTAGTTACATTTATGTAAAATTACAAAACCAATAACAGCAAACAGCAAATGACTCTTGAGATGCTGAACTGATAAACTTATATTCCCAATAAATCTAAAGATAGAATCTCAATTAACATATACCTATTTTGAGGAGGAAAAAACAAAACAAAAGTGAGCATGACAATACTATGTTTGTTTTTTCTGATCTGCTCCTCTCTAGATGCATTGAAGTACAATGTCACTTCCTTGTGAGATGGGCTGTGTCCAAATTTGAAATATAAATAAATAAATAAATTTCCATCATCACTGACAATAAACAATAATAACTGGGAATAATGGCAGTTCTAGTCCAACACACTTAGGGAGTATGAGGTTAGGGAAGATGTCACATACTTTGAATCTGTAGAACTGCAGCAATTCCAATGATACTCAAAGAACTTAGAACAATCTTAAGGTTTACCAAACAAGGCCATGCCCTTATTCATTTACACAGTACCTGCCATTGGTTTCCCAACATATAAGTTGCTGGGAAGCTCCGGAGGCTGCTCTTAATAGGTGAGGTGGTCACAGCCATTTGATACTGAGAATAGCTGTACAGGTTGCTGTAATAAGGATACAGGGATGGCTGGTATGAACTGCTGCAGCAGGTGGAGTCCACAACTAAGTCAGATGTGCTCTTTCGATGCCCTCTGCTGGCCAGGGAAGGAATGTCTTGAATTAGCATCCGTCCTGGAAGGAGAAAAAGAAAAAGAAAAGAGAAAGAACAGAACAGATAACCAAATATTAAATAACAGATGCAACCTGCAAAATCTGCTTTTTATCCCTCGGTACATTTCAGGATATTAACAGTTGTTAGTAATCATTCATTTTTGTAGAAGGTGCTATGCACAGAGACAACACAGCTATGAAGTCAGCTATATTGCAAAACAAATGGCTCTTCCAAAGGTACAGGATGTGCCCCGATGGCAGCTACTTGGCCAGCAAAGTTTTCTGCAACAATCTCTGGAACATTTAAGAACTGGGGGTCGCAAGTCAGTCCAAGCCAGGCTTCCTCAATTTAGTACCCTCCAGATGTGCTGTATCACAACTCCCAGAATTTCCTATCAGCACCTCCACAGCTGGAGGGCACCAATACAGCCAAAGTGTCTCTGAACACATACAGTGTCTTTTCCTTTCCATACAGCAAATGGGTTAAATTTTTTTTAAGTGTACACTTTAAAAAAAGACATATTTGCAAATGCAATAATCTTGATAGGACTATTGGTTTTGCTTTTATTTAATGTGCAACCTGAGCCCATACGCTATACCTCATGCTAATGATGTGATCAGCTATAAGCTTTTGGGCTTTAGAAAATTAAATAACAGATGCCAATGAATGTCTGTATGTGTGAGGCACTGTCCTTGGGAATGTGCTGTCGATAAATCCTTCTCCTGTCACAGGAATAAATACTAAGAGTAAACTACATCATTAATGGCTGCATGCAGGTAGGGGAGGGGGGAGAGGAAATTTCAACAGTACAGTATTGTGATTAGGGAGGGAAATTTAAATCTAGTTTCCCTTCCACACTGGTGTTTTGAAAATAACTACACTGTATACTAAATATTTAATATTTTTTAAATTGCATACACAATATTATTGCTAGCCATGTCACAAATGCAACATGCTGCTAGGCTCTTAGCTGCCTAATATAAATAATCTACCTCTGCAGAGGTTAAGAACTGTCTCGAGAATAGTCCCAAGCAATTCTCTTAAACCCCTCTGTCAATGATGCTTGAAGCATTGCCTTGTATTCCAAGGACCTAACTGAACTTCTAGTTCAGAAAAGAAGTGTCTCCTAATTTAATTATTTCCTTTGTATTTTTTAGTTTCAAGCCATCACTCTTTCTTATGCTGCTGCAAGCACTGCAAATAATACCTCCCCCTCCTTCATATTATTACCTCTCAAATATTTATAGACTGTTATATTCATCCTTAGTCTCTCTTTCAACAAGCTATGCATCATTTTTGTCATCCAAGTCTTGATCTGATCAGATTTATCCATGCCCCTGTTCATAATGTAATGCCACAATCTAAAGCAGGGTTCCAACAAAGGAGGAGAGAGGCTAAGTAAGGCCAAAGTAAGGCCAACTTTCTGATTTCAGCACTTCCACATCATCCCCATTCTCACCCCTCCCAATCTCACAAGAGTAATTCAAAGCTCACCTACATCCAGCTTCACTGCCACCAACCTGAAAACAACCAGTTACCCTCAGATGACTAAGAGCAGAATATAAAGAATGTCATTGCATCAAAGCTCCACCTACTCCATATTTTTAGTTCATGCTGTATGCCTTTGTACCCAACTTCTGCTAAGAGAGAAGCTGCCAAGCTGCCAAAACACAGTCCCTCTCTGGCATTTAAAGTCCTAGAGACAGCAGTGTTTTGATATCATTATGGCAGCAATTGAACCTCCACAGGAAGACAGAAGAGACTGAAGAGCACCCAGGAGCTGGGAGGCTAGATAAAGCAACCGTTATCGCCAAAGGGAAATTGGTTCACCCCTTCTCCAAAAACTTCAACAAAGCAATTGCCTTCATAACAACTTCAGATGCAGTGCAGCAGTACTGGAAAAAAAAATGGGTTCAACTGCCGAACAGAGATGAGAGCATGAGATCACACATTCCTAGTTCTATCCTGGAGAAGGGCAAAGACCCCACGTGGTACTGGCATTCATAGCTCATTTCCTTATTACAAACTGTATCCTGGGGAAACTTCCCAATGGCCTCAAAACTTAGGCCACCCCTCTTCATCCCCACCAGATGTGTTGTTGACTACATTTCTTACACCTCCAGTTCCCAATGCATAGGGAGAATGTTAGGATAGAGAAGCCTGACAGTTGCCTAGCATTCACATGGGCCATCACTTGGGAATGAGTGTTTCAGTGCACTGACTGTTAACTGAAAATGGAATGGCATGGCTACATTCGGCACACATGCTGCATTTCTAGTAACCAATATGGCCAAGACAAATAAATATGCTAGATTTTTATTTGCTAGAGAACTGTCAGTGTTGGAAATAATTAAGAGTTATTAACCTTAGCCTCTCTCAAAGCTATTTAAAGCTTTAACAAAATGAAAACCATCTACTATTTCAGATTCTGAATTCAGATACCTATTGGTAATCAACTAGCAATGATGAAATACCTTAATACCTTACTCTCCTTGCAAAACTGGTAGCTGCACAGCATCCCAGCTGAATCTTCCAAATCATGCAGCCCCCCATATAATGGATTACAAAACACTGGTCTGAATATTTAAGTAAGGTATTTATAAATTCAGCACAGGTCTGCTCTCTCTCCTCTCTATTCTAAACAGCCCTTCCCGAGGTACTTCTCTGAAGAAGCACCATGAAGACTACAATATGTCCTTTCAATACCCAATCCTGTTAGTGTGAAGATCTAGCAATTCCAGCAATCCTTAAATCTGAATCAGTGTCAGCCTTCCCAGGTAGACCAGACAGGAAACACAACCAGATGAGCTAATTCTACTTTATTATAAGGGCTACATTAACAGAATCTTGCAAGTCTGAAAGTACAGTTCTCCTGCCGACATTTTTACAAACCGATAACTTAGGGAGAGTCCCTCCTGAACCTCTTGCTCTGCCCTCTATGCAGCTGTGGGCTATGTTCCCACTTATCTGACTGTTCCCTAGGCAGCATCTCTTCACCCAGCCTCCCAAGGTTATTCCCACATAGCATTACAATCAGTGAGGCAAGACAACATGGAAAATGTTCCATTCCTAATTTTTTCCATGTCAACTTTTCCACATGTGGAACTATATGGTTTCAAATAATCCTTGTAATTTACTTAAGTATAAACTATAGATTTCAATCATTTAAATAAATAATCATGGATGATATTTCCAGTATCACTGATTTTGGAAATAAATATCAATCTTCCTCTTTTATACACAAGTTGTGCATATATATGCTAATTTCCACTGCCCACTTACCTACTGACCATTTTCACTCCAACAGCTTTTATCTCATATGACTCTCTATGACTGAAACCATAAGCTACAGATAGCAAATGAACAAGGAAGAAATGTGGCATTTTGTGTTTTAACATTAGCACCTTTCAGATACATCAAAATAAAACTCCCAGAATTCTTAGTCAAACCATCAAAGCCTTTGGAAGGTACCAAGTCTAAAAAGGTGGCTTTCCATGTAAATGATTCACATTTCAGATGGTATCTACAGAACTGATCATGTAGAACTGTATACAGCATATAATAGTCTAATAATTAAAGCAGTCATATCTGTATGCCACTGCCTTCCTATAGGACTACAGGAAGTCCTCGACTTACGACCACAAGAGAGACGGGAAAATTCATTGTTAAGCTGTGCGGTTGTTACGCAAGGCATCACGTGACGGCACCCGATTTTACAACATGTTTTACAACAGTCACTAAGTGAATCACATGGTCGTTAAGCAAATCACACAGTTCCCCATTGATTTTGCTTGTCAGAAGCTGGCTGGGAAGGTCACAAATGGTGATCACATGATCCTGACATGCTGCAACTGTCGTAAGTACATGGTGGTTGCCAAGTGCCTGAATTTTGATCACATGACCATGGGGATGCTGCGACAGTTATAAGTGCGAGGACTGGTTGTAAGTCACCTTTCAGCACTATCGTAACTTCGAATGATCCCTAAACAAATAGTCATAAGTCAAGAACTAGTTGTATGCAGGAATTTTCCTTATCTAATTCATCTTTGCAAGAACCTGATGGGAAATGTTATTCTTTTCATTTTTTTTTTTAAAAAACGTGCCTTGGTTTGGTGCATGGTTAAGCAGATATGACTGAAAACAGATAGTAAACACAGCTATGTCCCAATTTTGTAGAACAGAACAAAGGAGCAGACAACCTTTTGCTGGCCAGATTCTACCAATATATGGAGGAGAAGGCAAAGGCCAGAGAGGGCCATACATCATACATATGAGGAAGGTCTGGATTTTCTTATTTACTTCCTGGAATTTTGGAGACTTTTTAAAAACTATCTTAAGTCTTTTTTAAGGAAGGCTTTTTGACTCTAGCTGAAACTGTATGCCAATTTTTAACAATGATGGTGGAGGGATTCCAAAAGAAGTGGATTGGGTGGCACAGATATTCCATTTTTGAGCTAAAACCAGGAATAAGTGCCACTGTATCTAAGAGCAAAACAATCATATAGATGAACCCTGCAGATGCCTCTTAGCAGATTCTGATGTCATAACCTGGTCACTCAAGGTACAAGTACTAGAAGTGAAGGCAGCAAGGGGAAGGACAGTTCAATGGTCCTTACTCATATTCTTCTTGCTCTTAAGAAGACAGAGAATTTAATCCTTCCCATTCCCCCTTTTAAACGAGGGGTGGAAATTTGCTTTATTTTCCCCCAAGAGTAGTCTGCCATTTTTCCTTCTTTTTGGCAACCAGGAGACGAACTGAGTTCTTCAAGAGGTAAGAACTGATCCCTTGCAGAAGGATCATACTGTATATGCTTTATGACTCCACATGCCATGTGACCAAGTCATATTTCAAGCACACACACAAACCCAGCAGTCACTGTCACACTTAAATTAACTTTAAGATATGATTCTGAATGGCCCAAGCCCAAGAGAACAAGAAGGATTATTTTCTCTGTCAGAATGAGGAAGATCAGTAAGAAACATAGGCACAATGAAAATACAAATCCCGTTTTCTCTTCCCACACAAACACCTTGCTTCTAAAGATTTAGCTATCAAAACACTTCATTATTTGCTTTTCTCATCTCACTCATCCAGTTTCCCCTACTTTATCATGACCCATGGTGATGTCTTTAGGCTGCAATCTTAAGACTGCATTCTTTTCAGCAGGAAGTATGGAATTTTCAGGCCCAGAACTTCCATTTTCATGCTTCCTTTCCATTCTTGTGTTTCCATTTGCATAAGCAGCTTTAAAAATAAACGTATTGAATCTCAATGACAAGACTGAGGATGCCAGAACCTGCATCACCCAACTGTTGTTGTTTTCCACTGTATTGCATTCGTTGGGAGTTGGATTGATTTGTTTCTGCCACTTGTAACTAAGGAGGGGGGGGTGGCTGTTAATGGTTGTAAGGGGAGTTGGGAAGCAGCTTAACCATATATGGGCAATTTAGACTGGCTTGATTGCCAGCCAGGCAGCTGGGGCCCAAAGAACCAGGAAGAAGCTCCGGGAGGAAGGAGAGAGGTCAACAACAGGTGAAGAGGAGTCACGACGCCAGGCAATAAGGGGAGGGGGGATAAATAGAGGGAGGTTTACCCAAGGCGTTAGTTTTAGCAATGTTCTGTTTACAAGCTACATGTACCTCTTAATAAAGAAGTATTTATCTGACCCAAGCCTGGTTGTGTGAGAATGCTTCAGAGCTGAGAGTTGGACATCGTGGACTTGACAGAGGAATGAAAATAATGGTAAGCTCCCCCCCCTTTTTTTCCTCCTCTTCTTCTTTCCCTGCTTTTTCCCTGTTTGGAAGCATAGCGTGTCACCAGAGGCTTGAAAAATTGACTCTGGCCTCTCAATGTGCCACAATATGTCTGACCTGCCAATAAAATGGATACAGCAAAAAACAAAAAAACAAAAAAAACCCTTTTCTGGTACCTTGCATGATTTGTGTGGCTCCTTCATGTCCTGCTCCTCTCTTTGTGTAGTGGCAATGCGGAAGACCATTGTTATTTCAAGGAGTTTAGGTGACATAGTTTGATTTCTCCTGCACATGTTAAGAAAGCTTATTTTGAATCATAATAATGTTTAGCTGGCTTGTTTTTCACTTTTACTTAGAAGTGGGGTGGAGGTGAAGGAAAACCCTCAGGATTGTTTAGGTTAAGCACTAGCTTATCCATACAGTTCTCAGGCTCTGGAATTTTTTGATGAGCAGGTATCACATCTGATCAACGTCACTTTTAGAGCCCCTGACTCCAAAACAGAGTCATGGGATTGCAGTGCCAGACTTTAATAAAAGCCCTGGCATTGCCCCTGGAATTTGGAGTATGGACACAGGCCTTGGGACTAGGTGCTGTGTTATCTAAACCATCTTGGGGTCTCTCTGCTGCCACCACATGGTGACTCCAGACAGTAGGGGAAGAGTTTTATCATCTTGCTTGGTATGTTTTTATACTATGCTTACTTGTTTCATTCTATCTTATGCTCTTGTATTCCTGTTTAAATCTGTTTGCTAGAGTTAACACTAAAGCTTAACATCTCCTTACCTAGGGTGTGTTCATTGTCTCTGGATCTAAAGGAACTAAAGGAACCACTTGTCTTGCACCTGGCCAGTGCTTTGACAATTGGCAAAACACTCGGTAAACCATGTACAGTGTGGTGAAGTCTGAAAGAAAAACTGCTTCACAAGACAGAAATGAACTCGCTGCTTTCTGGACTTGTCAGATGAAAAATCTGGTGTCATGGACCTGTGGACAATAATGGTGGCTGCTCAAACTATCTTGACTAGGGAAAAGAGTGAAACACAAATTTTGAAACTGCTTTCAACTTCTGTGACATATCTGAGCCATTCCTGGACATTTTTTGCTGGTATCCAATTCGGCTCAAACTCAGAGGAACCGATCACTAAGAAATCATATACAGCACTCTGCTGACTGTTGTTAACAGGCCCTTACTGGCAATATAACTTAGAAAGCAGAAATTGAAATTCTGCATAATCCATAGACTCACAGGGAGTGTAATCTTTCAAGGTAACTAAACACACACTGCAGTTAAAATTGCCTGGAGTTTTATGCTAAAGACAGCTGAGATCTGAAGCTTACCAGCAGTCACTGAACTACAATTTGCAGCATCCCTCACCATGGTTCACATTGGTTGAGGCTCTGGGTTTCAGCCAAAATGGGAAGCTTAAGGAGTCAATCCACTCCTTAAGAGACATTAAGTGTCTCTTAATGTAGCCACAACTTTCTTCAGGCTCATGCAGAAACCAGAAAAAAGACAGCTGCTGTAATGAATACCCGAGATGTGCCATACTTGCATAAAGTCTAAAGCAAGGTTTTTCAAACAGTGAGAACTTGATGGGGTTCTGTGAGAGACTAAGGGTCCAAAAAAAAAAAAAAAAAAAAGCTCATGCAAATACAGCTAATTTTAATCACTAGTGCTTTGCCTCTTGATCAGGGGTCCCAGGAACTTTTTTTTTTTTTTTAACTAACAGGTTTTCTGGCTGAAAAGTTTGAAACCCCTAGTCTAAAGGACTTCTTCTGAATCATTGTCAGAGCCTGAAGAAATAATACTGAGCTATATGGACAAATAATCCAATCTGATTAAGCAAGGCTCTCCAGCCTTAACTAAAATGATACCTTAAAAAGAATGTACACCGTGAAGATGTAACATAAAACAAGATTATTGAACACCCTTTTATATACATAGCCCATGTTTACTGTAATCAGATTACATCTGCCTGAGTCCAAGAAGCCCACGACAATCCAATTCTTTCCAGATGCAAAGACTATGAAGGCAGGTCCCTTTGCAGGGCATTACCTGTAGATAAGGTAGACACTACAGTCGCTGTGGTTGTGGACTGTGGTGGGCCAGTGCTTTCCAACAACAGGCAGGAACTGTTGGCATTGTTCTCTTTCTTAACGTAAATTTCTGGGGCCCTGGGCAAAGGGATTGGGTGGCTGATCCCCAGCTCTTCTTCTTGGGCTTGCTGCCTTCTCAATGCAATCTGGAAAAGGGAAAGTTGCACTGTTATCTGAAAAACAGCAAGAGCAAAATTGGGTGGAAAACTCCAGTTTTATCTTAACATGCATGAAGGTTTATCAACACAGAATTAAGATGTAATTTTAAAGCTATGTCATAAGATAAAGAAATTAAACAGAAATAAAAGGTAAGCATCTACCAACAAGTTTTCTAATTTGGCAACTATCTAAACTTAGTTAAGTCTTGGACACTGCTTTTTTTCAAACTCTTTGCCTTAGTGAATTTGGAAACACCCTGAAATACAGACAAACTGAGATCCTTGGAATTTCAAGGAACAGTTTCAACTGTAATTAAATGAATGGTTACTACTGAAAACCAGAGATGGGGATCCTTTGGAGAGTCTTTTGGTTCATTTTTTTACAACAAAGGATTTCATCTAGTGGAGTGAGTAGGATTAACAGCACCTACCCTTCATAACAACATAATTTTTCACCTTTATCTCATATTCATACCATATGAGTCCTTTGGGCATCCCAGGATGTGAGCCTTATTAAGGCAAAAGAACACATGGTACTTGATACAGTATTTCTGTGATAAATGTGAGGTTTTCAAAGCCCTATTCTGCTATGGAAGAGAATTAAAATTGCATTTCAGGTTCAGAGCACTCATTTTACAGAAATCTTACTGAAGCCAATCCAGGCACATCTTTCCTGAACATTATTTTATAGATTATCTGATGCTGCTGCAATGCAAGCAAAGGGAAGTAAGGCTAGAGTAGACTATACACGCAAGTCATACTTCTCCATTTCAGTCAAGACATATAAAATACATCTGCATACAGTTCAAAAGAAGTGCTCCGGACCTGACACAAACACAAGCACAGCACCCCCTGTTATTTATTAAGGCAGCCACACTGTTTCTTACCTTTTCATGAGAAAAAAGTGCAGCTGCTTTAACACTTGCATTAACTTTAATGAACAGAGTCCTTAAAGCAGTTGCACCTTTTTTTCAGATTCACACAGAAGCCTGAAAAAGGCTGCTTTAATGAACAGCAGATATGCTGTGATTGCATGAAGTCTGTTTCTGTTAATCTGCGTGTCAACACTTAATTAAGAACTTGCAGGACTGATACTAAAGAACATGATACCAAAGAACATTTTTTTTGTAGAGAGGAAGTTTGGTGTGGTGGTTAAGGTATCAAGCTAGAAACCAAGCACACTGTGAGTTCTAGTCCTGCCTTAGGCCTGAAGCCAGCTGGGCAACCTTGGGCCAGTCACTTTGCCTCAGCCCTTGGAAGGAGGCAATGGCAAGCTACTGCTGAAAAATGTTGCCAAAAAGACTGCAGGGACTCATCCAGGCAGTTGCTAGGAGTCAGATAAATTTTTAAACAGTTGAATTTAACAAAGACTAAGATAGAAACATTAGTTAATCTTCCCTTCCTTCCATGTTTTCAGAACAGCGATTGCTGAAGATTATTTTCTTATAATTTTTTCTTATAATTAACTTCAGGTGAGTACAGTGCCTAAAAGGCCTTCAGGTGTATGTAGATAATTGAAGTACGCACAGTAGATAGTCAGAATACCTTACAAAAATAAGTAAAGATTACAAGTATAAAAATGTAAATCACACCATGTTTTATTACTGCCTAAATTTATAAGTTTCCTTTATTTCTGAAAGACAATCGCTTTCTGATAAAGAAAGATAAGTCCATAGATTACAATCCACTATAGAGATTGTTTTGTCGCAGATCTTTATATTTGTGGGCTACTAACAAAGAAATATCTTTCACTTCTCTTAATTTTCTTCCATTACAGTAGTTGCAGAATAACACTTTTTAATGTCATAGTCAGTGGTTTAATTTTTGAAATATTATGTCTCATTTGATAAGCTTCTGACAATTTGTGAAGAGATTTGACAATGTTATAAAAAAGTCCTTGTGGCTGAATTTATGTTTCAAGAATCTCAGAAATAATTCCCTGATTCTTGATGTTGAATTAAAAAAAAAAATCATACTGCTCACAGGTATCTATATAGATAGCTGTCACCACATCAGCTCAAATACTACTGTAATGGCAAACATTTTTGCAACACACTTGAGTATTTTTGTAGTTTATACATGCTATTACAAAATAACTCCAGCTCCATGGCATATGTTTTATTTGAGAAACATCGGGGGACAAACACCAGCCTAATGTTTTTCAAAGAAAATGTTATGAAGTTTCCTATCCTTCTTATGGTTTTGGAGCATTAGTTCCCTGAAAACAAAAGCCCTGAAGCATTTTTTTCTTTCCAGACTATCAGACTTGAAACAGTGGATTTTTATATATATATAAATGTATATAAATGTATATATATAATGTATTTTATAAAATATATAAAATACATTATATATATACATTATATTATTATATAATACACATTATATATATACATATATATATATAATATATATATACACATTAGAAAAATCTAATGTAAAAAAGATGATTGCAGTAAATGGGCTGGACGTTAAGTGTTTCTTTTTTAGAATAAAGATCTGCTTTTCAAATGTTTTCTTTTGTAAAGTTCTTTTCCTGCAGCTGCTACTGTTAGGAAAAAGTGGTAACTCCTCTCAAGAAGACCTAGGCAATCTCAGAGAAGCAATAGCTCAGAGAAGGGGGGAGGGAAGTACATTTTTTGCCCTATTGCTTAATTGCTGTGCTGCCCCCAAGAGTGCTTTCCATTTCAGCTTTTATCAGCAATCTCATCCTCTGCCTTGCAACAAGAATCCAGGATTGGCCCTAAAGGGGGTCTTCTCGTATTTTACCTTTAAAACTAAATAGGTTATGAGGAGAAGTTTACTAGGTTTCATTTTTGTCCCTCAATATAGATATCATGAATAAGAGGGAAACAGTGTTTAGGACAGTATTTGATAGAGCCTCCATGGATTGGTATGGTCTATCTGAAAACAAAAGAAAAATATTTTTAACAACTTTTGGCTCTGGAAGCAATTCAGACACTCTATAAATTCTTATGTCAATGTAGATTTCTTCCTCCCATCTTTGCAAATTCTCATTCTAGGAAATTATTAGGAATGAGAAGGTATTAAAGTCCTTAGCAGTTGAAGTATATAATAATGTCTTCATCTAAGTAGGAATGTGATGAACCGTCCAAGTTTTGTCTCAGGGCCGCTTGCATTCACCCATACTCTGTCATAGTATGAGGGCCTGCTATCTGGGTATGCATTACTACAATTATGCTAACCTTTCATAATTTGTCTTCCCTATGGTAGTAAGAATCAGCCTAGCGGCTTCATCTTACGCTGCATGATCAGGTAATTAATCCTAACAAGGCTCAAGGATCCCTATGCAGACGTGAGAGTGCCCAGCGACATCAGTATCAATAACAGACTTGGCACTACTGGGCACAGATGTACAGGGAGGATGTAACAGACCCTGGCTACCAAGGAATGCTTCTCCACCTAGACCCAGAGAGACCTGAAATGAGCCTCACAGCAGAAGAGAGAGAGGTGCAACTGATCGCCTTCCCTCAGATGGTAAGAGGTAGCTTGTAGGGGTGGATTGCCTTGTATTCAACTGCCTAACCCATTTTCCTTCTCCCTTCTGAAGGCGTGCGCTGTTTCAATTTATCTGATAATTCCAGGTTAATAAAAGGAAATATACAGGATTTAAACACTTTGATTCACAACGTTGGCTACAGTCATGGCTTCTTTGATTTCCCATGGCTTACCTCCTGGTTACCAAAGTTTGCTTGGCTGAAGACAATATTTCTGGGAATTATGGGCTTGGTGGTAATGGGAATATTTGCTTGCTGTTTTGCTCAATGTTTGATACTCTTTGATACCTTTTTGATACTCAGTGTTTGATACTCTTTGATACCAAGATCAGTCTCCCCTTCCCCGAAGGAGATACCTTTCATGATTTATAACTATAAAAATTCCGTATCTGGTTGTGCATAAAATATTCTATTTTGGCACAAAATAAAAAAAGGAGGGATTGCGTGAAGGAAATCATACTCTTCCTCCATGAAAGCAGGAAGCCAAACCTTCCCGCTTGTCCTACCCTGCCATTCAATCTTTTCACAGCAATCAAGGTAAAATTTACAATTAGAAGGGGCTCACCCAAAAGATTAAAATGTGGCAGGAAGAGTCAAGGTTCCTTTACTCCAGCCAAAAGATCAAATAATAATAATAATATAATCAAATAACAAAAGATCTCTTTGGGGAAGAATTAGATAGTGCTAGACAAGGAAAACACAGGATGCCTGATTAAAAGGAAGGCACAGCTTAGACCCAGAGTGCTCCCTTTTGGAGATCCGGCTAACTACGCTTTCACCTAAGAGCGCCCTCTCTTGGAACTCCGGCTAACTACACTTTCTAAGAATTCTTAAGAGGGCGGGCATTGTTTCGCGCCTTGTAAATAGCACAATCTTTAGGACTTTTTCGGAATTCTTGCTTGTGGCCACCTCCGAGACCCGATTCGGTGTGCTGTGCTCTTCGAAATAAACTTTTACCTCTGTTTCAAGCAACTGCCTGTGCATTTTATTCCCGGCTCGGAAATGAACTTGGTAAGATTTCTTTCCAACGGTGGTTACTAGAATTTCACATGATTACGTTTTTATTGACAAAAACTGAACTAACGGTAGGAGTCTTTCATAGACCTAGTTATGAATTCAAAGTTTTCATCTTGAAAGAAGCCATTCCCTGCCCCCCAACTAACTTATGAAGCATTATTTTCACTATAAAAATCAGTCTTACACTTCCCAATGCTTTTAAATGCAACTATGCAATTGGATTATCCATTTCAGGATTTCTTTCATTAGCATCTAATTTTTGTTTTTCCTTTTAGATACCGAACTCTACTTAACGAGCATTATTATTTCCAAGTAAATCATAGAAAATTAGGAAGCCCTCTGGGACCAATGCTCCGTGTAAGAAAGGAAAAGTGTGGTAACAAACAATAATGACAAATTACATGGTGGGTATTATTTTAGCAATAAAAATGTTAAGCATACTTTGGTTGAAAGTCAGAACAGTATCTTTCCCCCCAATTTATACTCAACTCCAGCAACGAAGTTAAGTGTTCTTGCAGAAAAAAGTCCCCACCATTTCTTCCTGAACGCTGACTATATAAATGTGACAGATAAATAAATAAATAAATAAGCAAGCAAGCTCCCATCGCTTACCTGGGCTGCCATCACCTGTTGCAGCTCCCCAGGCAGGCTGCATTTTTTACACTGACAATCTCTCCACACGCAGAACCTCTTGTGGCCTTTCAGGGGCGAGGAATATCCGTGGTTCCTGCATCGCGCGCACGTACGGAGACGCGGAAACTTTTTGACCGCAGCGCTGGCGGAACCAACAGATCCCTGGTTTAACACCCCCACGTCGCTGCCAAATCCGGTGGCCATTAGGTCAGCAGATTTCCCAGGAGGGCCCATTTTAGCCCCCTGGGCATGATGCTCCAACGAAGTCGACGGCTTGCTGAAGGAGGACTCGTTGGGCAGAGCGTCTTTGGGAGCAAGGCGTGGGTGAAATGGGGAATGTGTTGGACTTTTTGCTATTTTTATAAGGTACATATTCCAGAACACAGACCCGCCCCCCGGGCGCTCTAGGCTCCACCCCCAAGCCTACCCGCCTAAGCCTCTGCAGAGAGGTGTCTGAGGCAGCAGTTTTAACCTATTTACGGTATTTGCAGTCTGCTGAAACTTTGTGGCACAGTTCTTAAAATTACCAGGTTAGTCTTGAAGGTGCCACAAAACTCTTCGTTGATTTTGCTGGTGGGCACGTTTCAGTAGGAAACGTTTCAATAGCCTTGCCGAGTCTAACCCGGGTGACTCCTCCGGATGGATGTAAGCAAGGGCAAGCCCGCTCCACCGCAGGGTGTATTCCTGCAACAAACCTCTCACAGCAAAAAGGGATCCAGAAGTTGTTTTGTGGAATGGAAGGCAAATTGAACGGATGGCATTGTTATTTGTAATTGGGTGGGGGCGGAGACGTAAACATAAAATATTACTCGTTTTTCTCCTCTTAGGACAGAGTTTGTCCCCGATTTCTCTGCACGCCTTTTTCTGCATTCGTTCCCGGAGAACTTTCAGGCTGAGATTGTAAGGATCATTTGGGAATAAGTCTTAACGGGGTCTTAATTTTGACCTTGGGAAGCATGGGATGGGGGGGCGGGGCAGGGGAGCAGCAGAAATATGCCTCGGGCCAGACGATTTATGGAGAACAGCTGCATAACTCCCTGAACTTCCTCCCACTACATGGGATGGGAGTGGAGCTTTCCTTTCAATTAGTCTGTGATTAGTTGCTAAAACCACCACCTCCACCTGGAAAATTCAAGGTTTCTTCCTCGTTGGGATTCAGAAATAGACCAAAACCAAACCATTTCGCTTAGGCAGCCTTTGAACCCAGGCGGTCTTGGTTTTATTAAATAGATGATGGTAAAGTCAACAAGATAATCTAAAGTAGATTTCACTACTTTCATTTTGAAACTTCAATGGAAAGTAGAAAGGTTCTCTGCAGGGAACCTGGATATTTCTTTGGGTCTGATGCCACCTTTAATACAAAAGGTTTCTTTAAAATATATCAGAAGCTTTTTACCAGTGATGAGTGAGCAGCACTTGCTTTTAATAACTATTAAGAAAAGAACAAAAATGTATTTCAGTGTCTGAATCAGTGTTCATTCTCTGCACTGAAAGGAAGGAAAATGTCTTTTAGCTTCTAACTTTTTAAAGACATGTGAATACAATTAATGTAGCATGGAACACAAGATACAACTATGTTTAACTTGAATAATTTGGCTTCTGTGAGTAGGACCTGGGGAAGGCTTTCTTCCAAGCCTTGGAGTTCCCTGAAAAGAAAAAGAAAGGAGGAGGAGGAGGAGGAGGAGGAAGAAGTGGTAAGGATCAGAGCACAAAGTCACAGAACCATTTAGCATATTGAATTAATACTGTATGCTGGAACAGTGCAGCTCTGCTAACTTAGTATATGCTTGAAGCAAAAAGAGTTATACAGGGCATGGTTTCAAAAAAATGTGGCTGTAGGAAACATAACAATAGAAAGGGACAAGAATGGATTTCTGCTCCTTTTTGCTGGAGCTGTAGTCTGGATTGGAGAGCGCATGACCTCCACCCTGGAGATAAGACTGCAGTCTTAACTCATCACTGCTTCTCTTTGTTTCCTACAATCAATTGTAGCTCTCTGATTTGTTCCAACTAATAGATACATTTCAAAGAGCTCACAGGACCTCTCAGCACTCAGCCATAGGTATCTTGTGGTTGCACAAACCTTAGAACAATAAGTGGAATACAAATTATGTCACTCACTGGGGAGTGAGTTTTTGAAAAGTTTATGTGAGGGTAGAGGAGAACAGCAATCAAAGTACTGTGCTGTCATCCTTCAGAAAAAGAATAAATAAAACATGTCTGTATTTTAAATCATTGCTTTCCCAACCTGGCACTAGAACTACAACTCTCAGAATTCCTTGTTGTGATTAAAGGAGTTACAGGAGTTACAGTGCCAGCATATTTGGAAGAAAATTGGTATATTCTTTTCAAAACATCCACAAGAACCTTCATATCCTAAAAGCTGCTGTGGTTAAGTTCCAGTTATATAAGCCAGCCAAAATAATAAACTCCTTAAAAAAAAAACTACTTAATTTTAATTAAGGGATAAACTCTGTGATTCTGTTTTATGAAGCAATCCAGCAGTCACCATGGGTTTCAAATTTCTCCCAACCAAGGTGCTGAATTATTACCATAAGAACCCTGGTTTAATTTCCAGTGCTTCCAAAGAGCTGTTTTTTATTTACATGTATGAATATCATATTTGTTATTTGCTGAAAAAAGCCATGGTACATTGGAGTTGAACATAATTAAAGCCTCCACTGGAGGACTTTGTTTTAATAGAGCATTTACCTTTATTTCAGCTACAATCTCTCTCTGTTTCATCTACCTATTTACCAACCGTGACCTAAAACGTGATCTGAGCTTCATCTAAATGTAATAGAATATCTATTAATAGAGAGAGATACTGATTAAAAATAACAGCAAAGAGGTGCATTGTGGCATGTGTTTATTGAACACACTGAGCCAATATTCACAGATTTGGAAAAATTATGTGAAGCCTTAGGACATTTTTTAAGAGAGTAGTTTGAGTTAGATTTCCTATCAATAAGATAACAGGTGTGAATTTGAAGGTCCATTCTCCTATAAAAAATAATGTTGGTTGCCACCATCAGAGTCTGCTCTTCATAACACAGGTTTCTGGTGAATTATGCCTTGGTCAGGAGAGATCTCTGTGGAACTCAATAAAACATTGTTGATGCTTATCATGCTGGAAAGGGCTATAGCATCTTTGTCGAAAATGCTGGCCTCCATCAATCTGCAGTCAGACAAATAGCATGTGATCAGAGAAAATGCACCACCACTGTAAAAGAAGCAGTACAGAGAGGAAGCCTAGGCCAGACCCAAAGCACTTTGCTTGCTTCAGATCCAAATACTATACGCCTCTATGTGCAAGTGGCAACCAAACAGAATTCAAGTACTTTAATGACAGCTGGATTTCAGACACTTTAGACGCATATTTTCAATCTACTTAGTTCTACCCTAAAACAGTTTCAGCCATGATAAAGTGGAATGTGATGAAGTACTGACAGTCTATAGAGGTAACTGAGAGCCAGTTTGATATAGTGGTTAAGATGCTGGACTAGCAACTGGGAGACCATGAGTTCTATCTAGTCCTCCCTTCATATGAAAGCTGGCAGTCATTCTGTCAACCTAACTTACCACACAGCATTATTGCTGTGGGAAAAACAGGAGACAGGAGTATTTTGAGTTGTACAAAATAAAGGTGTTAATTAATGTTTGTATTTACATTCATTGAAAAGGAAAAGATTACAAGAGAGTAAGCAAGCACACAATGGGAACACCCATTGAAAGGAATGCCTTGGCGCTCACTGTTTGCTTAGTGTGCTGGCGGCTGCAATCCCTCCCAAAAAAACCTTTAGGATGAAACCGAATAAGGTCTTTGCCACTCTCAGATAGCAGCACAAGCCGGCCAAGGGTGCTAATAAACTTGCGGCCGGCACTTTTTAGAGAAGCGCTGCATGACAAAAGCACTTCAGGAAGAGATAGCTTGTTTAAGCAGTCTCTCCCCTCTGCAAGGGGGAAATTCTGGAAAGAGGGAAAGGGAAGAAACAAAGATACAAAGTAGGGAGTCAGACACAGGACACTCATCAAGTTTCTTCATTTAATCCTACGTGAGTTCTTCCAAATTCTATTTTTTCCAATTACATGACATTATAATAAAAGCTGCTGTTAATAAATGCATAAAACATTACTGTACAACTAAGAACTGCATATGTCGATCTGATTGGGGTAAATTGTAGGGGTGATACAGAAATATGTATTTTCTTTTAATTTTGCCTTTTACTCTGTTATACATGGTCTTATCTTGTATGTTGTGTTCTGATATGGTCTTGTGGCTAAAGTATTATATTCTATTGCATGCATAATCATTTAAATAGCTTGTTTATGGGCTAGATCAGGCATCTCAAATTTGGTGCCTTCCAACTGTATTGGAATTTCAGTTTTATAATTCCCAGACAACACGGCAAAGATTGTCTCTGCAGTGATTATATCAATTGGAATATAGAAGGAAAAACCAAATGGACAAAGGGGGTCAGATCTTTTTCTCTTCTCTAACAGCTTATCCATGAGATTATCTCTAAGACACATTCAATGATCAGGGTCCTCACAGAGTTCTTTGTATAGTATATTTTCTTTTGCATATTGGTATCTAGATATACATAGTCGGACCACTGTCAGTAATATCAAGTTCAACCAAGTTTATTTTGTAACTTGGGCAAAGCAATTGTTTCCCATGTTCTGCCACATCTTGAACACAAATTCAAAACTACTAACACAGTTGTTTTGACCCTGTAGATGCCCTTGGAACACTGTTTTTAGACAGGCACGTTGGACTTAACTGTATTTTTAAGGCCTGTTTGATAGTGGCAGCAAAAGCTTCAACAGTATCTCTGTACATAGAACAATTTCTCATTAAAAGGTATGTAATCAGTTGAAGGAAAGCTTCCCACAATGGCTAAGACCATTCTGTTCATTTGCATACCACAAACACACTTTCAAAAATGAAGAGATGGAAAGACTGTGTATTCTATTTTTGGTAACACAGAGAGTATATTCCACATCAAAACACAGATACATTTTCATAGTGAAGTGGAACATTCACTTTCTACCCCAGATCAAGAGCATGACTAAGTGGATAATTTTTATTTTTATTTTTAATCTGCACTCAGTTGTAACCGACCCTGCAGTGACTGCTTTGGACGAGTCCTTTGCAGTTTTCAAGGCAAGGTGTTTCGGAAGTGGTTTGCTAGTGCCTCCTTCCTAGAGCAGAGCCCAGCTGGCGAGCACAGGAGGTGGGGTTTCCGTTGCTTCATGCCCTTTTTGGGCGAGCGCGGTTGTGCTACCCAGCAACTGCTCCCGACTCCTTTTGCAAGGCACCGCCAGCATTTTTCCTCCCACCGGAGTGAGAGTACCCATTTATCTACTCATGTGAGTTTTCGAACTGTTGGGTTGACAGGAACTGGGGAGGAAACAGGAGCTCACCCTGTTAACGCGAAGGCTGGACTCGAACCGCTGAAGCGTCAACCGTTTCTGGCCAGCAACTTTCAGCGCCATTAAGCCGCTGCACCACCGCATCCCCAAGTGGGTAATATTGTTGCTTTTAAATGCAATGAGATTTCACCCAAGTCTCTGCAATACCTTTTTAGTATATATTTTGACTGTCCCACTTACGTGCAAACATTCAACTTGACTGTGAATATATTATGTTGGTTTTATATGGTCATCACTGGCTCCCTGTTAGTTTCTGGTCCCAATTCAAGGAGCTGGTGTTAATGTCTAAAACCCTTTCTAGCTTGGGACCACAGTAACTGATGGAACACCTCTATGTTCCTGTATATTTCTACCTGAACCCTGGGATGAACTTTGGAGGCTTTATTCATGCTGAGATACTGGGAGTGGGGCTGGGCCATTTCAGTGATGGCCCACCAAGTCTGGTATGCTGGGAGTAACATTATTTCTCTTTTCAGTACCAGGCCAAGACATTTTTATTCTCCCAAGCATTTAAATCAATGAATGTGTGAATTTTAAACATATATGCAGCTTTGAACCATTTTGATTACTCTGGCTGCTAAGCTTTTGCGGTTTATAGCATGTTGTATTTTCATTATTGTGTTTTATTACATAGTTCAATTATTGTTTGGAGTTTTTATTTTGTGATTTCTGGGTACAGTTAGCCACCCTGGAAAAACCTGGTTTGGAAAGGTGGTGCATAGATCTTAAAAACAGATTAAGCATATATCAAAATACACATATAGCTATGCCATATAACTATGCCAGAAGTAGAATATTATTTACTAATTATTTATTAAGACAGATGGAGCCTCTTGTTGGAAGTGTTTTATCTATGTTTTTGTACAGAGCAACTAGATCCCATCTTGTTTTGTTTCGTAGTGTGTGTTTTCTTTGTTTATTATAGGTAGTCCTCCCTTGGCAACCACAACTGGGACCAGCAAATCTGTCACTAAGCGCCACAGTCGCTAAGCAGAAAATCACATGACTGTGACAGGCTTACGACGTCACTTCCCATTGGGTCATTAAGTGAATCACTGCAGTTGTTAAGTGAGACATCATGTGACTTGTGATTTTACTTCTGCGTTCTCCATTAATTCTGCTTGTCGGAAGCCGGTTGTGAAGCATGCGAATGGCAATCATATGACCACGGAACACTGCAATGGTTGTAAATGCACGGCAGTTGTGAAACACCTGAATGGCGATCACGTGACCATGGGACACTGTGACACTCATAAATGTGAGGACTGTTCATAAAGCTATTTTGTTTTTACACCATTGTAACTTCGAACAGTTGCTAAACAAGGCAGTTGGTGAGCAAGGACTACCTGTATATTGTGAGCCACCCAAAGTTGGTTTGGAGTTGGATGGCACTTAAATTGAATCAATCAGTTAATTAAATATTAACAGCCGTAATGGCAACATTTAATAAATGGCATGTAATTAAAATAATTCATTATGGATTAATGTAAATTGTTTTTTGATAGCTACCAAAATATGAAAACCAAGGCATTTCTTAGTTTATTTCCTCCATTTTTGTGCTTTTATTCTTTCAAATATTGTGACATGCTCTTATCTCTACACATTAGTAAAATCTTGCAAATTCAATACTGTAGGTGTTTCACATGGTCTCATTTGCAACCCATATTTCTTACTCTTATATCTATACTTAGAGTGCAGGAAATAATAAAACACATTATACTCTGCTTTAAGGGGGATGCGGTGGCGCAGCGGCTTAATGATGCTGAAAGTTGCCGGCCAGAAATGGTCGACGCTTCAGCGGTTCGAGTCCAGCCTTCGTGTTAAACAGGGTGAGCTCCTGTTTCCTCCCCAGTTCCTGTCAACCCAACAGTTCGAAAACTTATGTGAGTAGATAAATGGGGACTCTCACTCCGGTGGGAGGAAAAATGCTGGCGGCGCCTTGCAAAAAAGGAGTTGGGAGCAGTTGCCGGTAAGCGCGAAAAATCACACACGCCCGAAAAGGGCACGAAGCAACGGAAAACCCACCTCCTGCGCTCGCCAGCTGGGCTCTGCCCTAGGAAGGAGGCTCTGGCAAACCACTTCCGAAAAACAGTTGCCTTGAAAACTGCAAGGACTCGTCCAAGCAGTCACTGCAGGGTCAGCAATGACTGAGCGCAGACAAAAAAAAACAAACAAACTCTGCTTTATCTGTTGTATCTCAAATAGCTACTTAATATGATTTACTAATGCAAAATGTTCAGTGGCAACAATTTGACATTCACACAATGTGCATTTTCTCTCAGATTTACCAGATCCTTGATCTATTCTTTATTTGTAAGGGGGAAAATCTCAAACTATGTAAGAACATAGTTGCTAATTGGGCAACTGCACACAGATCAAATCCCCTCTGCCCACATATAGAATATCCTCTATTAGATACCTCAGGCAGTGCTTTCCTTCCTATGATGTTCTGTCAACACACCCATACACAGACATGCGCATAAGGGTCCCAGCTTTTGTTGTGGTCTGCATAGCATTACTGCATAATGACACATAATCATATAGAGAGCAAGATAGAAAGTTGATTGCAGAGTTATCCTATTTTTCTCGGTGCAGATGCTATGAACCTTCTGACTAGAGCCATACATTGGTAAATTAGGGTAACAAGCCAACCACTGAAATCATCACTATATGCAGGTCAATATGAACTCCTAAAAACAACTCAAGAAAATGTAGGTTTTGTACCCCAAGATTAGAAGAGTAAGAGGTAAACCCAGCTGAAAGAAGAAAAGCAGAAATTACTCTGAGCATTTGGAGGGAAAAGAGTTGGGCAGGACCATTTGTCTCTGGTAGGATATCTGGGCATGCCCAAGTTATGCTGATTATATAAATTAGGTGTGCTGACTATATAAGTTTAGCATGCACTAAACTTTAACATCGGCCTGATATATTGACCCTATCACAATAGAGTTTGTTTCTCAATTTAACAAAAGTAGCCATGGATAACAATCTCAAAAATAACGAGCTTTCACTGTTCTCAGATGCTCCATATTCCTGTTAATGCAGTGGCTTCCATGTGCATTATGACTGAAGTTAAAGGATTATGAGTTTGTTCCAGTGGAGACTGAACAGAACTCTGGTTATACACTGGGGGCGTTTTCCACCACCCTATAAGCTACTGCTAAATGGCAATGAAAATTCTATGGAATGGTATGAAGTAGGGTGTGGAAAGGTGCTGAAGAATGGGGACACTGGAAGAATTAGATAAGATACTTTTTACTAACCAACCAGTAGCCTCTCCAAACCTTTGAGTGTGGCCCCTAGAGCTTATCCAAAAGTTGGTTCTAGGTTTTAATTTGAATGTGACAGGAATTAATCACATTCTATATTTAAATTAAATCACAACAACATTTAGCTTTTGTCCTAGCCCTGTCCACATTTCCAGCACATCCTCTGGTATGCCACTGAAGGGTAAAGTATAGCTGTCAGCTGCCCCAAACATATATGTCTATGTATTATACAAAACAAAAATGTGTTCTATTTTCATAAGACATCTTTGGTTATCTGGTTATTTGGAAGTTAGGATTATGGTAAATGGATGAATATGTAGAACATAAAATTTAAATACTGCAACTGAAAAATGCAGATTTTTTAACAAAATAATACTTTTAAAATACAGGTTCCCTAGACCCAAGTAAGTTCACCATAACAATCAATATTGTATTTACAAAGAGACTTCAGTATCTGTTTTGCTGTTTATTAAACATGAAACAATTTGGAAGCTTTAGCATACAACTTTTCGTTTGTGAACACAGGTCTTAAGCTACTTACAAAAAAAAAAAATTAAGAATACAGGTAGATCAAAAACGATAAATTTTAGATAATCAAAATGTGCTCTAATTTCTGCATTATGCAGAAAATATATCATACTTTTCAGATTTCTACTTTCTCAGGTTTAGGCTCTTGAACACACATTATATCTTCTGCTGGAACAGATATAACATCTTTTCTGTTTAATCTATGCTTTTGTTCCCTTTCAGGCAAGCTGGAATTTTCAATCTGAACGTAATGATTCCCAACACATTCATCATCAGACTCTTTTTATTAATGTACCATTAAATATATATTCAGAGTTAACGCAACTAGTTTGCAATATCTCAGCTTTCTCCAGTTTAGTGCCTTACAGATATACTAGACTTGGGAAGTGTCAGTGCTTTGAGGTTGTCCAGATCAAGAAATAGACTCCCCAGAAAGACTAGAAGTAGGCTTTATTGATATACTGTAGGCTATATTAACAGAATCTTGCAAGTCTGTTTTTCCTCCCCTCCCTCTTATACCCCAGTGAGTCAGGGAGGGGAGGAAACACAGACTGGCAAGATTGAGTCAGCCTGAGTCTTTTCCTAAAACCACCTCCTTCCCCAGGGATCAAGGAATGCTTCTGCCTTTTTTGTTTTTATAACAGCTTCTAAATGTTTGTGTCCCATGACTCTCTATAGGAAAGCTGCGGAATGTAGGTTTCCAACTCAAGTTTGCTCATAGAATAGTTTTATGTTGGAGAATTACCTGGAAATCTGTGACATCTTTCCATAGTGTTTTAAAAGTTACATTAGTGGCAAAGCTCATGCCTCAACAGGCAAAGCACCATTTGATGCTCCACAAAATGATGTTAACAAGCTGATTGATACAACCCAGTAGTAATGGAAGTGCAACAATTCATCAAATGAGCAATGAGAAACCTGATTTGTGTAAATTATTAAGTAATCAGGTAAAGTTTATTTTGTGGGTATGAAAAAACTCTCAAAGAAATTATAAACTATCTCAGTTGCTTCCATATATTGGAAGAAAAGAGCTCTTTTGTTTGATAAAATCAATTTGATTTTTAAAATTACAGCTTCTCTAGAGGGAGCATGTTGAACTGGGAGAAAAACAGAAGTATAGTCTCATTTTAAGGAATTCTCAAAAACCTCAACTGAAAAAAAATAAGCTATGATTAAAACATTCCAGTCCCAAAATATTGCTGCTGGAGGATCAGGAAAACTAGAATGTACATGCAACCACTATGTTCAGATAAAGATATCAGGGACCCTCTCAACATCTCTTATGGGGAGAAAATGGCCTGGAAAGATACTGTTATAAGATCTGGTTTTCACTGAAATTATGTACCTTTGATTAGATAAGTGTTTTTATATTTTATGATATTTTATTTTTATAATCAAATGTCAATTCATGACTATAATTTTTCTTCTGTAAAACTGGAAAAGAGAACAAAATCTAATTTCAGAACTGTAACGTCTTACTCTCCATTTATACCAACAAACTGCAAATTCTGCTTTGTACTCTCATCTTTTTTCCCCATCTTTTTTCTTCATGATAGACTTCAACATGCCATCATTTGCACATACTATCAAAAAGAGCACAGCTATTATGTTAGTAAAGATTTGCATCATCATTGTTAATACCTTGAAGTCAAGCTGTTCTGGATTATGACAAATCTAAAATGCACAATATGCTTATGGACAGAGGGCTCAGACTTCCCACACCCCACATCAGGGCCATATGGTCAAACTCACCAGTGCATTGTTATATGCATGTATGGTGGCATTGCTGCCAAGCTATTGGAAGTTTGCATGATGCTAGCCTCCTCCCCACTCACATGTTTAATATCTTTATGCTGGCCTTTAGTCTTTAACAGGTTTTTTTGGGGGGGAGGGGTGCTTCCAAGCCAGTGTTGACTCCTGGTGACTGGCTGGACTAGTCCCTGCAGTTTTCTTGGTAAGAGTTTGGAAGTGGTTTGCCACTGTCTCCTTCCTAGAGCTGAGTGATTGCCCCAAGGTCACCCAGATGACTTTGTGTCTAAGGCAGGACTAGAACTCATGGTCTCCTGGTTTTCTAGCCTGGTATCTTAACTGCTACACCAAACTGGCTCTCTAGTCTTTAGCAATAAACTAAACTAATTTTTAGTAGGTGTATAGGTCATTTGGGTGTTTTTAAAAACTGAGCAGAGAGTTTGAACGTATTTCCAAATTATTAAAATAATTCCGGAGTATAAATTATATATCCAACTTTCTGACCAAAGTCTATTTTTGTTGTAAAGGAATTCCTGAATCGTATCATAAAAAGGCAATTAAATGCCAATTGAAACCTCTGCTCTAATTTGTGCACAGGACCATATATAGGATGATCATGCAGATATAATAAATCAAAAACAATGGTGCAAAAAGCTATAGATATACATAAAATATCCTTTTGTTAGCTAAATTTGAGAGTTTTTGACTCTCCTCAATTCGGATTCAGTCTGGCAGAAGATCAGACACGAAAATACCAGCTGAGATTTTAAAGTTTTATTGAAAGCTTGCCAATAGAGTCAGCTGGGGTCTCCCCTTAAGACAGAGAAGAACCCCGGTCACACCCGAAGATGATTTTATACATGTTTCTTACAAAGAGGTACAGAAATTAACAAATGATTGGCTGAAATTGGCATAAGTTTTGGATCCTCCTTATTACTGGGGGAAACTTATCTTTCTGATGACCTATTGGTTACTAGTCAGAGTTCGGGAGCACCCCCCTCTGATATTCTGAATGTTATTGTTTCCTAGAATGCAGATTGGGGTCACTTCCTCCCATATCTTTATGGCCTCGACACTTAAGGAGACAGGATATCTGCCTAAAGCTTTCAACATAACAGAGATGAGGGAAATGTGTGAAGGTTCATGAACATGTTTCCTTGTTATCCCTTTGGCTTTCTAATGTAAGAAAATAAAGATGAGGGAAACAGAGCCCTTTTTCATAAGATTTCACTTTCATGAACAAAATGCACAAGTTCCTCTCCCTACCTCATAAGTTATTGAGATGCAGTAGAAAATATACTGTCCATGTATGTACCCTTTTTTCAAAATTATGACAAATTATAGTCAGCATATTTTGGTTTGGAAACAGAGAACAAATATATTAAAACCATCCAAGTATAAATATAGTTCTCCAAAGGCCAATTATAATTTTCCTACATGAGTTACCTAACTTTATATACCATTTTACTTGAGAACTACACTAGAAAATGACCAACCCCATTTAAAAAAATTAACATAACCAAGAGCAAATGTGTCTACAGTATACACAGAATTATCATAAAGCCCAGAGGCAAGCTTCAAGATTAATTGAAGATATTGTGCTATCTGGGAAGCCAAAATTTTTTGGTGCTGTCTCATTCCAACTCTTGCAGTCTTCTCATTTATGGTCCCAATCTCCAGTCCCAGCTTCAACTTTAAAGAGTCTGAAATTAGATGGGAATTACCGTGTGGCCATGTGGAACATCACACCAATTATCTTCTATTGGCAAAAAAGGCATGAGTTATTAAACAATATTTTGCCAAATAAAAATGCTTTTGGTTAGTATTTCTTCTATACACAAATTCAAACATTTCAATATTTCAGACGGTGAATAATAGTCACTAAAATGATTTCTACTTGATAATCATCTTGGAAGTCACAGTCATCTTGAATTAGTAAAAGTAACTTTCCTGTTTTGTTTTTTTTCTAGTGAGGGACAAAAGTAATATATTTTACACATACAAACACACAAATAACAATATAAATGCATTAATAAATAGCATCACATCTTTTTTTCAGCCACTACAGGGAAGCCAGGACATGAGCTCAAAACAATTTCAGATGGTAACATTTGAAACTTTATTAATTCATTTTTAAAACTACAATCTTTTCTTTTTCTAAAACAGGAATTCAATAAAAAATGTGAAAATTTATTACCTGATGCTGTTTTACAACTTTTTAACCCAACCCACAGTACAAATTGTTTACCTGAATGTTTATCATCAAGAAGCTATGAGAACCAGAGTGAGTGAAAATAAATAATATGATTTAAAAAACACCTCAGTCAATCTTCTGTCATAATATTTAACATTAAGGAGACACAATATCCCTTTATCATATCAATTAGAATTATTTCTAGTTTTTTCCTGTAGATATATCTGCAGCATGCCATAAAAGGCTAGCTTGGAAAGTAAATTAAGAGATTATACAAATAATTAATATCTTGAAATGGAGTAAAATGCCAATTCCTAGTTTTAGAAAACTTCTTGGAAGACACTAAAGGCAGCTGGGAGAAGCTGAATTTATCTTTCACATTTTCTCCTCATGAATAAGAGGCAGAGCATTCATCAGTTTTGTTTTGCTTTTTCACCTAGTTAAGTGCCCTAAACAATTGCAGGTGGATAACAGGAAGTTTCCACTGCAGCTACTTCCTTACCAGGAAAAAGGAAAACACTTTGAGGATTATGGGAATGCAACTGCAGAACAGTCCCAGATTGCAAAAGAACATGGATGCTTGTTTGATGCATGAAACTACTGTTAATGTATGCTTTGATAGAATGGCTAATTGTTCATTGTATAGCCTTTAAGTATGAGGTCTGGGCAAAACAAGAAGGAAAATACATCCAACTAGTTACTAAGTTTTTAGTATTCAAGGAACTGTTTTTGGTACATTTGACTAAAGCAAAGAAAGGCAACATTTTTTCTTGCTCAGATTTTAAAACAAAAAACTTACACAGTCCCTTAAATCCTGTTTTTAAAAACTGCTTTATACAATCTTTACTACACTATCAGTATTGCTGCTTATCAACATCAAATTAAGTAAGAAACAGGAGAAACAACAGAAATCAAGAACTGAACAAATCAGTAAAGTGTTATTTTGGCCTAAAATAACACATTGTTTACATATTACTCCTGTACTAAACATGATGGCATTATACATAAGAGTAAATTTTGCCTTAATATTTTTGGAAAGCATGAGAAATAAGAGAAATGCCCCAATAGCAGCTGATTCATGTTTTCAGCTCATTGGAGATATAGTCTCAATAATTGCTATGGTTGACAAAAATCATAGCATGCTAACACCTATTTATTATTCTGATTTTTTTTAAAGAGGATCTCTCCTCCTTGGAAAACTTTTCCTTGCATATCAGTATTTTTGGGGAACCTCATCTACAAAATTATGCTCAAGATATTTATCATAACCTTCATGCAGTATTAACAATTTATTATACATCTTTCTCAAATTAGAGCAGAGGCCACATAAATATATAGTCTGAATTAAATAACAGTGATTAAAATGAATTGCTTGCAAAAGAAGACGTTCTTTTCATAAAAATTGATACTCCATGAAGACATGCAAACCATTCTCTCTCACGCCCAGACCCCTCTCTTACATACAAAAGCACAGACATTCACACAGATTCTCCTTGCTCCTTCCAGCAGAAACAGCAACAGAGTAGATTCTTGGATGAAGACAGAATAAGGGGAACAAGTTAGAATACTGGGAGAAGAAGGTGAAAAAGGAGAACAATATTAAACAGAAATGAGGTGAAATAAAAAAGTAATTAATTGGATAGGGAAGAAAACAAAGCCTGTGGAATATGAGCATCTGCAGTGAGACTGAGAGGGGGAAAACCACAGCCATTTTGGAGGGCCTGAGAGCAAGGACTTTAGAAAAATGCCGGTAAAGGCTAGGAATGGAGAATCAAGGAATGGAATCCTTACTCTCAGGGAGGCAGAAATGACTTTGCTCTTTAGATAGCACCTGCCTGTATTCTGAGAATGCAGATGTCCTCCCCTATTGAAAGCAATTATTTTAGGGAAAAAACTTTCATCTTCCTTTCAGTTAAATATGGTACTGCCGCTCATGTAACCAAAACTGGTCCTAAGCGAATAGAGGCAGTGGTGTACATATGTTGTTCAAGGGTTCTTATAAAGGAGGACGAGACAATTTATTAGTTGTGGTCTCCGTTCAGATGAATCATGCAAAAGCCTAGACAACTATTATGCTGTATAAGATTTTGTGTAGTCCTATTATACTAATTAGGACACAAACAGTTACAAATAATGATGCAGCCTGCATGCCTTATCTTTTACACAAATATTCACTGTGTTTGGCATAACAGGTTGTACCTGTATCTACAGCAACACTTTGAAAACAGATCTACCTTTTTTTTTTAAATAATCAAGCAGTATTTAAAAGAAATTGATTCCATTATGTGAACTTGGAAAGCAAAAAGGCAAGGGAAACCAATATTATATGTTCACAGAAGTACACATCGTAATTATTATTCATTCTACTGTATAAAATAATTCTTGTCATAATTTTGAGTTACATTCTGCCCTTAAAGCATGCCATAGAGTCTCCTAGATCTTGACATCTTCCCTAGTTAAATCCATTATTTTTTGTTAACTTAAATACCATGCATTGACACCACTGGTGCCTTTATGTCAACTCCATTATTAGGACATAGGAGGACAGCTGTGCTAGTTTATGGTAGCCAAAAATCATAAGGAGACTAGTAGCCCCTTTTCCAGCTACCCAATTTTATTAAAAGGCATAAAACATTGTGTAGCTGTAGCTCACAATATTTTATGTGTTTAAATAAAATTGGGTAGCTGGAAAAGGGGCTACCAGACTCCTGTTGATTATTACAGATCAAGATCTCTTTTCTAGTCTTTTTGTTCCCTTGAGAGACAAATAAACAATATTTAGCGATCTTCAGAGGAATCGAACTGATTTCATAATTCCCAGACACTGTACTATGGAACTGCAAAGCCCCATACATTCAGAAGTGGCAGCTTAGGGCAGGCTACTCTAAAACAGCTTAGACTCAATAAACTCTGCCTACCTGTAGTAGTAGGTTTGTCCATGCACTGTTTTGGTACATCTAAGCTGCGCAGCGGTGCTTGCATATTTCATGACAGTGTTGATAGATGATAGAGTACTAATTTGATCATCCGTCATAAGTGGCTTCCCTCAACTGAACCTCCAGCTGGTAGATTTTCTCTTTAAGGGATTCAATAGTCTGATGCTGAAGTTCTCTCTCTCTCTCTCGGTAGACAGACCAAGCATCTCTCTGACACTCTAGCAATAAAATCTTTAGTCTTCACATCTGTTCCTACTGCTACATCCCTGCATGCCCTCAAAGCTCTATTATATGCCACAAAATCATTCATATTTTCCTCTGCACCTGCAGCAACTGACCTATTCTCTTTTGCTACATTTGCTCGATTTTCTGGCATATTAGAGGGAATATCGTAACTGCTGTCCTGGATTTTCTTCTCCGATGCTTGCACTTCAGCAGTCAACTGCCTGCTCTGAGCTATGCCCCACACTCCCCATATCTTCTTCACAGTCTCCCCACCTCCTCTGATGAGAGATGCCCCCACTGCTCTGCATTCCTGCACTGTAAGACCTCTTTCTGAAAGTGCCTGTGTCATTCTGATTGGCCATTCTTTGGCTTTTGAGCTTTGCCATCATCTGTCTTTTCTCTTCCTGCAGTACTGCAATCTTAACTTGGAGCACAGAGATGGTTTTGACTTGCTCTTCCAGCTCCTTGAGATGCTTGAGGGCAATAGCCATTTGTCCCCTGATATGTTGCAGGTGCACTGGGCTCACATTGGTCACAGGTGTTGATATGCCTGAACTCAAGGGGCTATGCTGAATAGAACTGCCCAGAGAGGATGCTAGCTAAAGATGACAGCCTCCATTGCCCTGATAGCCATTCTGAAATTGCTAGCACATCTGATCCTGGCTACTGGATCCTACAAAAGAAGGAAGTGAGCCAGTTGAGCCTATGGCTCCAAAACTGGAAAGCCTCGGCTTCCAAATTTCTCGGTGGATGGGCTGCATTGTAATGTTTTCCTGCTCCAATCTCCTACATGTTTCCATGAGAGTTTTTGTAACTCAAAGGCCATGTCTAGGCAGCTGTGGTGAAGGAGGAAGTAATGGTTTGCTTTCAGGGATAGTTAAGAAGCTCAGAGAAGCCTCAAATGCCAAGGATGGCCTTATAGAAGTTGCCCTTGCAAATTGGCTTTGGGGTGTAAAAAGCAGAAACAAATGTTTGTTTTCATCACTGGTGGATGAAGAAAGAGATTCATTTGATGTGGATCTACTGGACTGATTGGAAGTGATTTTGATAGTAGCAAAAGGTGGTGTCACTTTCTGCTTTTTCTGAATGTTCAATTTTTTAATAGTATTTCCCTTCTTCCACAGCATCTTCCACATACTTCAGAAAGTCCAAATCAAGCTGGTAACCATAAAAGTGTTTCCACAAAATAGGGATTTTTTAAAAATTTTGTCATCTTCCCCATTTACAGCATTTTCTTCATGTTCTAAAAGAAAAAAAAGAAACAATTTAAAGTTTAAAATCCTATCAGAAGTTAAAAATAGAGGCGTGCTATTCAAATACCAGAACCGGTATATCATACTCCCCAGAAGCATGCACTACATGTCTTGAATCAGGTTTTAGCATAGACTCACACTTCATGTTAAGATTGTATCATCTAATTATAAACTACAAAGTAAATGCATACATTTCATGCAGGGTTTGCATATAGCCATTTAAAAATATAACTTAATAATTAGTATCTGATAGTTCTGTATTGTTCTATAATGAAAGGTGATACGACCCTGTGTTCTATGGTATACTGTAAGTGTAACACACATAAAATATTCTTCCTCAATTTATTAATGCTAAAACTGCCAGCAGAGATGTTTAACACACTGTACTCAGATTTAAAAGCAAAACGGTAGAAAAGAACACTGACTCCCTGTTTAGGAACTCATTCATTTATGATTGTTCATGCTACCTCTTTCATATTCCTATATTGTGCATACTTGACGCACTAGGAACTGTGCAAGCACGCCATTTCCAAGACGGTTCAAAATATCTCTGCTGAAACAGAAACTGCCAGCTCAAAAGTCAGGACAGCTTCTGCAGACCTCTCATAGATGCTACAAGCCACTTCTGGACATTGAGATAGGATGTTTCAGGCCCTTCCTCTTGGAGGCGATTCATGCAGATATCAAGCCATTCATTCACATTTTGCCTGGATGCTTCAGGACATTCCTTCTGAAGACATTTTTGGGCTTCTTTAAGCCGTTCCTCCAGGTTCTTTCTAGATTCTTCAGGGGATTCTTGTCTGAGACTTTTCAGAGATGCTCATAAACGTTGTTGCACATTCAATCGGGATGCTTTAGAACCATGCTTTTGGAGACTTGCCACAGAAGCGTGAAGCCATTCGTTCCTTAAGCAACTTTCAGAGTAAGCAAGTTCTACAAAAATCACTCTCTCCCTGCTCTTTGCCACGCTTGCTTTTGATGCTTTAGAGTACTGTTCTTTGAAATCCAGGGTGCCTTTAATAGATGCTTCAAGCCTTCCCTGAGTACACAGATGGGGTACTTCAGGTACTTCCTTTTCGAGGTTATTATTTATAGACATTTCAAGAATTGTTTTTGCCCCTTGCTTGGATGCTTCAAGACATTCCTCTTCAAGATTTTTAGAGGAGTCTTTAAGCCATTTTTCCAGAACTGGTCTGGGTGCTTCAGAAGATAAGAGGCTCTCTATGGGTCCTTGAAGACACTGTAAAGTATTCTGCACAGGTCGTTTCATTTCGATGGGATGATTCTGGCCCTTCCTCTTGGAGATGAGTCATGGATACATCCAGCCACTCCTTCACATCCTGCCTGGATGCTACAAGACATTCCTTCTGAAGATTGATCACAGATCCTATAAGCCATGCTGCTTGGGTGCGTCTGAAGGTAGAGAAGAATTCTCTTTCAGGCTTTTCAGAGATTCCCAAAGCCATCCCAGTATATTTTGTCTGGATTCTTTGGAATATTGGGCTTTGAGAGTGTCCACAGAAGCTTTAAGCCATTCCTTCTTTAGGCCATTTTCCAGCAATTGAAGTTTCATCCTTTCAAGACTTTCTTCTTCTGGTTTCTTAGTATCTGTACCAGTTTGCCATACATCCACAAAGTTTGATTTGTCTTCTGTATTCATTTGTGATCCTAAAGGGTCTTTAGCTACTTCATACATCCATGAGCTATATCAGTGTAAAAATCAGAACATCTGATATAAAATTGGAACACTATTCTTAGTTAAGGAGAACTGCTTTGATGTCAAGAGACTCTGACTCCAAAAGCATATAGACATGTCTTTATTTATTTATTCATTTTTTTGGCAGGGGGAAGTTCAAAAACCTGTCCTATACATATCTATTTAAAAGTCTCATTCATGAGACTTACTGGTAGATTTGTATATGTAGGATTGCAAGTATAATGAGGTATAATACATTAATTTCTTTCCTTTTTTGGGAGGAGGATATTCAACATTTGGTCAGTTATTGTGTTATATGTAACATCCAGCTAAAAATAATTATTTACATTGTCCATAAACATCCATTGTAATTTATCTAAATATTTTTAGATGGTATTTATATTGAGTAATACTTACATGTTTGTGACTAGGAACAACAATGGTAACAATATAATGATAGAAACTAAGATTCTTTTGCTCTTTTGAAATATTTTTACAGAAATATGTACATTTATGGTACAATAACACAATAACATTTAGTAGTAACTGTCTTTTCAAGTGTGGCCTCCAGAAGTGATAAATTTTAAGGCTCTGGGTTATGGGAAGTGATGTTGAACCCACTGCAATAATCAATTTTGCGATGTTGACTAGTGTGTGGGAATATGAAAGAAGACAAACAGTTAATTTTTCTATTAAGTGGTGATAACTGCTTATTATGCTCTGGATGTCAAGTTTTATTTATTTGTTTATATCATCATTTATATCCTGATTTTCTAAAATGCAAAGGAAACTTAAGATGAATCTCACACATAAAACTTTTTAAAAACCCTTTTAAAATGATACAGTAAGAAGACTATTATAAGACTATTTATAAGAATAGTCTTATAAACATAATCTTAGAGTCTAATCTAGCAAAAGGAAACCAATAGTGATACAAGTTCCTCTCTACTCTTTTTTACTTATTTTACATGATTGCCTTCATATACTACACCCATGTTAAAAAATCTGCCCTGGTTTAGCAACTGGAGCTCTGTTAAAATCAGCCAGGACAGGAAAAGTTTCAAAAGAGGACACAAAAGAACAAGAATTAGAATAGAAGAAAGGGAATTGCCCATTGCTTTGTCAGCTGCAATGGTTTAGAACTGGGACCATAAGGCTGGCACCAGGTCAATCAGGATGTCTAAAGTGAAGCAACAGCAACCCAGCTTTAGATATAGTGCAAAGGACCCTGGAAGGAAATAATTTTCACCATCTTGATCTACAGGTCTAGATTTCTAGGACCAGCCAGAATTAGCAGAGGTGCCCCCTTGTCTGTCTCTGCAGTAGAGTGCTGCAAAGGCTCCTACTCTAGCAATGAAGTGCTTTGCAGGTATGAAGCTATTGTGGGGTTCTGCCCAGTGGCCCTAAGATGAAGGTCCCTAAAGAGAATAGCCACAGGGAAGGAGACTAGAGCCAACTTTGGGTCTGTATCAGGGGTTGGCAACTGTTGGGTCACATGCCGAGTTTACACATATTTTTTTGCAGCTTGCAGATCCATTGAGAATTCTGCTTGCTTTCCCCACCAGTGATCTGTAGCAGGATTACTGGGAGTGAAGGAGAAGCTTAATTTATTTCCTTATACTTCAAATGAATCTATTCATTGCCTAATTTCTCCTTGTCATCTGCTATAGATGCCACTGGTGACCTAGGGCAAACTGTTCAAGATCGTTAGAATGAAGAGCAGCAAGCAAAGGAGAAGAATGAACTTGTGCATACTGATATATATTATTGTTGATTATCTCTATTTATTTACCTTTTAGTTTTTATTGCTATTGTGTTTTATGTATTAACATTTATCTCACACTATTTTATGTTGCATTACAGTATACCAAACTGAAGTTTATTTAGTCTTTTTACTAAGGATATTTATACAAGAATTTTAGTGATATAGTAATTTCCTAGTTTTGTTTCTGTCATTCTAATTTTTAGTTATTTTTCCATAGCTTATAGGATAGATTATTCATACTGGAATCATACATGTTTATAGCTCTAATGTTATTTTACTTTATATACATCAGGAAATGGTCGATGACAGAAATAAAGATTTGAATTTAAACATAGATCAGGAAATGGGTGCATGTGTCGTCAAATTAATTTCAATTGGTAACAAAAATGGTCTTCAAAATTAAAAGCGCTACCCTTCCCTATGCTATATCCAAGTCCATTTCATTATTCCAGGAGTTGCTTGATTCACAGTTACACCAGTCTGCAGCTGGCATATATGTTCCTCCAACTGTTTTCAGTTGTGAAAAATTAACAATTGTCTCCATACTATGCCTTCTGCTCTTTTGTTCCTCCTTATCTCTGCTGAAAAATTTTGGCACTTCAGCACTGGAGTAAATTCTCTACTGTTTCACTCACATTGAATGTAGTGGGGTTCTTAGTACTCGAGTACCAGATTGCATTGTTAGAAATACCAAACTATCTCAAACTCCATTGCCAATAGTTTTTTTCAAATACAATGGCCAGTACCATTGTAAATGTTGAAATTATGAATATTCTGTTATACAAAGATTTGAAGGAGTGCTTCAGTTTGATGAAGCTTTGATCATCTCATTATAATATCTTCACAGAATAAACCAGGGATTTGTTTTGAAGCAGCAGATTCAATCAGATGATTTATAAGTAAATGCTTGGCAGGCGTGATAGCTTTTTTACTGCTCCTGGGGGTGTTTCAGTCAATATACAAAGCAGCTTCTGTGGTTCCAAAACACTGAGGGGAGCTAGATATGTAGTGGGTTCTCTCACATTGATGTGGGAAGCCAATCATTTTAATGCTTTATTAAACATTTTCCTATCTGAGCTCTTTGGGGTTGACAAGGCTAACTTAACTTTTTTCTTTGTCTGTTTCCTCAGCTCTGAAGTTCTTAAATGTTAAAAGCTGCAAGCTGCAAATCTTAAAAGCTGCAAGCCTTAACCCTTGCGCTAGTGGAACATTACACTGATATTTTGTTCCTGTTCAATACTACTCTTACTTTCAAATTTGGCATGACTGGGGCAGCTTTAAGTCTCTTGATAAGTGTTACTATTTATATAACACTCCAAATGTGTTTGCCCTATAGATGTGCATAAAAACATTTGACATTGGCAGATTTGTTTTCTATATTTTCCATTTATCCCCTTCATAGAATTAGCCCTTTTCACAACAGAGGCCTCTGGATAATTTCTACTGAATTATCTACCATACCTCCAAAGAACATCCTATGATTAGTAATTGCTTCCTTAGATCCACCAATGTCAATGTATATTTATGGTTATACTTTTGCACTAATATTCACTGAATTACAGGTAGTCTTCGACCTACGACCATTCATTCAGCAACAGTGTCAGAACCTGCATCAATCAAATGTCAATTTAAAAAAGCTATAGCAGTCAATGGGTGTTTGCTTGATTTGATTCTGCCATTTGTGTCGGGGGGGGAATGGTAGTTAATAGTTGTGCTTGGGGTTTGCTTTGAGATGGAGAGGCGCTTACATTGATATGGGAATTTACAGCAAGACCTGAATGCAGACAAAACCGGTGGTAGCCTGAAGGCCAGGAAGAACTGTGTTATCAATGGGAGGAATGTACAAGGCCACCATCCTGTGAGAAAGAAATTTGGCGCCAATGTAGCAAGGGGGGGGGGGAATAAGTAGAGGGAAATTTACACAGGCTTTAGTTTTAGCAATGCTTTGCTTCAAGCTGCATGTACCAACCAATAAAGGAGCATTTATCTGAACCAGACCTGGTTTCACGAGAATTCTTCTAAATTGGGGTTTGGACTTTGTGGACTTGACATTTTGCTAAAACTCCTTGATACTGGATTTTACCCAAGAGAGTGACTCTACGTGGAAACTCCATCAACCTATAATGGCCTCAGAGGAACTACAGAAAAGTTCGCCTGAGTTATCAACCAAGGAAGAGAGAGAAATACTGCAAATGGAGGCGGATATTACCAGATTGGACCTTGGAGCAGTTGGGGGAGACAGCTGGACAAGCTCCCTGCAGATAGTGGTCGAGGAGATGCATATTCCCCCTCAACCCATAGAAGCGTAATTTGTGGTCAAATCAAAAGACCCAACAAGGTGTCTGGCACACCGCTGGGGCCCACCGAGTGACTTGAGCTTTTGGGATGTCTCTGAAGGTTTCCTACCAGAGGTGCCAGCACGTCCACAATGGTCGAGAGCCATGGGGGCAGTGACTGGATTTACAGCACCATGGGATGAAGGGCGACGAGTGCGGGTGCTGGAAGGCGAAGTACGCACCCTGAAGGAGCATAGTGTATAAAACTCCTCGAGCAGCAGGAGGCAATGGGCAAGCTGGGACCTATGGCTCTGCCCCCCGCACAATCTTCCAGACCTAGACAGGGGGCTGTGCAGTTCATCTAGCCCTCCCCAACTGCACTAATGAAGCCATCGACCCTTCCTCCTCCTCCACCTCCAGATCAGCCACCAACAAGGCAAGGTTGGGAAGCGGCAGGGGCGAGCCCCGTACGGCTATGAGGAGAGGGGCCCCTGACCAGGTGCCAGGGAGCTGGTCTACAACTTCCAGCAGCCCAGGAACCAGCAGCCCAATGGCCTTATCAGGATGAGGGGGACCTACTGAAAAGATGGGATCTAGAGGATAAGTACAGCGGAGACCCAGCCCAGCTGCCTGCCTTCTTGAACTAGGTGAGAATCTGCATGGGCACATGCGGACATCTCTTTGCAAGCGATGCCTGGAGAGTACTGTATGTATCCCGCTTCCTAGTAGGCATGGCAGCTGAATGGGTGAACGACCTGAATGAAGCAGAGGCATCAGAACTGGGGGACTTTGACCTACTCATCACTGCCCTATGCAACCGATTCAAAGACCAATGTGCCTGCATGCAAGCCGCAGAAACAATCAGAGGGCTAAAGCAAGGGGCTCGTTCTGTAACCGAGTACTCGCTGGAGTTTAAATGCCTAGCTGCAAAGCTCCCTGACTGGCCGGAAGGGTTCATCATGCAGTTGTTCCAAGAGGGGCTGAATCAAAAGCTATTCGAGATGGCAGTGGTTCGAGGTTGCCCAGAAACCTTGGCGGGATGGATCACCCACGTCTCTGTATTGGAGACGCAGCTGGCAAAAGTCAAGCCACAGGCACCGGAGGCAAGATGGAGGCCACAGAGCACCACACGACAACAAGCGATGAAACCGGCAATGAGGGTGATAAAATCGTCAGTAATGGTGCAAGCAGTGGGGAAAGCATGTTTCATCTGCAGCGAGGAGGGGCATTTCGCTTCAACATGCCCTAAAAAGCCAACTCTAAAAGCCACGGCAAAAACAAAATCTGCTGACAAACCTGCGAAGCCAGCGAAAGCAACAAGGAAAGGTACGGCAGCAGGAGGAGAAGAGGAGCGGTTTGTAATCCAATACCTGTTGGACAGCGAGGAAGAAGAGAAGCAGCCGGTGGGAAACACAAGCCACCTGCTCTAAACTGCACCCGAGAGCAGGTGGGAAGCCCGAGGCGTGACCAGCCAAGATCGAGCAAATCGATCGAAGACATCCAGGTGAGTCCGATGGCATCTGAAGTGATAATCCGGGCGCCGCAATCAACTTGTCGAGCCAAGTTTACAGCTTTAATTGACTCAGGGTGTTCCAGGTGCTTAATCAGCCCTGTGTTAGTCACTGGATTAAAGTTAAAAGTACACCAGCTAAAAACACCCATAATTTTCAGGCAAGCGGATGGAACAGCAGTGGGGGGGGGGGGTGATACGCTACTATACAGAGGCTTTTGAGCTAAGAGTCGGGACGCACCGGGAGACTTTAAAGTGCCTGGTGGCACCACTTGCTCATTACCCCCTCATTTTGGGAATGTCCTGGCTAGAGTTGTGGAACCCAAGCGTCAACTGGCAAGCAAAGACTCTGACCTTTCCAAATGGCATGAGCGAGGTTGAAAAGGTAGAACCCTGCCAACATATGGAGCTGGGGTTAGCAGCCATTAATGAACAACGCCATGGGAGGAAACCCCACGCAGGAGGGGCTGCTGAAATCCCTAAGCAGTATAGAGACTTGGCGAAAGTTTTTAGCGAGGCTGAATCCAACCAATTACCCCCACACTGCCCCACTGACTGTGAGATTGAGCTGGAGCCAGGAGAAAAGTACCCAACCCCAAAAATGTACTCAGTGACTCAAAAAGAAATGGGAGCGTTGCAGGAATTCATTGACAAAAACTTGAGCCGAGGCTTCATAGTGCCTGCTAAGTCCCCCCTAATGGCGCCAGTGTTGTTCAGAGAAAAAAAGGATGGGACTTTATGTTTATGTACAGACTATCGGGGGTTAAATGCAATATGTAAAGAGAACAAGTACCCACTACCATTAATGAAAGACTTGTTATCTCATTTGGCAAAAGGAAAGATTTTTACCAAACTGGATTTGAGAGATGCATATTTTCGAGTGCAAATAAAAGAGGGGGAGGAGTGGAAAACCGCATTCCGATGCCCCCTTGGACATTATATGTATAAAGTTCTCCCATTCGGATTAAAAGGGGCCCCCGAGGTATTTATGCAACTGATTAATAAGGTGTTGCATGAGTTCCTCTACAAAGGAGTGTTGGTGTACTTAGATGATATTTTAATTTACATAGGAACCATGGAGGAACATGTGGAATTAGTCAGGAAAGTGTTGAAAAAACTGCTAAAGGCACAGCTATATGCAAAACTGTCCAAATGTGAATTCCATAAAGATTGCATTGACTATCTGGGATACAGAATCTCCAATAAGGGAATGGAAATGGACCCCGGTAAAGTGTGGGATGTCATAGCCTGGAGGCACCGAAAACCAGGAAACAAACTGCAAAGTTTCTTAGGCTTTGCAAACTTTTACAGACAATTTATTCCTAATTTTGCCCAAGTAGCATTGCCTTTAACAGACTTGTTAAAAACTAAAGACAAGAACACTGTAGAAGCCAAAAAACCAGGGGCCACTTTAAATTGGACAAAAGAATGTCAGGAGGCTTTTGAAAGCCTCAAAGCATTATTTACGGCTGAACCCATTCTGAAGCACCCGAATCCTACAATGCCTTTTGTAATTCAGGCAGATGCCTCAGATGTGGCCATTGGGGCAGTCTTACTGCAAAAGGATGATGAAGGAGTATTAAGACCTTGTGCTTACTTATCCAGAAAGTTTTCTGAAACTGAGAGGAGGGGGCTGGTGTGGGAAAAGGAGGCTTTTGCTGTAAAATGGGCTTTAATGAATTGAAGACATTTGCTAGAAGGGGCAGAAAAGCCATTTGAAGTCTGGACAGATCATAAGAACTTAGAGGGTTTAAAATCACCCAGGAAATTGTCTCCCAAACAAATAAGATGGGCACAATTCTTCAGCCAATTTAATTTCACCTTAAAGTACCTCCCTGGGGGAAAGAATTTTTTGGCAGATGCTCTTTCAAGACTGCCTCAACACAATAATCCCCACACGGAGGGAGCCAGAAATGGCAGCAGCGGTCACCAGATCACAGAGTAAAGCCACAAAGCCTCTCATTGAGTCAGAGTTACTTAAAGACTTAAATAGCTTCCTGGAAAAGGATGAATGGTTCCAGAAAAATAAAGAATTACTAACCCAGAAGGAGGGAGCATGGTGGAAAGCATATAGACTCTACGTATCTCAAGAGGCTCATAAGCAGATAATGCAAAGAGGCCGTGATGATAAAACAGCAGGGCATTTTGGCTTTGTCAAAACGTTACATCTACTGCGCAGGCAGTTTTGGTGGCCCTCCATAAGAAAAGACGTAGCTGATTATGTAAATACCTGTCCTGTCTGTGTGATGGCAAAAAGGCAGAGGGGGAAGCCATGAGGTTTCTTACAGCCAGTAGCAAGCCCTTCCAGACCCTGGAAGGAGATTGCAATGGACTTTATTGTGGATCTGCCAGAGAGCAGAAAAAAGACTGTAATTTGAACTGTGACTGATCTATTCTCTAAACAAACACACTTCATCCCTTGTAAAGCAATCCCCTCAGCACCTAAACTAGCTGAATTGTTTATTCAACACATGTACAAATTACACGGTTGTCCTGAAAGAGTGATCAGTGGCAGAGGGGTCCAGTTTGCCTCAAAATTCTGGAGGGCATTTTTAAAACTTTTGGGATCCAAGCAAGCTATGAGTTCTTCTTTTCATCCTCAGACAGACAGAGCAATGGAGAGGAGGCATGCGGGCTCGGAACAATATTTGAGATGCTTTATAAACTATCAACAGGACAATTGGGTGGACTTATTACCTTATGCAGAAGTGGCTTACAATAATGCTGTACATGATAGAACAGGTCTGTCCCCTTTCAAAATTGTATCAGGACAGGACTTTGTACCTATACCTGAACTGCCTCATGAAAAGACAGGAGTTAAATCAGTGGATGAATGGGGGGACAGAATAAGACAATTGTGGCCAATCGCAGAAGAAGCAATTTCAGAAGCAAGAGAAAGCTATAAAAAACAAGCAGATAAAAAGAGAGCCCCACATGAACCTTGGAAAGTGGGGGACAAAGTATGGTTATCCACTAAGAATCTAAAATCATCTCAAGCATGCAAAAAACTTGGATACAAATTTCTAGGACCATTTGAAGTGGAAAAAGTAATTGATCCCGTTTCAGTGCTCCCTAAAACCCTAAGGAAGATTAATCCTGTTTTCCACAGTGAACTGTTGAAACCATACAAGGAGTCTGATAAGTGGAGATCAGCAGTGCCTAACCCAGAACCAATTATGATTGAAGGAGAACAGCACTTTGAGGTCAAGGAAATATTGGACTCTAGAAAATATAGAGGGGACATTCAGTATTTAGTGCATTGGAAACATTTCCGTAAATCTTTTGCTAAAGGGTCTCAAAGAAACATGTTAAGGCACCTGACTTGCTCTTAGAGTTTTATAAAAAATATCCAGACAAACCTTAGTAAAATGATTGGAAAAATGTAATATATATAAATAACCTTAACCTATTATTTTCCAGGCTTCCAGATTAACGAGGTGAAGAGGGACCTTTTTGAGGGGGCAGCATGTCAGAACCTGTATCAATCAAATGTCAATTTAAAAAAGCTATAGCAGTCAATGGGTGCTTGCTTGATTTGATTCTGCCATTTGTGTCTGGGGGAGGGGAATGGTAGTTAATAGTTGTGTTTGGGGTTTGCTTTGAGATGAAGAGGCGCTTACATTGATATGGGAATTTACAGCAAGACCTGAATGCAGACAAAACCGGTGGTAGCCTGAAGGCCAGGAAGAACTGTGTTATCAATGGGAGGAATGTACAAGGCCACCATCCTGTGAGAAAGAAATTTGGCACCAATGTAGCGGGGGGGGGGGGAATAAGTAGAGGGAAATTTACACAGGCTTTAGTTTTAGCAATGCTTTGCTTCAAGCTGCATGTACCAACCAATAAAGGAGCATTTATCTGAACCAGACCTGGTTTCACGAGAATTCTTCTAAATTGGGGTTTGGACTTTATGGACTTGACATACAGTTTGAAGTTACAATGGCACTGAACGAATGGTGGCTACGAACACTCCTCAGAGTTCCATCCATCCCAGCACCCTCACGGTCACATGATTGCAATCAGGGCACTTGGCAATCCCTTCGCACTTATGAACAGTTGCCAAGTGCCCCACAATCATGTGATTGCCATTTGCAACCTTCCCTGCTGGCTTCCCCAGAAAGTCACGCCTATGCTGCACCGGCCACTCATGCACCCCTGCGCAACCTCCCCAACCCTCCCCATGCCTCTCTTGCCCCCTCACAGGACTCCTAAAATACTTTTCAATGGTGCAATCTCCATCTGGAAGTATCCTATAAGTGACATGGGAAATCTTTTAATGAAAGCAGATGGGTGAGACAAATTTCCCCTGTGGGAGACACTGTTGCTTCCCCATGTTACTCCATCAATTAAATTATCTCAAAAAGCTATTACCTACATTCCCCATAGCAACAAAAACATCTCTAAATCCTACTGAATTCAACTGGATTCTAAAAACCAATTCAAAAGCAAGTAGGTCTTAGTTATTTGGCCTGGAGCTGAGGAAAAGAGGGAACAGCCTTTTATCAGTGCATTTCTTCACTAAGTAGGAGATACAGCCATGGATCTCTTGGCTTTATAGATTATTTGGCCACGAATATTCCCAGTGAAGAGAGTCATGATGTCTGAAACCCATCCGTGACCCAGCACTCACTTCTGTTCTTTTGCTATTGCTTTCATCAAACACAGTGTTTCTGGAAGTGAAAGTCTTTTAGAGAACAAGACCTCATTGAGAGGTTTCCAGGAAATAAAGGGAGCTGCAGATGTTTGGAGAGCCAGAATTTTTTGAACAAATTCAAAGGAGTCACCTCTTATTCTCCCCCAACCTTTTTCCAGGCAATGTAATTAAATCCAGAACATTGTATAAAGTGTGTCCAGGGGAGGGAGTGAAACAGAATTTAATATGAAATTCTGAAAGAAAAAGTGAGGATTGCTATCTAAAAATTTCTCACTCTTCAGTTTTTCTTCAAAATGTTGGTTTTCCCTACAGAGTTGCTCCTTCTCTGCATCTTGTGGGAGAATCATGTCTCTAAGTTCTGAAATCATCATGTTGTTTTTGGAAAATATCAACACCAGAGTGAAATTAGCCCCCTTAGCTTTTTTGCTTGCATCATCAAAACTTTTTTTAAAATTAAAACAAAAATTAAAAAAACTTTGTATTTTGATTGTCATACATGACAATCAGAATACAAAGTGCATTACACTCTATCAAGCCACTTAGACCATATCCACGCATTTTAATCAATTCAGTTTTACTATTTCTATTACAACAGCTAGCAATCTCTTCTTACAGGAACCAAAGCTTTAATGATTTTATTGGGTACTTTAGAAATGCTCAGTAAAACTGACAAATCAGTCAATCTTCCCGGACTTTAGCTATAGCTCCATTACATTCTCAAGTGATTTAATTAGCTACTTCAGTATTAAAGTTAGCATCATTATATTTATCGAAGTTTCATTATTTAAGTACAAGTTAATGATTTTTACTTCAATATTTAGCATTATGTAATATGTTCATACTACCAAGGAGTCTTTAGATCTAAGCACCTTTTTTTCTCTTATATACCACAAGAGGCACAAACCACTTGAAAACACTTTCCAGAAGCAAAGTAAAGTTTTAGATGCAGTGAATGGGAAAAGTTCTCACTCCCAAATGCCAAACGGCAAATGTAGCCCAACAAGTTGCTTGCTCAGCAATTTAGCTTGCTCAGCAATTTACTAGTACTTTGTTTGTGAGGTAGTATGAGATCACAGTGCGTACTGCGAGGTAGCATGAGATCACCATTAAATAAATAAAATTGGCAGTCATCATGAGAGGCTTAATTTAAAAAACAAAATCAATCATCATTATTCCAGCTTTTTTGTCAAAGCTTTAGCAGAACAGTACAATTGTCCTAACTTCTATTCTGATGTCAACAGAAAGGAGGAGACTGAATTTGTGTGGGTTGAAATAACAAACAAAGGGAAGGCAGAGAGGTGAGGTAAACGAATAGCAGAGTAGTAGGTAGGAGATAGAATCACGGATCTCCTGAATTAGAGATGATCTGGCCATGAATATGTCCTGTGAAGAGATTCATGATATGTGATATTCATCTGGGACCCAGTGCTCACTTCTGTTCTTTTGTTATCAAACACAGGGACCCGTAGAGAATTTAATATGAAATTCTGAAAGAGAAAGTCAGGATTGCTATCTAAAACACAATCAATCATTACTATTCCAGCTTTTTTGTCAAAACTTTAGTAGAACAGTACAATTGTCATCACTTCTCTTCTGATGTGAAGAAAAAGAGGGAGGAGACTGAATTTGTCTGGGTTGAAGTAAACAACAAAGGAAAGCAGAAAACTGAGGTCAATGAGCAGCAGAAGTCTTCTTAGCATTCTACATTCATCCTATAATTTATTGGCATTTAAGATGGGGATTGGCAACCAGAGTTCTATAGACATCTGACAAGTTGTCTGCCACCCTTGATTTTGACACCACCAGCAGGTTGGTGATAGAGGTGTGAAGTCTAGATAAGGATCTAGAGCCTTTATCTAGAACTGCTTATTACTCCAATCTAGGGCTTTTCTGGCATAAAACCAAATTTTTACTCTACAAAATTCTTACATCCCTAATCTAGAGATTCTTGGATACAAAGTCGAATTTTACTTTCCAAAGTTCTCTGCATTTCAGGTCTTTTCTGATAAAAAACTGTTTATTTTCAAAATCTATTGATGCACAATGTCCAAACCAGGATCCAGCCTAAAATGTTTTGAAATCAACTAGTTCCGCTGTAGAGGGCAGGAGATTTTGAAACATGTGTCCCTTTTATGAAACATGTGCTTCTGAAAAGAGAGCCCAGTGCCAATCCAGGAGTCATGTGTGAAGTTTAAACAAAGTTGGAAAAATCAACCAGGTTCTGTAACTCAAAAGCAGGGTCCAGAGTCACTCTAAGGATGGATATTCAGTTCTAACAAATCAATAAAAAGTCAAAGTCACTATATTAAGATTATGCTATGAGTACGACATATAAGCTGTTGGACTGCAGGTACTGCACATTAACTTGGGAAAGAGACACTGCTATCATTATCCTAAACTACATGACTTCACATCTGCATATAAACTCATGCAAGTTTAAAGGCTACACTTTGGATTTTCAGATGTTCAGTGACAGGTTTCTGGATTTTAGCATCTCTCTTCCATTTGTCAATTGCACTGAATGGAAATGTTGTGCAAGATATTTGAACACTGGGTTGTGGACCTTTTAAATAAAATCTCTGCTATTCCATTTGTTATTGTTCCATTCATTCTTCGGAATGATTTAATGTTCTTTTTTGTATGCCAGGTTCAGAAATCATGACAACCACTTACCAGCCCCCAAGCAATCTTAAAAAGACAAACCTGTGTCAGGCACTGAAATCTCCTTTACTTCAACTGAAATATCTGAGGATACCAATTATTTGCCCTGAAATTCCTTTCAAGAAGCTGACCTTCAGATTCTGACCAAAAACAGAAACAAAAAAAATCAATGACGAGTAGCACTGAAACAATTGCCCTGCTTTTGAAAATCTAAACATCCATGCGCTCTCGTCTAGCTCTTACCCAGCAAGAACTTCAGGCAAGAAAACTACGGTTAGCAGTAGAAAGTTGCCTGGAAAATAATATATTCTCTGGCAGCAAGGTAGATAGTTTTGCAAACCAGTGGGACAAGAAGGGGAGTGTGTGTGTGTGTGTGTGTGTGTGCGGAATACCAAATTTCTATTGCTTCCCAGTGACACTCCTTCTTCAGGTTCTAAAGCCCTTTGCCAGCTGTCCACAACAGGATGTCTTCCAAATGTATTGAACTACAATTCCCAGAATTCTCAGCCAGCATAGCCAAAGTTCCTACATTAGGGAAGGCTACCTAAGCAATCTGGGATCTAGGTTGTTGGCCTCCTCCACATAAGTCTGTCTAAAGACTTCATTACATTTCTCTTGTTCCTTTTGAATGTTTTAAGGCTGCTGCTGCTTTATTTTTAGAGCACTGTGATTAGTGTTTTTTGCTGTCATTTTTTTCAGATACCCAAGCCTGTTTGGTTATAGTTTTTCTGGAATTCAGAATAGAAATGCTAGTAGTAAATCAACAAGCAGTAACGAAAAAATAAAATCTAAATAGATCTTGGCCACCGAGATTACTATTATCTATTTCTAAGCACCATCTGCAAAAAACTCATATAGCTATAGCATTCAACTAACTGATGCATAGAATAACTTCTAGCAAACCCCAGTAGCCAACCCTCAAGAGTGATTACCAAGCCTCAGTGGTGAAGTACCATCAGATGGTATGCTAGAAGATGCCATTAGAGCCCTCAGGTTGTGGAGAATAACAGGGCTAAGATCTTGTGGGATTTCCAGATCCAGATGGACAGGGAGGTGCTTGCTAATCAACCAGACATCGTGGTAGTAAACAAGAACCAGAAGGCAGCGGTGGTGATAGATGTAGCAGTGCCAAGTGACAGCAACATCAGGAAGAAAGAGTATGAGAAGCTGGAGAAGTACCAGGGCCTGAAGGAAGAACTAGAGAGGATGTGGAAAGTAAAGGCCAAAGTGGTCCCAGTGGTGGTAGGAGCACTCGGGAGTGCTAAGCTGGAAGAGTGGCTTCAGCAGATCGCAGGAACAACATCAGAGCTCTCTGTCCAGAAGAGTGCAGTGCTAAGAACAGCTAAGATACTGCGCAGAACCTTCAAACTCCCAGGCCTCTGGTAGAGGACCTGAGAATGAGGAAGACACATACCACCCATAGGGGTGAGAGGGGATTAAAAATGTATATATAGTGGTTTGTGGTTCCTATGACATCTTAGCAAAGAGAGTCAGAACACTTAATCATGGCTTTGAGCTTTCAGTTGCTAGATGATTTTTGACTTATGGAAGAGAATATGTGTAGCTCAGGGTTGAACTGTGGAGTCCTTGGGGTTCTCCGACCTTGGTTGTTTTCTCACAAATGTTTTGTTACCAGGCTAGGTAACATCTTCAGTGCTAGAATGGAATGGGGTTTGCTCTCTATTTATATACAATGGCATGCCCTGCCAGTGTTGGTGGGGTTTTGACCATATCACAGAAGAAGAACAGTCGCAGATGAAAACAGTAGACCCATCCTCCCATGTTTCTATGGACAACTAAAGCCTAACATACCTCTCCAACCAATTGTATCCTTACCAGGGACTCCAACATACAACATAGCGAAAGAACTGACAAAAAAGCTTGGACATCTCACAGAAAGGAGCAAATATTCTATCAACTCCTCACTACAGTGCCTCTAGAAAATCAAAGATGTACACATAGATGAAGATGAAATTATGGTCTCATTTGATGTCATAGCACTCTTTACACCCATAAACCCAGAACTAGAGAAAGAATCCTTATCAGCAGTACTACACAACACACCCAACCTAACCAGATACACCCAGATCGGAATACCCAGAATCATGGATCTCTGCCTCACTACCTATTTTCAGTTTATTGGACAAATATACCAACAAATCAGAGGCACACCCATGGGATCACCACTGTCAGGATTCATAGCAGAGATTGTAATGCAATGCCTAGAAACTATAGCACTTCCACACATACAACCAAAAGTATGGATCCGGTATGTAGATGGCATCTTTGTTATAATAAAAAAGGAACAACTAGAGAAGACACATGAAACCATCAACAACATCTTCAAAGGAATAAAATTCACCAGAGAGGAAGAAAACAACAACATGCTACCCTTCCTGGATATCCTCATCAGCAGTGGAAACATCAGCAAATTAGAAACCCAAGTCTATCGGAAGACAACCCACACTAATCAAGTACTCCATTACCAAAGTAACAATCCAACCTCCCACAAGAGGAACTGTGTAAGAACTTTATTCAAATGAGCACAAATGCACTGCAGCAACCCAGAACAGCAGAAAAAGGAAACAGACCAACTATACAACATCTTCCAACAAAATGGATATCCACACAACTTTATCAAAAAGTGCCTGACCACTCAACCTACTACAACACAACCAACACAAGCTATGAAAAAGATAACACTGCCATACATCAGAAACGTCTCAGAAACCACCAACAGACTGTTACCACCACAGGCAGAAGGCTAACAGAGCACATCCATGAACACCAACTAGCAGTCAGAAGACATGATGAAAATTCCTTAACCTCACAACACATGGACAGACTTAAACATAGTTTCAACTGGGAAGCTGTCAGCATCTTAGACCAAGCTAAGTCCAAAAATGCAAGGGAATTCCTGGAAGCTTGGTATTCAGACAAGGCAGCCATCAACAGGCACATAAACAACATCTACACACTATTCAAAAGAGACAATAAAAAGGAAACAAAAGACCAGAACATCTCCTCACCAGCAATAATCACCCAGATAAGCAGAGATTAACACCAAGATCACCACCAGACATACAATCAAGCAGTAAACAATACCCTAATCAAGGAACTCCAGAGGGGGAAAAAATAAAACAAAACAAAACCCACCCCCCCACCCCCACCAACACTGGCAGGGCATCCCACCATATATAAACAGAGAGCAAATCCCATTCCATTCTAGCACTGAAGATGTTACCTAGCCGCGGAACGAAATGTTTGCAAGAAAACAACCAAGCTCAGAGAACCCCAAGAACTCCACCATTTTTGACTTGATTGAACATTTCAGGATTGGTCTCAACTCTGAGTACCAGGTCAATATTTTAAAACCTGCTTAGCATCTATACTGTAGTTTGCTGCACAACTGGATTTTAGCAACTTGCTTGTTTCAGGACCGCCAAGGTGACTTTAGGTAGGCAGCAGTTGTAATGGAGGCAGGAGACAGGCCAGAGGCCCAACCCAAGATTCCAAATACCTCTTGCAATACATCAACCAGGTTAAAATCCATTGTGCCATTTAAGTATAAATCTAAGAGTAGAGGCCAAATAAATGTCCCTATTCACAGGACATTCTTGTCTAGGTCATGAATTCTATGTTCTGCCCAATTATCTGTTAAACTAACCACGAGGGGTTACCTTTAGACCCAAACTGAACAGGCCCTATTTGAGACTACGCTAAACTCTCTCTGTGTCATGCAAGCAAATTACCAGAAAGTTAGTTGGCTCCTCTCCTGAAACTGAGACAACATACTAAAGTGATTGACTTCTTCCTCGCACCTTGCCAAATTGTCAGGTTTAACTTCTTAAAAAGGTAGTATGCTTCCAGATAAGTCTTTTATTGTACGATCTGGCCTTTTTTTCCAAAATGCGATGTAAAGAGTGTGGGTGTCCAAGCCAGAAGTATGTTCTGCTTGTAACCTTGTTGTGATCTCCTACCATTTTAAACATTGAAAGATGGAATAGTTTATTGATTAGTACAAGGAGCTGCCTGTCTCAGAGCATCATGGGCCCTCAACCCATTTTTTTTACTTCTGAAACTATAATGGAAAGTATGCAGGTCATATTTTATCTAGTTGCTCAGAAATCAACTTATTCCTATCTTCCTATTTGGGTCTCTTGAATGGAGGCATTTAAAATATGAAATGTCCTGTATAAGTTGTTTTCTGTGTTTCTGCAATTATTTCTTCAAGCCATCTAAGCCTCCCTGCCACAAACTTTCTGATTGCATTCTTCCTGAGGAACCCAATGATTTGACTGACTGGATCTTGCAAACTCCATATTGGACTTCAGGTCTTACCATTCAGCAGTGCAGATGGATGGGGAAGAGGGTGTGTTGAAAGAGATGTCAGGTCTGCTTACAGGTAAAGCAATTAGAACAGTTGTTGGCATCCTCCTCAGGATGGCTGGATCCACATCTTGAGGCCTATTGGTGGCTCCTAGCACCATTACCAGATAGATAGATAGATAGATAGATAGATAGATAGATAGACAGACAGACAGACAGACAGACAGACAGATTTTCTAGCACCTTAATTCATACATTAACATTAATTTATTTAGAAAATGTACAGTATATGACTACCCTCTATGTAGCTAACAACAATCCACAAAAACACAGTATAATAAAACCTCTGTCAACCAAACAAAAAAAAGAATCAAAATAGCCATAATCAAATAACCAAGGTGTCATATACCAACCCACAACCAAACCTATATGGTTGATTTTCCATTCTTTTTATTTATTTATTTTTGCATTACAGTCAGTTGGCCATCCCGTAATTTATGTTGTTCTGATCACTTAAGTACAAATGACTATATAATTTATTTCTAACATTTCTATGCTGCTCGATTCCAAACTATATTTGTGTCTGTGTTATTATAGCATGGAAGCGTAACATATCATGTTTAAGTAAGGCTTAAGAATGAAAGAAGACTCCAAGGGTTTCCTTGCCAAGCATTCAGTTCCCCCCATGGCCAAACCAGATCTTGCCACTTTTCTGGTAGTTGCCATTATGATATTATAACCCGAAAATGAAAGGGTCTCAAACAAGGGAAAAATAAAAGGCAAGCTCCCCCCCTTTTTTTCTCTTGTGTTGGATGTACCAGACTACTGCCACTACCACCAAGTGTTTCTAATGTTAACCTTTAAGTGACCATGTACATTGGTACCTCTAGTTACGAACACCCCTACTTATGAATTTTTCGAGATACGACCAGCTCCGGCCCCAAAAATTTACCTCGACTTGCGAACTCGCCTCGACTTACGAACCGGATCCGCGGCCATTTTCTGCCCGTTCCACGTGGTCTGCAGCCATTTTTCCACCCGTTCCACGTGGTCCGCGGCCATTTTCCACCCGTTCCACGTGGTCTGCGGCCGTTTTTCCGCCCGTTCCACGTGGTCCGCAGCAGTTTTTCCGCCCTGCCGTGTGGTCCGTGGCCATTTTCCGCCCGACACGTGGTCCGCGGCCATTTTTCCGCCCTGCTGCGTGGTCCGTGGCCGTTTTTCTGCCCCTGACGTGTGGTCCGCGGACGCCGGAACGGATTAACGGTAATTACATTGAACTTTATGGGAAAATTTGCCTCGTGTTGTGACCAATTCGAGTTGCAACCAGAGTGTGATGGACTGGAATGGAGGAAGGGGGATGAAAACGGTGCTCTCGTCTCCAGAGCAACGCTCTGGAGATAAGCGGAGAAAGCTGGCGCATCCCTAAACATTCCAGAAGATAGTAGAGAGTTGTGCCTGGGAACTACTGGTCAGTCTGAAAAGATTCTGTAAATAAGTGCTAGCTAATAAACCTTGCTGATTGAACCTACATGGTCTCCAGGAGTTCCTTGGGCTAGGCCTAACATCAATCTTTTCAGACTGACCAATAGTTCCCAGGCAGAACTCTCTACTATCTTCTAGAATGTTTAGGGATGCGCCAGCTTTCTCCGCTTATCTCCAGAGCGTTGCTCTGGAGACGAGAGCACCGTTTTCACCCCCCTTCCTCCATTCCAGTCCATCACACAGAGTCACGGAACGGATTAAATTCGTAACTCAAGGTTCCACTGTAGCTTTAGTTTACTTGTGATGTTTTAACATTTTTTCAGTCTGTTTAAAAGGCCAACTTTGGCTGAGCATAATATGCTGTGGGGAAAATGGTGCTGTTTGAGCCAAACTGAAACATAAAGGAATGTGCAATAGCCTTGGGTCCTGGTGTGAAGCAGCTTACTGTAACTTTTATCGGAAGTTTCACAGAGCAATGTGGCTTCATGGTCAGTTCTGCAGCGGTTCCTCAGAGAAGGCATCTGCCAGGAATGGGTAGAACATAAAAATAATAGTTCAACAAGGTTGAATGACTACTTTTCTCTAGGTTTTGCTGTTTTGTTTAGCAACTTTTGCTTTTTTTCACCTCGTTCTAATACAATAGCAAAATACAGTGGGAATCAGGTTTTTCCAAAGGCTGAACTATTGCTTCTTACAGTATGATCTTATACTACTTACTCTTAAAGGGCACTGACAGTATGGATGGCAGAAGAGAAAAGAAGAATCAGCAGGGTTTTTTTTTAAAACCTAGGATTTAAAAAGATACCCTACCCCCATTTGGGATCTTTCAGGGAGAAGGTAGGAATAGAATGTTAATAGAATATCACAGATATTACTACAAAATGGCACAAGCAATATGGTGGCCAACCATAAACCTCTCAGTTTTCTTTTTAAAAAAAGTCAAGCTGGTGTTGCTAAAATACAAGTGATTTTTTTCAAGCACATAATAAAAGTGTGATTCCCTACCTCCACCCCATATCACTCCTTTTCAACTACAGTGTTCTATTCTAATAAAAGCCTATTTAATGGAAAGAAGGGGGAAAGGACCTACACAGAAAACAATTCAATACTCAAAAGGGTAAGTTTTTAAAGTCAAAGCTGATAATGAAGAAAGAACATTGAATTACAGTATATGGTACAAGAACCAAGGACTGGGATCTTATCTATTTCTTTGATGAAAATTATGCAGGGTTGGATTTTGGTTGCCAGAGAAAAAATGGCAGCTGTGAGTTTCTGTGACTGTCCATACCATTTGTCCATCAAGGTAGAGGCTTGAAGATTTATGAACCTGTAGTTGGATGCCTGGACCATTGCTTTGGCAAGAAGAGTCTTGCCACATCCTGGAGGTCTATGAAGTAAGACACCAAAATAAAAGGGAAACTCATAAGCCCATTCATATTCATATTCTTCTCCTACCTCCCCAGCTTACTTAGGAAGTCAATGAGATTTGGAATTTCTGAAGTGAATTTCTCATCAAATTTTTGAATTGCAATTTCACCCAGCTCTAATATACATCCTCTATTTCTGTACTGCATTATGTATGTCAGGTTTTTTTTAAAAAAATCAATTAATTAAAAAAAAACTCTTTATGTTCTTTATAGTATTTTAAAATGAATAGGTTTCTAACATCAACATCAAGTAAAGGGAGAGAAAGAATTCCTTTTGTTTTTCAAAATGGTAAAAGGCCATCATTTCTCCAGTTCTTGTACTGAAAGAAACTGTGCACAATTTGCTCAATGTTCTGTTCGCTTAGGAATGCCAGAAATGTCACAGAGATGAATTCCTGATTGAAAAACTAAGTGTATGGAAATACCAGGCCAAGGAATAGACAGCAGCCAAACAGCAACATCATCACAATTTTTGCTGTCATTCATAACCAATGCAGAGCTTTCCTTTTCTTTGACCTGTTCTGGCCCACAAGCCTGGCCTCCACTATTTCATGAGTCATCAAGCCCATCTGAACCAGGTTCTCCTGGTCCAGCCTCAAGAATGTGGCCTGCAGCATGCAGGTCTCCAGCTGCTTCTGCAGGTCTTTGATTCCTCTGGTTTTCTCTGAGCTTCTGAAAAGTTATAACTTTCTCCTTCAGTTGGCCAGAATGGCTTTTCTTCACGTGGTAGCTGTGCTCCATCTCAGCCCGTTTATCCTTCAGGCCCCGCAGTGTTCACTCTCTGCTCAACCTCACAGGGTTATTGTTCTGGGGAAAAATTTAAAACAGCCATTCATTGTCCCTTTTAAACCGTAACCCAAACTCACGACTTCTCAGGGCACCCAGGAGAACAGTAGAAGGAAGAGAGAGGAGTTGAGAGTAAGATTTTTTTTAAAAAAAAAAACCTTAACAAATATAGTATAACTTTATAGGATCAAGATTCCTTTACAGCACTTGGGAAAAGAAGCAAAACTGTTTTGAGTCCCCCTCCTGAAAAAAAACACCTTTGGGTATGCTGTGACAAAATTTAAAAGATCTCTCTAAAACCACAAGAGCCAGCAAACAGCTTTAAAGCATCTAAAACTCAATTCTTTGAAGGCAAACACATCATATGCACTTTCCAAGGAGGAACAGGGAGAAACAGATACCTGAGAACTGAGGAGATTAGCTGAAGAAATAAATGAATAAGTTAATAGTTAATTAGCACAACGTGTGATGGATTCCTAGCTAGCAACCAGCAAGCTATAAAAGGGTTATTAAAACAAAGCTTTGGCAGAGAATTCTTGTTCTGGAAGGGATTCCCCTCATTCTTACAAGCCTGTGCCCTTGAAGAATGAGAATGAGTGAAAAAGAGAGGAAAAAGGAGAAAAAAAATGACTATGGGGGGCATTTAACATAGTCAGCAAACCTTTATTATTACTTAAACTCAGTGTTCTTGTTGCATGCTGCAAAGATTGTAGCTACTTCTTGATGGAAATCTGAGAGTGCTAGAAAGGAATCCAGTAAATAAATAAAATGAAGAATGCTAGAAAGGAAAAATAGGGAAAGGGGTTCTACTGACTATTATATGTGGGCTCTCCTTTCATAAATCACCCCTTGCCCACTTCACCAGAGCTGTGCAACAATAAACTTTCCCATGATGCCAACTACACTCATGGGTATGAACTGTTGATCAAAGCACATCTCAAAAATCTTTGAGCACCTACTTAAAGAGGAGAAGGATTGTCTGTAAGTTACAGTCAAAGGGCCAGCTTGATTTTTAAAAGGAAAATTACATAACACCGTTCAGGGGTTCAGCCTGTTTGCCTCAGAGGCTTGGCTGGAGTACCATCTGATTTTCGGACACAACGTCAAAAGCCATAGGGATGCAGTTTATGGGTGAACACCATCTAGCTTCATATTATTATTATTAATAATATAGTCCAGTGCTTCTCAAACTTGGCAACTTTAAGACATGTGGACTTCAATTCCCAGAATTCCCCACCCAGTCCATTTCTGCAAATCCAGTGTGATGTGCTTCAGGTTCAGACAACCAAGGGGGCCTCAGAGTCTGATTAAAACAGAGTATTCAAAAGGGAAAAAGATGCTGCCCTATTAATTAGCACTTTAGCTTATTCTGTTGTGAGAACACTGTCTAAAAGTATTAGGTTTTCCCTGCCTTTCGCTAAAAAGAAACTCTCCTCAGGTTTTCCTTTGTGACTTTGAATAGCAGATATTCTCCAAATATTACCTGGACGCACAACTATTTAGCAAAGGTTAGATTTGCACTTTCAACTTCAGCCAATGAGAGACAGAAGTCACAGGAGCTGGGTCTAGGCAATATCTTGAACTGGATCGGATGGGTTTCTGCAACATGGTAACCTTGGTTACTGCTAATTTTGGTTAGTTTTTTTAAGGCTTATCTTGTGAAAACCCAGTTTGATTAGTTTCTGAGTCAATGTATTATGTTAATGCCAAAAATAGGCTAGTTCAGTCACCAGGCTGAGTATATGTATTTGGGAAATAACCAGTGGTTGATAGGACACCAGAGCTTCCAGGTTTGATTCTAATTAATGTACAACATGTAAGATTTGCCCCGTTCGACAAGAGAAACTCCCATGACACGTGTGGTTCACAAAAGAGGTTTACTCATGCGTAATGTAACAGTTACAAACAAAACCAGGGTTGGCTTGGTACATTTACATTGCTCATTTATACTTCTCCCCTTCCTGCATTTTCGCCCCGCGATCGTGTTACCGCCGTGGATTATCAGACCCCCAATAATCCCGCTTAAGTGTCCAGAATGGCAGGTTCAGCCCAGGTCCCATTGTCTTTGATTGGTAGTCCCCTCCGGCGTGGGTTGGTTCCCTTGGGTTCCTCCCGTCACATGCAAAACCCAAGGCTTCTGGATTGCGCGGTGATCTCGCTTCGCTGCCCGCAGCCCTGCTCATTATTAGCTCGCGCCATTTATCAGTGTAAAGTTAAAGCTTCCGCTGCGGTTTTCCCGTTTGGCTAGGTGCAGGTGGCCCATTAATCAACTGCGCTTTCAGTTCCTCTTTTCCTCGGCTAGCAGCCGGTAGCGGAGTTAGCGTGGTGCGGCGGCAAGCTCTCCTCGAAACGCCGTGCTGGCCGAACCTGACATATCGCCCCCCTGAAAATAGACCCCCCCTTTTTTTTATTTTGGCTTCCCGGGGTATCTATTGTAAAAGTCCCGCACTAGGTTCGGCGCTTTTACATGGGCTTTGCTTACCCATTCGCTGTGGGACTTTGGGAAATGTTTCAACTGCACCAGCAGCTGGACCTGTCCTTTGTGCTTCCTGGCGTCCAGTATCTGTTTAACCTCGAAGTGCTGCTCCCCGCCGACCATGATGGGTGCCGGTGCCACCTCTGCCTTGTGCCAGGTGTTCCCCGGCTGTTACAGCTTCAATAAGCTGCAGTGGAACACCGGGTGGATCTTCCCGAGGCTTTTGGGGAGCATTAGCCTGACGGTTACCGGATTGATGATCTCCGCGATGGGGAATGGACCCACGAACCTCGGGCTGAGCTTCTTCGAAGCCTGGTACGTCTTTAGGTTTCTAGTCGATAAATACACCTGGTCCCCCACCTTCCACTGCCACTCGGGGAGCCTCTTGCGGTCCGCATGTTTTTTGTATTCGGCTTTGGCCCCTTGCAGCGCCACATGCGCCGCCTGCCTCGTGGCATGTATTTGGGTGAACCAGGAGTCCAGCGAGTCGATTTGGGATGCCAGCTGAGGCAATTCCGGCATGGGAACTAAGTCTCGCCCGGTGGCCACTTTGAATGGGGAGAAGCTGGTGCTTTTGTGGACGGCATTGTTGTAGGCTACTTCCATGAATGGCAGTAGCTCTGCCCAATCGTCCTGCTGGTGCCCCACGTAGCAGCGCAGGTACTGCTCGAGCCCCCGTTCAGGCGTTCCGTGGCTCTGTCCGTCTGCGGGTGCACCGCAGAGGAAAGGGCTTGTTGTGTTCCTACCCGCTTCAGGAATTCCTTCCAGAACCGCGCGACGAAATTGCCGCCCCAGTCGCTGACAATCCGTCGGGGCGCACCATGCAGCCAGTAGATGTGCTGGACGAACACCCTCGCCAACCTTTCTGCCGTGGGGATTTGCCGGCCACCAGAACTGCCGCCGAATTAAATGGAGCGTTTTCACGAAGCCGTAATGCCCCGCACTCCGGCTGTCATGGGCTCTATCCGTGACCCCCCACCGGCACTCTTCGGGCACATACAGCTTTCCCTCGTGCCACCACAAATCCCCTTGGCTGGTTAGCACATCTCGGTTCTGCTTGAGCCAAGTGTCCTGCTCCGCCGCTTTCGCAAACCCCTGCTTTACCTCAGGCGCCACGTCCCACCGCTCTCTCTTGGTCTGGCTCTGGGTTACAGCCTTTGCAGCCAGCCTGCAGGCGAGGATGATGGAGTCCATGATTTCCTCTCGCAGGCTGGCGTGCTGGGGCATGCGAGACAGCCCTTCTGCCAGGAAATTCCTCTTCCCGGGGATGTGTTTTAGGGTAAAACTTAATCTCCCAAAGTATTGGGACCAACACACCTGTTTGGGGGATAGCCTCCACAGGGTTTTCAGGGCCTCGAGGTTCTTATGGTCCATCCACACCTCGAACGGCTCAGGTGCCCCCTCCAATAAGTGCCTCCACATGGCTAGGGCCCACTTGACCGCATATGCCTCTTTCTCCCACACCATCCACCTTCTCTCCATCTCAGTGAATTTGTGGGAGTCGTAGGCGCACGGGTGGAAGGGCCCCTCCAGGCTGGGCTGGAGCAGGACCGCCCCCGTTGCTACGTCCGACGCGTCTACTTGATGAATTGCCAATCCGGGTCAAGGTGGCGCAGGATCGGCTCTGCCGTGAACCGCTGCTTTAAGTCCTGAAACGCCCCCTGGCATTCCGCGGTCCACGTGAGCGCCATGCTGGGTTTGGGAGGCTTCCCACTGCCCTTGGTTTTTAGCAAGTCTGTTAGGGGGAGAGCGACTTGGGGGAAGTTCGGGATGAACTGTTTGTAGAAGTTTGCAAATCCCAAGAAGCTTTGGAATTGCCTCTGGGTCCGCAGCACTTCCCCGCCCAGGACATCCTTCACTTTCGCTGGGTCCATCTCGATCCCCCGACTGGATATACAGTAGCCAAGGTAATCCAGCTGTTCCCAGTGAAACTCACATTTTGAGAGTTTTACGTATAGCTGCGCCTTCAACAGTCTCTGGAGCACTGTGCACACCAGTTTCACGTGCTCCGTCAGGGTCTCCGTGTAGATGAGGATGTCGTCCAGGTAGACCAGGACGCCCCGGTAGAGTAGGTCGTGCAGCACCTCGTTTATTTGCTGCATATAACACCCCTGGTGCCCCTTTTAATCCGAATGGCATCACGGAAAATTGGTAGCTTCCGAGCGGGGTATTAAACACAGTATTCCATTGATCTCCTGCGCGGATCCTAACCCCGAAATATGCTTTGCGCAAGTCCAGTTTTGTGAACACCCCCCCCCTTGGATAGGTGCGATAGCAGGTCCTTCATCAAGGGGAGGGGGTAGTTGTACTCGGTGCTGATTGTGTTCAGCCCCCGGTAGTCCACGCACATCCAGAGCGAGCCGTCCTTCTTCTCCCGGAATAGTACCGGGGCCGCTTGCGGTGACTTCGCGGGTTGGATGAATCCCCACGCAAGTTTTTTGTCTGTAATCTCCCGAAGGGCGCCCATCTCCTTCATTGACAGGGAGTACATTTTCGGCTTGGGCAGTTTTGCCCCCGGCTCTAGCTCAATGGCGCAGTCACTGGGTCGGTGTGGTGGGAGCTAGTCAGACTCCTCTTCCCTGAATGCCGCCTCCAGGCTCCGGTATTGCCTCGGGATGCCGCCATTCATCGTGGTTTCTCCTGGCCCTGGCCTGTGCTCCGCCGCAGTCCCGCTGGCCGCCGTTGCCTTCCTACGCCTCGGTTTCGCCGTGGGCCCTCGGGTCTCCGGAGCCGCCATCACTGCTGCCGCCGCCCGGATTCCAGCCTCGGTCTGCTCCTGCCTCGCCTCCCCGTGCCTCGGATCCTCCGCCTGCCCGTCTGCGGCTACGGCCCCGATTCTCACCGCTTGCCGGCTCTGCCGGCCCTCACGCTTCACCGGCTCCTCGTCCCCAAACCGCACCGCCTCCGCCATCCAGTCGACACAGGGGTTCCATCGCCGCAGCCACGCCAAGCCGAGCACCACCGCATAGTCAGCTATCGGGACCACCACGAACCTCAGTTCTTCTCGGTGACTCCCGATCGTCATTTGGACCGGCTCGGTGCATCAGGCAGTGGGTGCAGCCTGAATCCAGCAGCGCCCACAGCTGTGCCTTCCCTCCGGACCTCACCCCCCGGATGCGTATCCTCACCCGAAAGGGGGGGCAGTCCTCATCCCCAATTGGGTCGCGTGTCTTGGCTCCCCAGCTCCCACTGGGACGCCGTTCAGTGCAAGTGCGCCCCGTTTCCCGCCGGCTCCGTTTCTTCCCCGGAAGACGCCGTCTCAGGGGTCGACCACCCCAGCTGTCATCATTCGGTCACCACTGCCACTGCACTCTCCCGCGGTTGGTCACCCGCCTGCTTCCCGGAGGGACGCAGTAGCTTGACCTCGGGATGGGGTGGGGCTCCTTCCCGCTCTGTCGGGCATTGCGCCACCCGGTGGCCTCGGCCTCCGCACCTGAAGCACGGGTTCGGGGCTTTAGTTGCCTCTCGCCCTCCGGTGGGCTGTTGCCGGCTGCTCCGCCTCTCCTCTGGGGGTCTCTCCCTCAGCCGGTCTCTCGCCTGGTCCCGCCTCCTCGCGCTCTGTTGAATCTGCCACCATGCCAACTCCACCGTCCCGGCCAGCCAGATCCAATCCTTCACCGTGGACGGGTCATCCCGACCCAGCGCCCGTTCCAGGATCTCCAGATTGAGCTCCAGATTGAGCCCTCTTAAAGTACTTCACCCTCAGGGACTCCGGCCAGTCCATGAGTTTTTCCACCAGCCTCTGGAACTCCAAGGCATACTCAGACACAGACTTATCCTGCTGCTTAAACTCCAGGATGTCGTTCTCGGCCCGCTTGGCACTCAATGTGTCCTTGAACCTGTCCCAGAGCGCTTGCATGAAGTCCGGGAAACTCCTCAGTTCCGCTGCGTTGGCGTCATACAGTCCGATCACCCAGCTAGCCGCTAGGCCGTCCAGCAGCTCAGCCACGTAGGCGACTCTGTCCTCGTCCCTAGCGAACAGGTGACCCCCCTCTGCATGAAGCTCCGGACGTGCGTCAGAAAGTGAGGCAGCTGTTCGGGGTTCCCCAAGAACTTCCCGGTTATGCCTCGAAGCCTCAAGGCGTCTGCTGCCCGTCGGTCCACCGACCGGGGCACTGGTGGCGGTGCCAGTTGGGGTACCGGACTGCCACCCATTGCTCACGCCATCGCTCGCCACCAGTGGCACTGCTCCCAGCAGCAAGGTTTGAAGCATCACCTGCATGGAGTCTAGGCGCTGCTCGACCCTCTCCTCCAGCCAGGCGAACTTCTCATCCCATTCGCGGTTCTGAGCCCCCGAGCCTCGGGTCATCGTGACCCCCGAGCTGTCTGGCCCCTGGTTCACGCACATTGACCACCACTCCGGCGGTGGGTCCCCGGCCCTGGCCATCCCGTCGCTCCAGGGTGGCTCCACGATCGCTTCCGCGAGTCCGGGCTCCTTGTGCTCCAACTGACCAATGGATTCCTCATCGCTGGTCATGCCTGTGGTTGAAAAAGAGAAGCGCTCCTTGGTGGTACCGGGTAGTGTTAGTGGTGAGTCCTGGCTTTATGTAAGATTTGCCCCGTTTGACAAGAGAAACTCCCATGACATGTGTGGTTCACAAAAGAGGTTTACTCATGCGTAACATAACAAAGCCAGGACTGGCTTGGTACATTTACATTGCTCATTTATACTTCTCCCCTTCCTGCGCTTTTGCCCCGCGATCGCGTTACCGCCGCAGATTATTAGACTCCCAATAATCCCCCTTAAGTGTCCAGAATGGCAGGTTCGGCCCGGGTCCCATTGTCCTTGATTGGTAGTCCCCTCCGGCGTGGGTTGGTTCCCTTGGGTTCCTCCCGTCACGTGCAAAACCCAAGGCTTCTGGATTGCACGGTGATCTCGCTTCAGTCACTTTTGACAATAATTGCCATCAAAAGGAGGTGACAGCAGCTTAGAAGTAGGGCTTGACATGCAATGGATGACAGTCTCCACAAACATGCAATGACGTTTGTCATTTATATCTGGCCAATGGAGACTCTTTTAGGTTAACTTCCCCAAATCATCAAGCCAGGTCCATTTCTACCTTTGTGGTCAAAATGCCCACCAAAGTGGGACATTCTGAAGCTAACCTTTTGGCTCCTAAATTTTACAGATTTTACTTAGCCCACATCCCCGCTGGCTGGCCCCAGCCCACTTCCGGAGATGTGCACTTTTGAAATGGTGGATGGTGAGATTCAGTCACAGGTGTGGAGGTTACCATTGGAGCAGATGTATTTCTCTGGCTCACCGGGCTGGTCATAATGACGACACTGAACGCCACTTCTCTAAGCTAGCCCCCTAATTCTGGCTTAATGGGACTGCCAATTCCTCCTAAAAGCATCTGCTTCCCCCCAATGTTTGGATTGTCAGCCCTGCTCATTATCTTTAATCTGAATGCCCAAATGGGGGATATTATTGCTATGCCCACAGTGCCAGCCATCAAGCCCGGTTGCTTTTCTTGTTATCCAGTTGTTTTGAATGGAGTTTCCCAGCACTGGCATCCAAAATAACAAATGGTGCTGGAAATATTGTCACTTGTCATGGCAACCCTCCAGCCAATGAGGTTAGGAGGAACAAGTGATGTCAATGGCTTTGATTTGACCTGGACCAGAACTTGGCGGGGGAAACCTTAACTCTCCTCAAACAACGAATACACAGTTGAGATTTGACAGTTAAGGCTAGTGCCTTAGAGACATCTAACTTGCATGAAGATTGTATAGGGTTTTTCTATTCTAAAAAAACAACTGGTGATTTATAGCCAGGAAACCCTTATGATTCTGATATTTATTTTTTCTTTGAAGGCCTGTTAAAGCCTCATTATCTGTTGTTCTTATTTCTCTATGCAAATGAGCAATGCTGTGTAGCCTCGGCCTTTTTATTCCTAACACAATCTGTGTCTGAGGAGATTTGTTTTTGCCATTTTCTGATGTGTGAAATATTAAGAAGCAGTGTCTCTTCTCAGCTCTCTAATAGTCGCGGAACAGTACCATCTTGTGGTCTGCATAGAACAATGCATGCAGTTTGGCACATTTCATTTTAAAATACAGTGGGGCAAAAAAGTATTTAGTCAGCCACCAATTGTGCAAGTTCTCCCACTTAAAAAGATAAGAGAGGCCTGTAATTTTCATTATAGGTATACCTCAACTATGAGAGACAAAATGAGAAAAAAAATCCAGAAAATCATATTCTGATTTTTAAAGAATTTATTTGCAAATCATGGTGGAAAAGAAGTATTTGGTCACCTACAAACAAGCAAGATGTCTGGCTCTCACAGACCTGTAACTACTTCTTTAAGAGGCTCCTCTGTCCTCCACTCGTTACCTGTAGTAATGGCACCTGTTTGACCTTGTTATCAGTATAAAAGACACCTGTCCACAACCTCAAACAGTCACACTCCGAACTCCACTATGGCCAAGACCAAAGAGGTGTTGAAGGACACCAGAAACAAAATTGTAGACCTGCACCAGGCTGGGAAGACTGAATCTGCAATAGGCAAGCAGCTTGGTGTGAAGAAATCAACTGTGGGAGCAATAATTAGAAAATGGAAGACATACAAGACCACTGATAATCTCCCTTGATCTGGGGCTCTATGCAAGATCTCACCCTGTGGGGTCAAAATGATCACAAGAATGGTGAGCAAAAATCCCAGAACCACATGGGGGGACCTAGTGAATGACCTGCAGAGAGCTGGGACCAAAGTAACAAAGGCTACCATCAGTAACACACTACACTGCCAGGGACTCAAATCCTGCAGTGCCAGACGTGTCCCCCTGCTTAAGCCAGTACATGTCCAGGCCCGTCTGAAGTTTGCTAGAGAGCATTTGGATGATCCAGAAGAGGATTGGGAGAACGTCATATGGTCAGATGAAACCAAAGTAGAACGTTTTGGTCTAAACTCAACTCGCCGTGTTTGGAGGAGAGAGAATGCTGAGTTGCATCCAAAGAACACCATACCTACTGTGAAGCATGGAGGTGGAAACATCATGCTTTGGGGCTGTTTTTCTGCAAAGGGACCAGGACGACTGATCCGTGTGAAGGAAAGAATGAATGGGGCCATGTATTGTGAGATTTTGAGTGAACACCTCTTTCCATCAGCAAGGGCATTGAAGATGAAACGTGGCTGGGTCTTTCAGCATGATAATGATCCCAAACACACCGCCTGGGCAACGAAGGAGTGGCTTCGAAAGAAGCTTTTCAAGGTCCTGGAGTGGCCTAGCCAGTCTCCAGATCTCAACCTCATGGAAAACCTTTGGAGGGAGTTGAAAGTCCGTGTTGCCCAGCGACAGCCCCAAAACATCACTGCTCTAGAGGAGATCTGCATGGAGGAATGGGCCAAAATACCAGCAACAGTGTGTGAAAACCTTGTGAAGGCTTACAGAAACGTTTGACCTCTGTCATTGCCAACAAAGGATATATAACAAAGTATTGAGATGAACTTTTGATATTGACCAAATACTTATTTTCCACCATGATTTGCAAATAAATTCTTTAAAAATCAGACAATGTGATTTTCTGGATTTTTTCCCTCATTTTGTCTCTCATAGTTGAGGTATTCCTATGATGAAAATTACAGGCCTCTCTCATCTTTTTAAGTGGGAGAACTTGCACAATTGGTGGCTGACTAAATACTTTTTTGCTCCACTGTAAATACGGGTTCATATCCTGTATTTTTTTTCTTTTTGTTAAAAAAAGGTTTATGTCTCGTGAGATCATTCTATCTCCCAAGCTGAAGAGCCAAAATTTCTTGTCACATGTCTATATGCTCTAAGGCTAGGAGATTGCATTGTAGAAGACCTCCAAGGACCATTTCAACCCCATGATTCCATGAAATCATTTCCCCTCATTGCTTATTTTTAATAGCTGGAGATGCAGCATAGGATTTCAGACCTCTATCTGTTGCAGATAGTAAGTTTAGTGGAGGATAGCTGGTGAGGTGCTCCCAGAAATAGGTGGTGACAGCAGGAACTATTAAGTCATTATCCCAGAGCAAGCAAGAGCTGGGTCCAGGGTATGAAGGCTTAAAGGACTTCTGAGAGAAGGCTCAACCATTTCTGCTACAGTAATGATGAGAGAAGAGCAATAAGGATGATCTGGGAATTAGAAACTGCACCCTACAAGGAGAGGTTGAAGGAACAGACTGGATATACTGTCTTGAGAAGAGAAGGTTGAAGGGGATTTGTGAGTTGTGCTCTATTTGTGTAATCTTTGCTGATTGCTGTTATATGCTGTCCACCCAAATTCTGAATTTTGTTCAAAATTCCAGGATTCATTTTGTTATGAGATATCCCATGAAAAATGTCCATTCCAAATTGTCAAAGGATTTTTCCATGTCTAGAAATATTGCAGCTGCCTCCTGGTTCTTAATAGTGATAAATTCTAGTGCATTTATGATCAATCTGCTGTTCTTTCATTTCACTGTTTGTAATGTAATTTATCTAATCTGTATGTACAATTTCACAAGTGAACGTCTTCATACATACAGCTAGTAAGACAACAAATATCTTGTAACTGACATTTAATAAAGAAATTGGTATATATGACTGAGGTTTTTCAGATAGTTCTCTTCTTTGTATATTAACATTATATATGCCACTTCCCAAGCTTTTGGTATTTGAATTTCATTCATCATCTTCAATAGTGGTTCTGCTAGTTCTTCCTCTAGCACCTTACAGTATAGGGCTGTCAGCCTGTCTGGCAAAGCGCTTTAAATAACTTAAATTTTCTTTATTGCTTCTTTAATCTCTTGAATTGTTATTAATTTGTTTAAGAATTCTCTAAATTCTTCAGTAATTTTTTTAAGCTCTGAATTTTCAGTATATATTTCCAACATTTTTTGGTGAATTTTTTAGCTAGAATATAATTCTTTTAAAAAATTGCAATTCCTTCTGCTTCAGTGGCTTATAGAATTGATTAATATAGATTAATCAGTCACTATGTCAGGCGGGTGGCTATATAAATGTGAGAAATAAATAAAATGTCTGTACGTATGCCTTTTGTATATATTTTTCTTTTTTTCAGTTTGGTTCTTCTTTTATTGTTTTGTGTACTCTTTTTCTCTTCCTTTGCTTTTTGTATTTAGTTATTTTTTTAAAAAACTGGGGGGGAAAAGTCCCCTCATTAATGGTAGAAGGGGAATTATGCCTGCAGTGACAAAGAAAGTTCTCACTTCAAAAAGATCCTAAGAAAAAAAGCATTCCTCACCACAAAGGCATGAACTAGCTACTTAGGCGTTTCCGAAGTAAAATTTCAGAATTTTCTGAGTAGCTCAGTTTGCCAGCTATTCATACATTAAAAAATACACATCTTTGTCGTTTTATTGATGAAAGTTTCTCATCAATAAGAATTCCCAAGTACTACGAGACTTCCGGTGGAGGAGCAGGGCGATTGGGCGAGAATAGAAGAACTCACACAGGGAGAAGAACTGCATGGCGGAAAAGTAACGGTCTTCGCAAAGTTCAGAGAACGAGCGAAAGACGTCAGGAGCGCAGGGGAAGAGCGCTTCTGATAGAGGCTCCCTGCGGCTTCGGGACAGCGAAAACAGCAGAGTATTTGCCTTTTGACTCTGCTGTATTAAGAACGAGCCAGGAAGCCAAGAGACTGAAGGGAGGAAATCTACGAACCGCGTGCAAGCAGCCTAACCGCTGAGACACCGTCGCCAGCTCTTCTACTTATAAATGTTTAACTGAACAAAGAAAGAACTTAAAGAAAACTTTCCAGAAGAGGATATCCTGTAAGATTCTGAATGAAAACTTTTCTGTCTTGGATTAAGAATAGACATTGAAAGCCATTTAATTAATTATTTTCGGTCGCCATCTTTTTCAAGGAAAAGCGAAACTGATATGCAGACTGATACTGAGACTTAAAGAACAAATATCTAAACAAGTCATAGACTAAGGTATAGATTAAGTTAAGTATATAAGAGGTTAGGGTCTTTTTCTTTTTTCTTTTTTCTTTTTTTTGTTGTTTTGTTTTTTGTTCTATATAAAAAAAATTATTTAGAGGTATAGAAATAAGTTATAGAATTTTGTTACAGTTATAGAAATAAGAAATAAGATATTGATTATTGTGTTATTATTATTCAATAATATTATAAGAATATAAAATGAACACAAGAAAGCAGCAGAGAAGGGGATCAGAAATTGGGGAGAGGGAATGGTTAAGGACAATGTTTGAAGATTTTACAAAAAAAACTACGCAAAGTATAACTCAAAATCTAACAACCTTGTTAGAAAGAAAGATAGATGGCTTTGAAAAAAGATTAAATCAGAAATTACAAAGAATGGATAAAAGAATTAAAGCCGAAATACAGGAGGTTAGAAATAAAGTGGAGAAAATAGAGGAAGAGAATGAGAAAGATCTAGATCATTTAACTTTATTAGAATTAGAAGAAAAAGAACATTGTATAAGGTTAAGAGTGGTAAATGAAAAGAAAGAAGGAGAAATAAAAGGGACAATAATTCAAGCATTGGCTGAATTAATTGAATGGGAAGAGGATAGACTAGAGGCAGAAATTGAAAAAATATATAGAGTTAACTCAAAATATGCCAGTACCTATAAAAAACCTAGGGATATCGTTATTGAATTTGCCAAGAAAAAAACAAGAGAGTTGATAAGTCAAGCCTCATATAATAGAACAATATCTATTGATGGAAATAATATCTTAATTTTCAAAGAACTACCAGGAAGAATTTTGAAAAAGAGAAAAGAATATAATTTCTTAACAGGAGTCTTAAAAAGAAATCAAATAAACTTTAAATGGGAATTGATGGAGAGTGTTAGTTTCACCTACCAAGATCAAAGATATAAGCTGAATTCTATACTTAAAGCACAGGACTTTTTAGAAAGATTTGGAAAGGATCTCAGCCAACCTAAAGATAAAAGAGAAAGGAAAGATAGCATCGAAGAAGGAAAAAAATCTAGGACTACGGAAGGAAAGGAAAATTCAAGTTCAAGGGAGTTTGTAAATTTATTGGTAGATGAATGAATTGAGGTGTTTGTCATGGAACATTAACGGGGGCAACGCCCCAATCAAAAGGAAAAAAAATATTCCATTTTCTAAATAAGAAAAATCCAGAAATTATATGTTTACAAGAAACGCATATTAAGAAAAAAGATATCAAAATTCTGATGAATAAAAAATTGGGATCTGAATTTGTGACTAAAAATGAAAAAAAAAAAGAATGGGGTGGTTCTCTATGTGAAGGACTATTTAAAGCCTAAATTAATAAAATCTGATGAGAAGGGAAGATTTATACTGGTAGAAATAGAAGCACAAAATTTAAAAATAATTTTGATAGGAATATATGCCCCAAATGTCCAGCAAAATAAATTCTACTATGAAATACTACCAATTTGTAATGAACTTACATACCAAAACTGGATTTTGTTAGGAGATTGGAATGGGGTGATAGATCCAACAATTGATAGAAAATCAGACTCTCAAATTAAAAAGAACCAAGGAAAATTACCAAAAAATTTTTTTGATATTAGAGAGACTTTGGAGTTAGTTGACACATGGAGATTTCAAAATGAAAATGCAAGGGAATATACATTTTATTCAAATAGATTCAAGTCATTTTCGAGAATTGACATGATATGGGCCTCTACTAGCTTAACAAACAAAATTAAAGACACATCCATCCTCCCAAAGTTCATCTCAGACCACAACCCCGTACAATTAAGATTAAATATTCATATCAGAGCTTATAGATGGAGATTAAATGAAGCTCTGTTGAGAAATGAAAACAAAGTAGAAGGTTGCAAAAAAAAATTAAAAGAATTTTTTGAAATAAATTTAAATAACGAGGTAAATATTGATATAGTATGGGATGCAAGTAAAGCATATATGAGAGGCCTTTTAATCTCTTTAAATAGCAATCTAAAAAAGGCTAAACAACAAAAATTTCAAAGTTTAATGGATCAAATTAAGAATAAAGAAAAGGATTTGCAAACTCAACCAAATGATGAAAATTTAAAACAACAACTTAAAATATTACAACAAACAAATATACTTATGACTGAAGAAATAGAGAAGAAAATAAGATTTAGTAAACAAAAAAACTTTGAACATGTGAATAAGGTGGGAAGTTGGTTAGCATTTAAATTAAGGAAAGACAGAGAGAAAAGAAACATTTTGAAAATAAGAGAAAATGAAAGGGAGGTATTAGATAATAAAAATATTAAAAAAGCATTTCACAATTTTTATTCAAATTTGTACAAACAACAAAATATATCAAAGGATAAAATAGAACTATATTTTAAAAAGTGCAATTTAAACAAAATAACGCAGGATCATAAAGAAATTGTTAATAATCCTATCACAATACAAGATGCAATCAAAAAATTGAAGACGGGGAAAACCCCAGGACCAGATGGTTTTTTGGCAATATATTATAAACAATTCCAAGAAATGTTGATTGAACCCTTTAAGGACCTTTTAAATTTGATACTAATGGATAAAAAAATTCCTACATCTTGGACAGAAGCAAATATTGCTTTAATTCCAAAAGAACATCAGGATCCAACTTTATGCAAAAATTACAGACCTATCTCACTATTAAATAGCAATTATAAAATTTTCACTACAATTCTATCAGATAGATTAAAGAAAATTCTTCAAGAAATAATAAATAAAGATCAAAATGGATTTTTACCTCAAAAAAATAATATTTAATTTTTAATATTTAATTTTTAAATATTTTTAAATATTTTTAAATATTTAATATTTAATTTAATATTTCAAAGAAATATTAAAGACAATGTAAGGACAGTAGTAAATTTAATCGAATATGCTCATATCCATAATGAAAAGCAAATTATGTTACTATTCCTCGATGCAGAGAAGGCATTTGATAATTTGAATTGGGAATTTCTATTTAAAATATTAGAAATTAGAGATTTTGGAGAAAACTTTACAAAACCAATAAAAGCTATATATACAATACAAAAGGCTAAGATTATAGTTAACCAAGATGCAACAGAGGACTGCATTATAGGAAAAGGCACAAGGCAAGGATGACCATTATCCCCATTATTATTTATTCTAGTTTTGGCGGTACTTACAAATAAGATAAGAGAGGATAAAGATATACAAGGTATAAAGATTAAAAAGGAAAGTTATAAATTGAGAGCCTTTGCAGACGACCTGGTTATTACTCTCCAAGATCCCATAAAGTCAATAGATAAATTGCTAAAGACATTGCAAGAATACGGAGAATTGGCTGGTTTTAAAATAAATGAACAAAAGACCAAAATGATGAATCTGAATATGTCTATAAAGGATCAGAAAATTCTTGAAATTAAATCTGGCTTTCAAAATGTTAAGAAAATAAAATATTTAGGTATTGAAATAGCATCAAAGAATGTTGATCTATTCCAAAATAACTATGTAAAAGTTTGGAAGGAAATAAAACAAGATTTAGCAAGATGGGATTGTATGCAACTATCTTTGATGGGCAGGATATCCACGATTAAAATGAATATTTTGCCTAGAATTTTGTTTCTTTTTCAAACTATCCCAATAACAATAACCGACAAAATATTTAGACAATGGCAAAAAGATATATCAAAATTCATATGGAAAGGAAAAAAACCAAGGATAAAATTTACGATATTACAAGATTTAAAAGAAAGAGGAGGTTTAGGACTACCAGATTTAAAATTGTACTATGAAGCGTGTGGATTAGTATGGTTAAAAGATTGGATTACCTTAAAGAATAGTAAATTATTAAATTTGGAGGGCCATAACAATAAATTTGGATGGCACGGTTATCTATGGTACAACAAGATTGAAGCTAATAAATTATTTACAAATCATGTCATAAGAAAATCACTACTCAAAATCTGGGACAAATATAAACAAATTTTGTTATGTAGTTTACCGCTATGGACCTCCCCTCAAGAGGCTATTTCACGAAATGATAATTGGGAAAATATGAATTGGCTTAAATATGAAGATTTATTAAAATTCAAAGTATCAAAATACTCAATGAAATCAAGGGAAGAATTCACGAGGGAGGGACACAATTGTAATTGGTTTACATATGCCCAGCTAATAGTACAATTTAAAAAAGATTCAAAAAGTTTTACATTTTCCAAAAAATTCGATAAATGAGACAAAACATTACGGAAGGAAGAAGACCATCTTATATCAAAAATTTATAAAAATTTGTTACAAATTAAAACAGACAAATTTAAAATTAAGGATTGTATGATTAAGTGGGAAGAAAATTTCGGTTATGAAATTAAATATGAGGAATTGGTAAAGATGTGGACAAAAGACTTAAAATTTACACTTAGCTATAATTTAAAAGAAAACTTCTATAAAATGATGTTTAGGTGGTATATTACCCCAGAAAAATTATGTAAAATGAATAAGAATATAACAAATGTTTGTTGGAAATGTAAAACAGAAACAGGAACATTTTTTCATACGTGGTGGACCTGTAAAAGAGCAAAAAAATATTGGGATGGAATTCATAAGATAATTGGTAATATGTTAAAGATAGATATCAAGAAAAAGCCGGAATTTTATTTATTAGGATTTATGGACAATCAATTTCACCAGAAACATGGAAAAATATTACTACATCTAATTATTGCAGCCAGAATTGTATATGCACAACATTGGAAAGAAGATTATATACCCACAATAGAAGAATGGACTATAAAAGTTCTTGAATTGGTTCAGATGGCAAAACTTACAGAACAATTAAAGGACAATAATATGGACAAATTTCAATATAACTGGAAACCCTTCCTGGATTATATCAAGAAAACACAGAATATACAAATGGATATATTATAATATTGAAATAATAGAAGGAAATATAGATATAGAAGTAGAATAGTTAATAACAAATACAGAAAATGTTTATATTATTAGAAATAACTTCCTCAAAAGGAAAGTAGGAAGTCCTTTGTTTCTTTATGTGGTTTTTTTTTCAGTTTGTTTTGTTTTGTTTAAGGTATGTCTTTTGTAAAAGGCTTTTAGATGTCTGTTTCTTATGTTTTGTAGTGCTTTATGTAATTGTATATTTTATCTGTATAATAAAATTTTTCTATAAAAAAAAAAAGAATTCCCAAGTACTACCCTAACCCTGCAACTGACACACCTGAAAAGACCTCAAGCAACAGAATAAGGATAATCACAATTTTGAAAAAAAGCTAAGTAAATTTAAGGCACTGAGAACACATCCATCTGGAAATATCAATAAGGAATTTGGAGAAGGAAGCCACACCACAACATCCAAGACTGAGGCTAACAAAAATACCTTGAAGTTATCAGTTTAGAAATGATAACTAAAGTATTCAGAGAATCTAGTGACAGTGTGAACTAGAGCAGACTTAGGACCAAACTCTGAGGAACACCAACAGATAAATGAAAAGGATGAGATCACAGGCCCTTCACTTTAGCCAAAACTGTGTGATGGGAAACATAAGACTGAAATCAATGAGAAACTGTATAATTCATGCCTAATGAACTCAAAGAAGATGGTAAGATTTGCAATAATTCAAGAGATTATTAAAACAATTGTGTTTTTTTAAAGATTTTTTTAATTCTTCCTTTATCATTGTTATAAATAACACAAGGTGGGGAACATACCTAATACTCCTTCCTCCTCCTATTTTCCCCACAACAACAACAACCGTGTGAGGTGAGCTGGGCTGAGAGAGTGACTGGCCCAAATCCTCGCAATCAGTCAGCCGGCTTGCTAGCTCGCTTGCTTCGTTTCTGCCATTACAAAGAGAAAGGCGTGGGGGGGGGGAGTGCTGAGGAAGGGTTGGAAGGTGAGCCGTTACAGCCGTTAGGAGCAGATGGACTGTTATCTGCCTCTCGGGAACGCCCAAGGCCATACCAACGTGAGACTGGGAGAGGACTGTGAGCACAAGGGGGGCTGAAAGACGGAAAGGAGGAGGTAAACTGGATGGGGGTAAAAGTAACTTTTAGCACGCGCGGCTTAGTCTCAGCTATGCTCTAGAACTGCACGCTACTTCTCAATAAATGAACTTTTCTTTGAAACCACACCAAAGGGTTTTCAAGGGGAGTTGCTTTCATTGGAATTGAGCACCGCAGTTTCTTACATTTTCCTGAGACACCCCCTTCGGAATTTCCCCGGAGCGAGAGCTCCCTGAGCAAAATCCGGCGGATTGCTTTAACAGGGTTAGGGTTAGGGTTGGAGCTAACGACGAGATGGCAGACGAGATCATCGAAGGAGAAACTGACGTTCCAGTCTCTTCGGGCGGCGTGGTGGCGGAGCCAGCGGATGGGTCGGAAGCGGGGCCGTCAAAGGGGAGTTGCTTTCATTGAGAATTGAGCACCGCAGTTTTTTGCAACGGGAAGGAGGAAAAAAGAGGTGGGATGCAATGGCAGTGGAAGAACTGGACCAGTCAGCAGAATTTAGCATAGTTTTAGGGGCTGCGCCAGCTCTTCTGAAGAGCTGTGTGTCTCCTATGGGCTGCAAATTGGTGATTCGGGACTTAGATACTTAAGGCATCAGCAGCAACCCTTAAAAATGCCGAACCCTCCAATTTTTCCTGTTTCGAGGTGCTTATTGGCAAAATATTGCCACTTAAAACTGTTGGAAAATTACTGGGTAACTTCCAGTTTAGTTTACGCCCACCACATTTAGAGTTAATCCCTATATCAGATCAGAGCAAGGACATATGCTGCTCAGTTCAGCTAGCAAAAATATAGCTTGATGTTTATGTATTAGACATCAACAAAGTTGTGCGTGTGCATGCTCGTTTGATGTGTGTGTTACTTGCCTCCTTCAATGGAACAGGTATTTTGTCTGATTTTGCAGCTTGGGTTTTGTGGTCATTTGCTGAAGGTGTATTTTGGGGGTGCTATGGCTCTGTGTCTGAAGGTTGTTTTCTTGGGTTGGTGTTGTTGTTGTTTTTTTAATGAGCAATGTTTTTTCAGACTGCTGGTTTGTAAGAGTAATTGTAGCTTTTTTATATAAGATGCATATTTTGCCTGAATTTGAGATTAGATATCTGACATTTGAGATTAGATCTCCATATCTGCCTGTGTTCAGAGAGGAATTAGATGTGGAAAGAAGACTGTTGCCAGAGAAAATATGCTTTTTTATCTAGTGACTCAGGCACATTAAAAAAAAAAAACTTTACAACTTTTATTATTCATGTCCCGAACTATAAGCTTTACACGTTCACACAACCATGCCTATTTTCCCAACTCAGAGTATCTGACAAGTCTCAGTCTGAGTTCCAGAAGAATCAAGACAGGGCATCAAAACGAAATGATGTTTTTCTTAATGTGATGGCTCCCAAACACTACACTTCCCAAATATCAATGCTTGACCAACCCTACCTTGGCACTTTTCTCACGCTTTTCTCCTGATTCTTTTCTATCAGAGTGCCATTGCCTCACCTAGTTCACATGGAAACTATCTGTTGCTTTGAGAACCATCCTTGGTGGTGTCTTCTTTGAACTTCCGGTACTTTTCCACCTGCTGCCTAAGCCGAAGTTTCTCTTTTTGGCCTGCCTTGCAGGGGCCGGTGCTCCATTTTCCATGCACCTCCATTCATGAAAGTACACAGCATAAAGCTATACATTAATATGGCATTATATATTCATTGTCTTTACAAGGCAGTGTGACATTATACAGGCATTATTATACTGAAACCTGGTTCATTAAGTAATGTGGTTATAAATGGGATCATAGTCTAACAAGCAGGGGAAACAACTAGGTGGCATTTAGCCAGAGAAACAGCTGCTCATTCTGCTTTGCTGCATTGGCGAGAGACCGGGACAAGGTAAAAATCAGATCAGCAATGAGCCAGGATTCCAAGTTCAGGTATAATAATAGATGCGCTTCGAGCAAGGCAGGATTCATGAACTAAATTCAAAGCATGTTTTTGTTACTGCTTTGTTACTGTGAAATTAAGTTAGTGGTTTGTTAGTGAGAATCAGCAGGTTTTTTCCCCCCATGAAATAGGTTTGGATAAACAAACCATAGCTAGGCAAAACAAAGCCTTGTTTGACATGTAGAAACCAATCTTATGTAGAAAGCCAGTTTGGTGTAGTGGTTAAGGCACCAAGCTAGAAACTGGGAAACCAGGAGTTCTAATCCCGCCTTAGCCACAAAACCAGCTGGTGAGCGTGGGCCAGTCCCCTCTCTCTCAGCCCTAGGAAGGAGGTGGTGGCAAACCACTTCCAAAGAAAACGGCAGAGACTAGTCCAGGCAGTCTCCAGGAGTCAACACTGGCTTGAAGGCACAAATAATAATAATTCTATATAAGTGACTACATAGGTTTGTACCTGAGTGTTAAAAATAAGGTATGTGCAAAGTCCCATTGAATACAATGTGACTTCTCTGAATAAGCATGCATTTGGTTGCTCCCCCCCCCTTTTTTAAAATTGCATTGCCATTTTCACAGCAAAGAGATGCAGTGTAAAGGCAGAATATGAAAGTTCAGTATCATATAATCAGGAATCCTAGAGCTGAAAGGGAAGATAGATATCTTCCAGTCCACTGCCTGCTTGGTATAGGTTCCAGTCGTACATTTCTCAAAGATGACCATGCAGCCTCTGATTGAAGGCGTCCAGCAAAGTAGTCACTCTTTCATGTGGCAACCTGTTCCACTGGATGATAGCTCGTATACTCAGGAAGTTCTAGTCTGAACCTGCTTCCTTGTAGTTTTAACCCAGTGGTTCTGATTCTGCTCCCTGTGGCAATAGAGCATAGGCGCACATTTCCATCTACGTGGCAACTTGACTTCTTATTTCACTGGAGAAAAAAGGTGGGATATAAATCAAATTAATGAATAGGAAGGAAAAAAGTGTGTTTAAGCCTGCCCCAAGAATCGAAGTGGAGATTTTAGCTGTTTATTAACTATAAAATCTGTGACGTGGCACTCTGACAGCAATTAATCAATTAGAACTTGGAAGGTTTTTCTCAGCAGTGAACATCTGGTCTGTTGCTTTTACCCAGAAACACATAATCTTGCTAAAGTCTGGTTTTTGTACACTTCTACTTGTCTGTACTTGGAATGCTCAAAAACACTGCGTAATTATGTACTACTGCCACTGTCTACTTGAGTGAATTTCAAACCTAGGCAAGTGTTGCTTTTGGTTTTGTTTTGACATGCACATACCCTGCAGTTTCCAAAGGCTTTGAACTGTGTCTATCCGGCAAGAGCAGCTCTGCTAAGCTCAGAGTAAATTGGTTTGCCATCTCAGAAAAGAAGGCAGTGTAGGATGGAAATAACACATGAAGATGCAAGAGGACACTGGGAGAACTCTTTTCCCTTGAAAAGAAATATTATTGTTCACAATAACAAGTGCTGTCTCTGCGTCTGAGAAATACATTTTTCCTTCAGCTCAGCACTCAGAGCTAAGCAAGATGGAAAATATAATTCATTCACACAATTAACAGTTGTCTGAATAGTTTTTTAGAGGTTCGTGTAGACCTCCCAGTCAGTGTTCTCTTGAATGATTTTACCACTAAATTAGAAGAGCCGCTCGGATGAATTGTTACAAGTTGTAATTTTCTCCATTTCTGCAATATTTGATGCCACTGTTTAATATTTTGTTCTCAGCGTTCCCATAAATATCTGCAAACTGAACACAGCATGGATGCAACAATGTGAACTCAACACCCCAAACACGTGCTATGCCCAGTCTTCAAGGTGTACTAAAGATTGCCTTGATTGCCCCAGACTGACATCAGTATACCTCTGGAAGCACAGGCTCTTTATTTTTATCTTCCCAAAACTGTATCTGAACTTTTCTCTCAGTGATGAAAAAAGACCTCATGTGGGCTTCTGCTTCATAAAAAGCATGAAACATTTAGCCCCATTTGTGAGCTTGTTGAGATGAACTGACAGGAGAAGCCAGGTATGGTGGACAGGAAAAGCTAGGCTATTATACAGAACATAAAAAGAGTTGTGATGAGTCAGATTAAAGGAGTCTTCAATCCAGCATTCTGTTTCCACAGTGACCAGCCAGATGCTGAAGAGGGAGGTATCAGAGCCCTCTCTCTAAATCTGTGGTTTTTTGGGGGTCCAAAGAACATTAAGGGAGGGGGGAAATTCCCAACAGCCCAGTGAAAATGAACAGCCCCAGGGGATAAAAATAATTAAGCGATGGGAGAATAGAATGGAATAATTGGAAAAGGGAGATGGATGAAAAGAAACATAGGTAGCAAAGAGACACAGTGAAAATTGCATCAATGTTTGAATATGTGATGTTTCGGATTCACACAAAGAAGCTGTTTAAAATATCCCCAGGGTGCAGGTGAAAGTCAGTGGAGGAGTGCATACTTTTGGTGTAGCTGAGGTGGGGCAGAAGGATGCTTACTTCTGTTTTACTGGATGTTTAACAGGAGGACTTTCCCCCCTTAAACAGCTCTGGTTCCCTTTCCCTGCTGTTAATGAAATGCTCTCCACCCATCCTTGAGTTGGCAAGAAATTGTATCAACGTGATAATTTGCTGTCCCCATTGCCAGTCCCTACCTATCCAGCCTCTCTTGTGCCTGCTTGCAGTCACTTCTTGTGGCCAAAAGCTGGCTCACCTAAAGCAACCAAATCACTTTGAAGACACAACATAATTTTATTAGCAGGCCAGCAATAAAGCAGTGCACACTGGGCTCCCAGCAAAGGATTGGCAGCTTGTTGGGCAGCCCTTAGCAAAGGCAGAATTATAGCTTATATACCCTTGGCTTGCTACAGCGCAAAGGCAAGACAAAGAAAAAGGCAGACACGGTGTAAATTACAGCATGACGCTGGGATGTTTTTGATAACCCACCTCAGTGACCTTATTGTTATTTATCCCTTCCTACTAGGTCAGCATGGCAGCTATACTATCTCTGAGATATGGCCAGTGAATGTAAACAATTTGGTTTACTGGGCCACGCGTCATGTTGTGTGTCTTGGAAAAAGCAGCCAACGCAGCCTGAACCAGCTAAGTAGGGGAATCATCTGGACCCATCCATTGATTAATTTTAGCATCTCAATCTAGCCTGATCCTGATGCTCTCATCCAGACCCTAACCAGGATTTTTGAGATCAGCCCAGATCAGTTAGGTGCTGCGAAATAAGCTGCACATTAAAGGGATTACAAAGCGAGGTAAATTTCAAAGGAACTCCCTCTCCAGCAATGTGAATGAAATGGCAATCCTGTCTGGGCGCAGACTTTGTTAGGAAGAAGAGGAGAAGACAGCTTTTGGAGGGGTGCAAACTTTTTAAAACAGCTGCATCCTTTCCCAGGATCCTAGGGCTGTCCTCCACAGCTTCTAGGCAAAGCCACAGCTGCTCTACTGTGTTCTGGTCAGATGCTATGTGGGACCCGCTCCCCTCATTCTTTGAAGCACCCTTTTGAAACTTAATCCGAAGCACTGCCCAGCTCTGCTTTGGTATTGTTTAGTGTCCAAAGCATGTTTTGTGCCTGTTTATTCAGTGATTCCGTCAATCTGAAATTGGCAATCCTGTGAAATGGTGTTTTTTTGAAGAGGTCAAACTGTCTTGTTGCTCTTTCCTCCAACCCTGCCATCTTTCCTGGCTTGTTCTGGGGTGGGCAACACTTCAGAATAGGGCATTTGGGTCTCGCCTTTGCTGAGCAATAATCAGTTCTTGATTAAAGGTAATTAAATTGGTATTTTGTCTGTTGTTCATAACTGCAGGAACAAAGCTCCTGCCGGCTGTTTATCTTGGCATTTCATTTTTCATTTCATACATTTATTTGCAACCTTAGGTTTTAGCAAAATTCACTTAAAATTACAGCAATCCATATCAGTTCAGTCCATCCCCTCTAGTATTTGCCACGCTATTTGTCAACATATGCCTCTGTATCTTTCTTGCAGCCATTGGGAACAATGCAACTTTTTTTTTACAAGATTATGATATGATTCCTCTCCAAGAAACCTGGTTGGTGGAAAACAATGTGACAGTTACTGTATATCTGGTTATATGTGTTTTTATAAATGGGCCAAGAGGGGCCAAAGGATGGGGCGTGCCAAAGGGGGCTTAATGAGCCTAATTGCAGTACATCTGGATGTGAGAATAGAAGAAATAAATCTTGGAAATTATGACACAGATATCTTGGCATTTTATTTCTTCCTCTTTTGAAATACAAGCGATATGTATTAGTTGTTAAGGCCCCATGTAGCTCTGGATCATTTGGATTATGTAAACATACACAGACTTTGTAGCAAAGGGTCCCCTTCTGTAGTCACTTAAGATACTCATGACTTTTCCTTCCTTGTGGTGAGTCACTTTAATCCTGTCTTTGGGTATTGCGCAAGAGCCTTAGAGCATCAAGACAGCTGTTACATTTAGTCTGATTATTAGTAAGCTATTTGAATTCCTTCAGAGCAGAAAACTTAATGGGGCAGAGAAAGAAGGCTATTATCTTCTAGCCTTGAAACGATTTTAAACATTATTCAAGAATTAACAATGCAGCCAACCAACACTAAAAATTTAAAAAGAACAGCATATTAAGAAATCAAATAAATACATCATGGGAGCATATATTTAAGCATCCCTATTCAGTATTCATGCTCAGAAGAACATTTGTTGAGAAAAAGGTAATTTATAAGGCGCTACTTGGTTTATATAGTGAATAAATGGGGTAGGGGGGTAGGAAGTCCCCTTTGGCTGTATATTAAATGAAGAAAAGGAGACCAAATTTGAATAAAATAGTCCCCAATTAAAGGATTAACTGTTACTATTTCAGCCAATACTAATTCTGACACTTTTAAATAGCATTAAACCAAGAAGAGATTAACTATAGCAAAACAGGAAAACCTAGCGTTTACTTAACTGTCTGGCTGTTGAATTTTTTTCCCCCCAATTTTCTTCAAAACTTTCAACAATAGTTAACTGGGCATTGTCCGAGGTAGTAATATATGCCAGCATGATTATATTCCTTCCAATATAGACAGATTTTGATTAGTATAATATCATTTTTTAAAAAGATAGTAATATCTGTAGATTCTTGAAGACTTGCCAAAAACGGTTGGGAGAGGGGGTTACTTTAAAAAATTCCAAGTTGGCTTATCAAGTTCAGATCCCATGTTTGCTCAAACCATTCCAAGAGAGCCTGTTGGATATAAAATGTGGAATTCTATGGAAGTATACCATTCATATATTCTTCATGTTCTTGATTATAAAAAAAAATAATTGAGGCTATGCCATTTCAAGCCAGATAGGAACTTGTGACCAATTCTTCAGCAATTAATTCCTAAGTGGTGGTTTACCCCTACAGCACTATACTGTTGTTGGAAAAGGTTTTTAAACTTTGCAACCCAATAAAATATTTGCGAGCAACAAATATTCCAGATGAGGCATTCTATTCCAGCCGAGTGACAAATGTAAATGCTAGGGAAGAACAAATCTGCTAAAGAACCAAATTCCTAAAGATTCCTGGTTTATTGCAGGTCATGGAGGTGTCCTCCAGACAAAATAAAATATGACTAACTTCAGTCTCACCAAGTTCTGTTGGTTTACTGTAAGATGCTCTGCCTTTTTAGAGGTTGGGAATGGCTTCAAGAAAATTATTATGACTCAAACTATGCCTACCCTTAGCGTAAAGAGGGTTGTTGTTGTTTTTTTTGGCTTACAGTAAATATACATGAAATATGAGGCAGAACATCAAAACAACATAAATATAACTACTGAACACAAAAGTAAATGCAAGCTGCCTTTAAAAAAATAGGGATTGTAAAACTGAGAAGTCTAGACTGCATGAATTACCAAAACAAAAAACCAAAACCATCCCCACAAAATAATTTTAAAAATGTTCAAAGATAGTCATACCCCTCCCATGGCATTACCTGCTTTTAATTGGCAGGGACATTGAGAGCAGGAAGTGCACAGAAAACAGAACCAGCCTTATCATTAAACAGAATAAAAGAGTTGCTTCCTGTGACAAATGATGGGAAGAAGCAATGAAGGGTTGGAAGACAAATCTGTGTGGCTCTGATGGCCTCTACTGAAGCTCCATTCAGGTGCCAGTTTACTTGGCTCTGTTATATGGAAGGGAGGCAGCATTAGTCTTTCACCTCAGGGACAACAATGACTTGAGCTAGCTCTGAACAGTAAGGATTGAGAGTGTGCGTGTGACGGAAGTCATGAGCGGGGAAGGTTCTGGAATGGAGCTTCAAGGTTGCCAGGAGGGGGGAGAGACATTCCAGGGGAAGCACCTCCTCAGTCCCCAGCTAGAGTGTGGGAAAGCCAAGAGAATGAGACTGGCCCCTCCCTAGGGGCATCATGGTTATAGTTACAGTTGTGGTGGTATAGATTTAGTCTGGCGAGATTCTGTCTATTAGGTGTAAGCTAATAAAGGAGCTAAACTGTTCTGGACTGTCTCGCTGTTGTTCTTGGGCTGAACCTGACAGTGCATCTGTATATGCGTGTGTGCACACCTATGCCTCTCTCTCCATACATGATCTCAAGCCATTTTGGGCTGTAAAGGAGGAGGGCAGAGCCTCTGTTGTCTTGAGAGCTACAGTAGACCTTATGTCATGTATCAAAGGCTACACTGGAATGGGAAAGACTGAAATCGACTTTGGGTAGATAGGGGACCAGGAAAGGAAGAGAGGGGCAATCTGAAGAGGGAGAAAGCTAGAGGCTAAGGTTGGAGGGTAGGAAATGAGAAGAGCCAGATCCTAGGTTCAGCTGAGGTTGCAATATAGAGAGTAGTGGGAAAGGAAAGAGGACAAGGTTGGCAAAGGAAAAGGGAAACAGGCCAAGGGAATGGAAAGAAAAAGCAGTGATAATGGGAGAAAGAAATGAAAAATAGAAAAGGCAAAGAGAGGGGACAGATGCAGACATTGGACAGAAACTGAGGGATGTTAGAGGGCAGGAGCGCTGCTCAGAAGCTGTTCCATCTCTTAAAACAAACTAGTAATTCCTTGTCTGCTCACTGGTTTTGGATTCCTAGCTGGAGGAGTTTTCAGAACACAACAGGCCTTTCTCTCAAAAGGAAATTTCAGAAGCTTTTATGAAAAATGGCAGGGCACAATATTCTTTATAAACAATCATTATTTTCCATTTTGTTAAGGACTGTTATCCCCAATTAGATATATTTCATTCAACTGGGCAGGGTTTTATTTTATTTTGAGTTTTTAATTTATTTAGCTTTTGAGCGGCACTAATATACAGCATAGCCTACAGAGTGCTTTGAATGATTTATTGCATGGACTTGCATGACACTTGCTGGAACAAATGCCACTTTATGTTCCAAGATATTGTAGGGAACTGTCTCGCGTGATCTGAACTTTTTGAAAATCTCTTACCATGAACACCTAAACTCTCCCTGAAAGATGCCTTCTCAACAAGTATATGAGTTATAACTGAGTATGATGCATCATGACATCATCACACAAATTATGTGAATTATGTAATCTGCATCTGCTGTGGAAATGGCATAATCTGGCTTGTGTGGGCTGCCTATATATTTAAGCAAACTAGACATTGATGGCTTACAGCAAAGTGGCTCCAGTGCCTGAGCTCCTTCTGTTAAGGACCATCTGTGTAAAAAGTAATAAAAAGCCTTTTTTGGCTTTTCTCATGGTTGCCAGGGAATGGCATCTTCACCAGTGCAAAGCTTACTTGACGTTAGTTGCAGCTTTTAAATAGGAGAAATTCTGTGTTTTTTTAAATTTTCCATCCGTACCCTTCCACGCAGGTGTTGTTATGACAGTAATGCTCCAGTAATTCTGCCTGTCTGTCCTACACAGTGGCTGTTACAGTCCTTACACTGTATGCTGCAGATGACTCCTGTTTTTCCTTCTGATGATGTTACCTAGTCAAGGAATGAAACATCTGCAAGCAAACTGCCAAGCTCAAAGAGCACCAAGGACTCCACAGAATGAGATAGCTGTAATGCCAACTGCAGCTTTTCTATCCTGGTACTGTAAAATTAGAGAGGTAGAAGGCACGTCCCAACTTTGCAGGACTGTTGTGTCCATAGATAGACAAAACAAATGCTGTGACAAGGATGATCAGGAGAATCCTTGAGAATTGCCCTGGGTGTTTCCTGAAAAAAGAAAGAGAACAGCTCATTAGGAAAACTTTGCTAATTCACTATGCCCACTAACCTTTCATTAGGCCAGCCTTCTCAGCTGGATGCTTTCTTTTCTTTTTTTTTTTTAACTTTTTTATTCTTAAAAAACAATCTTACCAAACATCGAACAGCGAGTCAAAGCGGGTTACAAATAGAAATGTGCATAATCATATTGTCATATCCAAGTGTATATGTATCATCAATAAAAATAAAACATCACATATTATCTAATTAGACTTCCTAACTTTTTCTGTTACCCTTTTTCATATTTGCTCTCTAGCCAGGCATAAAAAACCTGCCATATTTTATAGTATTCAGTATCTTCCTTATCTCTAATCTCTAGTGTCAACCTATTCATTTCTGCACAGTCTAATATCTTCCTTATTATATCTTCATCATTCGGTATCTTTTCCCTTTTCCAGTTCTGAGCAAATACAATTCTAGCTGCAGTCAAAACATGGATAATCAAATATATATCTTCTTTACTATAATTTTCTGGTATCATTCCTAATAAGAATATCTCTGGCTTCATTTCTATGTATTGAAGTGTCATTCTTTCTAGCCATTCACGTATTTTCATCCAATATTTTTTAGCTTCTGGGCAGGTCCACCACATATGATAATAAGATCCTGATCCTTGATGACACTTCCAACATTTAGTAGATTTATTCTGGAACATCTTTGCTAGTCTTGAAGGGGGAAAATGCCACCTATAGAACATTTTATAGAGATTCTCCTTGTATGCTGTTGACATTGTCAAAGTATAGTTTTTCTCCCATAAATTCTCCCATTTTTCCAAATCTATTGAATGTCCAAAATTCTTTGCCCATGCGATCATAGTTCCTTTAACTTGTTCTTCCGCCATCTTAAATGTTAATAAATAGTCATATAGTTTTTTAATCATTTTCTCATCTTTCCCTGTCAATATCTCATCCAGTTCTGTTAATTTCCCATAAATTTCATATTGTTTAACATCCTTCTCATATCTTGATTGTATTTGCCATTGTACATACCAAGTCATATCAATTCCCTGCTCCACCAACTCATGTTTTTTTTTAGCTCCCCCTTATCATTTAGTATATCTTTATATCTAACCACATTCTCCATTTCTATAAGGTTTGGGTGTGTGAGTGCTTCTATTGCTGAAACCCATACCGGAATTTTCCCATATTGTTGTTTTTTGATTTTCTCCCAAATTATTAGTAAAGCATTCCTTATATAATGTGTCTTGAAATAACTATGGGTTTTACCTCCTTCGTACCACAAAAATGTATGCCAACCAGTCTGTAAATCGTACCCTTCCAGTGTTAATAGTCTTACATTTCTTAGTTCTATCCATTCTTTTATCCAAACTAGCCCTGCTGCTTGATAGTATAATTCCCAGTCGGGCAGACCAAACCGCCCCCCCTACTTCGTGCATCTTGTAACATTTTCAAGTTTATTCTTGCCTTTTTCCCCTGCCAGACAAATTTCAACACAGTTTTATTAAGATCCTCAAAGAATTTCTTCTCTAATTTTATCGGTATTGTTTGAAATAAAAATAGCAACCTTGGCAGTATATTCATCTTAATTGTTGCTATTCTTCCTACCAATGAAAGTTGCAAGTGCTTCGATTTTTCCAGGTCACTCTTAATTTGTTTCATCAGTCTATCATAATTATCATTCCTAACTGTTACACATCTTGCTGTTAAATATATCCCCAAATATTTAATTTTCTTTGTAATTTGCATACCTAATTCCTCTATCAATTCTTTTTTCTGCTTTTCTGTATGGTTTTTCACAATTAACTTTGTTTTTTCTTTATTAATTTTCAACCCTGCAACCTTACCGTATTCTTCTATTCTTTCCAGCAATCTTTTCCCTGATTTCCTGGGTTCTTCCAAAATGAAAACCAAATCATCTGCAAATGCCTGTAATTTATATTCTGTTACAGACGCTGCTCCCAGGTTCAGCTTATAGTCACTCACTCACACACTCACAGCCTGTTGAGGCACGCGGATCTTGTCAGCCCCCCTTGCTTTCTACCTGGGTTTCCAGATAGGTGCGGCTGGAGCAGACAGACACACAGCCCTGGTCAACAGCGGGGAAATAATTGGGGATACACACAAATCACTTCCAACCGAACACGGGGGCACGAGACGTTCTTTGTAATACACGGAGACCCAGTGAATTTAAAGTAACAGCAAAACTTTACTGGTTCCAAGGTATATTTGCTCTTCCTCATACACACACACACACTTACCCACGTCCTTCCCAACTAGGCTGCCAGGCACTAGCTAGAGGGACGGAAGCCGCCAAGTCTGGATGACCCAGATGACCAAGAAGACTCAGATGACTCAGACGACTCAGAGTGGGCAGGCTTTGGGACCCCTTTTATCCCCAAAAGTACAAGTTGATGGGATTGGGGCGAGGGCCTCCATGTGCTCAGGCCCAACTTCCTCTTTCTGGTTCAGATCATGTGCTCAGGCCCAACTTCCTCTTTCTGGTTCAGGTCCTTTGTTTTTCCTTAACGACTTGCTTCCTTCTTATCAACCTCCCGGAAGGGATCCCATAGATAAGTTTCCTGGCTTTTGTCCTCCCTGCTTACGTGCCTGCTTCATCTTTAGGTTATGGCAGCTTCAGCCTAGTCTCACAATTCTTCCTTTTTAATTTTCAGACCTTTTATTTCTTTATCTTGTCTTATCTTTCTATTCAAGACCACCAATGTTAAAACAAATAGGTGATAATGGACACCCCTGTCTCGTACCTTTTTGAATATCAATCTTATCTGTCATTTCTCCATTCAATATTATCCTCGTAGTTTATGATAAATCATATCAATCATTTTAACAAATCTATCCCCAAAATTCATAACTTTCAATTGTGATAGCATGAAATACCAATTCACGTTATCGAAGGCTTTCTGTGCATCTAAAAAGATTAATGCCATCTGTTTCTCAGAGTGAGTTTCATAATATTCCAGAGTATTCAAAATTATTCGCAAGTTGTCTCTAGTCTGTCTCTTAGGCAAAAAACCATTTTGATCTGTGTGGATAAATTCCTTTAAGAATCTCTTGAGCCTCTCTGCTATTATAGAAGCAAATATTTTATAATCCACATTTAGTAATGAAATAGGTCTATAGTTCTTTATTTGACATAAATCTGATTCTTCTTTTGGGATAAGAGTGATGAAGGCTTCCAACCACGACTCTGGAACCTTCGCAGTATCTATTAGTTCGTTAAAAACTTCCAGCATAGGAATGGCTAACACATCTTGTAAAGTTTTATATAATTCCTCTGGTAATCCATCTGGTCCTGGTGCCTTGCCATTTTTTTGTCCCTTAATTGCCTCCACCAACTCCATCATTGTTATTTTCTCCTCCATCATTTTTTTGGTCAACTCTGGTACTTTAGGTAACTTAGCATTTTCTAAATACATTTTAATTTCATCTTTGGAGGTTATTTCTTGTTGATATAACTGTTCATAATATTTCTGTGCTATCTTTTTCTTTTTCTCATTAGAATGCTGCAGGATCCCTTTGTCATCCCTCAATTGATGTATCAGTTTTTCCTCTTTCTCTTTTTTTAATCTGTATGCCAACCATCTTCCTGGTTTGTTTGCATTCTCAAAAAAATTCTGTTTTACTCCTTTAATCTTCTGTGCTAACTCCTCCTTTTCCAACAAAGTTAATTCATGTTTTTTTAAGACCATTCCTTTTTTAATCAATTATTTATGTGGATTCCTTTGCAGATCTCTCTCCAGTATTTTATATTCCTCCTCTATCTTTTCCTTAACGTATCTTCTTCTCTTATTTCTTTTTATTGTATATGTTGTTGTCAGAGCTCTTGTATATGCTTTAAATGTATCCCACACATTTTGAGTTGATGTTTCTTCATTTTTGTTTTCTTTAAAGAAAAAACCCAATTCCTTCTCCATCAATTGCACAAATTCTTTTTCTTTTAGAATAGCCTGATTCATCGTCCATCTTGACCTCTTTTTCTGTCCCTTCCAAGTAACACTTAACAGATTGTGATCTGCCCAGATGCTTGGTTCAATAAAAACTTTTTTAAACTATTCATAAGATCAACTGAAACCCACAACATATCTATTCTAGACCAGGAAAGATGTCTGTTAGAATAAAATGTATACTCTCTTTTTTCTGGATTTGTTTCTCGCCAAGCATCATGAATACCCAGTTCATCCACCATATTGAAAAATGTCTTTGGAAGTATTCTCCTTTCTTTTTTAGTTGCTACCCCAGTTTGATAATCCATTTTAACATCTACGATTGCATTGAAGTCACCTAGTAAGCATATATTTTGGTATTCCAAGTCTAATATTTTTGCTTGTAAGTCTCTATAAAAAGCCTCTTGTCCGATATTAGGAGCATAAATAGCCACTAACAGCGTTTGAATCCCATGCATCATCAACTCTACCATTAATATCCATCCGTCTTCATCATTATATATATGTCTAGATTTTACTGTGTCCTTAACATATAAAACAACTCCTCTTTTGTTCTGGTGAGGCAATGTGGGATATATTTTCCCAAGTCTCGAATGTTCCAAAATTTTACTATGCTGTTTTTTAATATGTACTTCTTGCAGGCAAATTATGTCAAATTTTAATTTTTGTAGTATATCAAATGTCCTTTTTCTTTTCACCACTGAATTTAGTCCATTGATGTTAAGTGATATCCATTTTATTTCTTCCACCATTGCTAATTATATTTAGGATTAGTTGCTCTAGTTACTCTTGTCTCCCTATGTTCCTGGAGTTCTTTAGATCTCACCACCTGCTCTTTCTCTTTGTCTTCTTGTATTTCTATAGCCTCTGTTTGGTGTATCTCTCTATCTCCTGCTTGCTGTTCCTGTGAAATACTCTGTTCCTTCCCTCTTACTCCCCTTCCTCTAGTGGTTTCACATATTCATAAAAAAATACCTCTGCTTTTTCTATTGTATGCAGTCTATGTCTATTTTGAGCCCATATAACCAAAACTCCCTCCGGGGTTAACCATCTAAAGTTAATTTCATGTTTTATCAACTGTTTAGTTAAAAATTGGTAATCCCTTCTCCTGTCCCTCACCCTTCTTGGGATTTGTCTCAAAATTCTTACTTCCTTCTCCTTGTACTTTAACTTTCCATCTCTCACTACCTGCAAAATTTCATTTCTTATTGTTTTCTTTGTGAACCTAACATGTACCTCTCTCGGGAATCTATGTCTCATAGCATATCTGGTATATACTCTAAATACTTCATCCATCTCCCCTAAAATTCTGTGGACTGATGTGTCTAAGAGCTCTGCCAACAATACTGATATTATCTCTACCAGATTTTCCCCCTTCTCCTCTTCTATATTCTGAAAACGAAGGTAAAAGTCTGCCTTGTCCATCTCCAGCATAATAATTTTCTTATCTTTATCTTGATCTGCCTGCCTACATTTGTAATCCAACTCTTTCACCTGTTTCTCAATTTGATCAGACTTCTCTTCAACCTTTTGTATTCTTTGCTCAAATTTTCCCATTACTTGTTGCATTTTCTCTAGTTTTTCATCCACACTACCCAAATCTTTTCTAATATCTCTAACATTGGTTTTCACCGTCTTTAAGTTTCCATTTATGATCTCCATTTTTTCCATCATCTGCATCATTACTTTCATCTCCTGCTGTGATTGATTATCCTTTTCCTGCTGTAACATCGATGTAATAGAGCATTGTGCTCCTGGGCTTATATTTGATTGTATTGGCACTGTAGCAGACGCCGCTATCACCTTCCTCGACATTATGGAGATAGTCCAGAGATGTAATATCAGTTAGAAACACAATAAATTTTATAATCCAAATTAGTTCTCCACAATCAGTCAATCAATTGTAATCCAACTGGCCCACTCCCAATCTAAAACCAAAAAAAAAAGAAAAAGAAAAGTAAAAGTAAAAAGGAGCTAAAAACCCCAAGAAAAATACATTTGTCCATTCAAAAAAGTTGTCCAGGTTCCAACTGAGCAACAACAACAAGAAAAAAAGAAAATTCCCAAATTCCCAGATATTCAAAATAATAATAATAATAATAATAATAATAGTAGAATAAGATAAAAAATAAGGAATAAAAAAAGTTATTTATTATATCCAGAGGGAAAGCTTCAAGGATTTCAAATTTGCAAAGCAAGGATAGCTTTCCTTTTCTTTCTTATCTATCAAGGCTTTATTTTTTCCCTTGCTCAGCAGCTACTATTTTATTTCAACCAAACCTCCTTTCGCAGCTGGGCTTCAAGGTCATTACTAATTATACAATGTATCACTATCTTGTTTCTTTTGCTTTCCCTCCTACAACAACTTCCACTAGATGGCAATAGGGTGGACTAGTCTCTCTTACAAAAAAAAAAAAGGGAGGTCCAATAAGAATCGAATAGTCCTCCCAAAAAAAGAAAGAAAGAAGGGAAATTTTAATCCAAGACAAAAAATAAATAAATAAAAAAGGAGGAAGCCTTAAATCCAGTTCCAATTTCGGTTACTTTTTTAAAGCATAAGGGTACCCTTCTTTCCCGTTCGCTTTCTTTCGCACACTCCTTTCCACTCTCTAATTGCCGCACTTTCACTCCGCCTTCTCCATTTAAAGTCCGGCTGCACTTTTTATTTCTTATTCTTATTATTTCAGAGAGCCATGAGTCCAATTCTAAATATCAGGTTTAAGTTCTGTTCTTTTGTGTATATTCTCACCCAAATTTCTGGCTGTTCATTTCTCTTTCACTTTCTCTCGATCGGAGCTGCTCCGGCTTCTTAGTAGCCAAATGGCCGCTTTTCTTCACCGCTGGTTATCCGGCTGCCATAGGACCGGACAGGGAGCTGGTGACTCTCCCCTTGGTCCACAGGATTGCTGCCTTATCCTTTGCCCCTCCAGGGCAGATTCGGTCCCAATAGACCCCCAAACGGTGGGAATATCGGCAATTTCCACAGAGCCCTATGGAAACGCGTCCGTCTCGCCGTGATCTCAGCTCCGCCCCCTGCTGGATGCTTTCTAAACTACATCATTGGTACTGAACAAAGCCATGTTGGTTAGGAATACTTGGAATTGTAGCCCAACATATCTGGAGGGTATCAGATATAGCCTGACCAAGTGCTTCTCAAATTCCTCCCATCATACAGGGCACCACAGGGAAAGGGCTCATTCTGATCTATATTTTAGGCCTACTGTGGTGGGAAGTTAAGTGTCAGGCTGCAATGAGGTCTAAAGTGGTTTCAGGGACAATAATCAGACCACCTTGTGAAAGGGCAAATTTAGCATCAAGCATGGAGCAGCACCACTCTGAGGAAAGAGTTTAGGGGGAACACTTTCATTTCCAACCCAGACCTTTTAAGGGATAGGGCCATTTCCAGATATTTAGAGTGGGAACACTGGATCATGTTCCTACAAAGACAATTGGGTGGTTTTCCTCAGTTTGACCCCGAACTTTCTGGCCTTTTGGAAGGCCCTGAAGACATGGCTTTGCCATTGTGCCTGGGGATCCAGTGGAGGTATAAAGCTATGAAACGATTGCACTGTTTCTGAGATAGGAGTTGCACTTCCCTGCCGATTGCTTTAATTGTTTTAGTTGTTATTGTTTTTGTTATTTACTGCATTTGTCTTTGTGTGGTTTTGTTTTTGTTTGTTTTTATTATTTTAACTGTGTGAGTTGCCCAGAATCATGTATGTGAGATGGGTGGGTATATAAATTAAACAAATAAATATATTTGATCATCTCCAGTTGTTTGGGGACTAAAGCTTTTAGAATTCCTAGCTAGTTTGGCTATTCTGTCAGTTGAAATACAGTTTAGATATGCCAGATTGTCACAGGCTGCAATAGGTCATCTAAATTTCCATTTTGCTCTCCTCTTACAACACAAAAGAAGGGGAGGGGAGGGGGGAGAGGAGAGGAGATTTTGCCAGCCTGACTATGGGTGCAGGGCAGCCCTTCTGTATGATAAATTATTTACACAGGCCCAATATCTCTACCCAAAAGTCCTCCAAAAGACTCAGGGAACAGAAATGTACAGTCAAAACAATTCATTATTTTGGTGGTCTTCCTTCTTCTATTCTTGATTCTCCCCCTTTGGGCCATACATGTCCCCCTCTCCCCAAAATCATTCAAAGATTACAAAGAGTCTTAGGGGAAACTTTGCTTGGCTGTGATTTAAATTGGCAAGTCCGCTAGAATTCTGCAGTATGTAGAAATCACTTGCCAGTCTTGACTGGATGTGGCAAATTACAATGAAACTCACTGGAAAAAAGGAATAATATTTTAGGAATCAGCAAATACAGAAAGAACAAAAGTTCAGAGAGGTTGTTTTGGATGCCAGTTACATGGGAAAAGAAAAGAGGAAGAAATGTGAGGTATGAAGCTGATGGAGAAACACTTACAGACAACTAAGTATTTAAAAAACCAGGGTTTCAGGCAGAAATGGGCGGTGTATAGGCCCTAAAGTCTTTTTTGTAGCCCCACCCAGAAACTGACCACAGCAATTAACTGAGAATTGGAGGCACAGTTTCTAGTCATTATTTAGTAGAAAATAACTTATAAACCCACAGGCTTATCACTTCCTAAAATACAAATACAGAAATATCCACTCACACTCAGAAAACAATCATGCATATCTCTGAAACTTCAGTCCTGCCTACTTTAGTGATGTTACTAGCAACCAGTCACAGTATATAGTGTGAACTTCGACCCATGCTTTAATCTTGTTTTATTTTGAAGAACACTTGCCTCAGTTTAACATTATAAACTTTGTGGTGAAACATTAGGAAACTTTAAGACCTTTTTTTTACTTCTAATTCCTCAGATTTGGCTTTTGTATTCTTGAGTCGGTACTTTACCTTCAGACTGTTTTTATTTTATGATCAAGCACTAGTGGTTGAATTTGTCTCCACCTTCCTCTGTCTCTAATTCAGCCTTTCTCAACCTTTTAACCTGGAAGAACCCTTGAAATAATTTTCAAATCTCAGGGAAACCCTGCATAAAAATTATTATATCTACAGATAGCTTTGCATGGTGTGAAAGTTTAAAAATTATATATTTTTATGATCTCTCATGAAACCCCAAGCAACCTCTTGTAGAACCCTGTTTGAGAAAGTCCACTTTAAATTTTCTGCTATGGGACTACATCTGTGAATCTCCTGCACACAGAGGGGATTAACAATGTCCCCCATAGGATATATTTACTGCAGGAAAAGGCTTCCTTTTGTAGCCAAATGCCATCTGAAGGGGGTATTTCCATCAATCCTACAGCATCAAAAAAAGAGTAACCACTCTCCTTAAGTGCAGGGGCTCCAGTCCTGATTGGGCTGTTTAGTTTAAAGTTCAAAAGAGAAAGATGTAGGATTTATCCATGAGACCTTTAGTGAGGAATATATAAGGGAGTCTCTTGGTCATCATTTTGAGAATTCTCTACACCAAGAATGGGGCACACGTAGCCTTCCATATGTTTTTAGTTCAACTCTTCCTAGCCCCAGCCAGCCAAGGTGAAGAATGCTTGGACTATCATTAAAGAACAAATGATGGGCTACATGTTCCTAGTCTATACCTCTTGGGAATGATTTTGCAGGGTTTCACAAGGAATCTTTTTCAAGCGTTGTGAGGGCTTGAATCATTTCTATTCACAATTACTACTGAACTGTTGGTAAAAAAAATCAGGAGTTTGGTAGCACCTTTTCTGACTTAAATTTTTAAATTAAAGGCATAAGCTTTCATGAGCTGCAGCTCACTTCATCAGATGCCTTTTGTCTTCATAATCTTCTTCCTTTTTCCTTCAAACTCTCCTTCCTTCTTTTGTAACTACTTCTTTGGTGTTTCAACTACTTCTTCTTTGGCCTATGTTTTTCATTTTTTTAGCTCAACAATTAAATTCTGCTTCTGGATTAAATCGATTTTTCTGAAACTCATTTCATGCAAAATTTTGCTATGTCATCTTCCTTTCCAAGTTCCCCCTTGAAGACAGCTTGCTACACAGAACTAGAAAGATAATCATTTCCCTTTTGGCTCAATATATAAGGAAGAGAGAGAGAAAACATAAATAATTACTCCACCCTTAATATAACTAATCCCTTTATTTATGCAGGCTCTTCATAGTCCTGTTTTCCTTGACAAAGAATTCCTTTGGAAACATCAGGTATCCTTCCTTGTACATTTGTCCTAGATATTTTATGATCTTCTCTTACGAGGTTTTTCACAGATTTAGACAATTCTTTAACCTTCTCTTTTAGTGTTTCCTCCTGCAGACCTTTCATAGATGCTTCAAGCCACTCCTGCATCTTTAGATAGGATGTTTCAGGCCATTCCTCTTGGAGGTGATTTATGGCTATATTAAGCCACTCATTCACATTTTGCCTGGATGCTTCAGGACATTCCTTCTGAAGACTTTTTTTTTTTTTAATTCTTTAAGCCATTCCTCCAGGTTCTTTCTAGATTCTTCAGGGGATTCTTGTCTGAGACTTTTCAGAGATGCTCATAACCATTCCTGCACATTCATTCTGGATGCTTTAGAACCATCCTTTTGGAGACTTGCTACAGATGCTTGAAGCCACTCGTTCCTTAAGCAACTTTCAGAGCAAGCAGGTTCTACAAAAATCACTCTCTCCCTGCTCTGTGCCCTGCTTGCTTTTGATGCTTTAGAGTACTGTTCTTTGAAATCCAGGATGCCTTTAACAGATGCTTCAAGCCTTCTCTGAGTACCTAGATGGGGTATTTCAGGTCCTTCCTCTTTGAGGTTATTATTTATAGATATTAAAAGAAAATTTTTGCATCTTGTTTGGATGCTTGAGAACTTTCCTCTTCCAGGTTTTTAAAGGATTCTTTAAGCCATTTTTCCAGAAATGATCTGGGTGCTTCAGAAGATAAGAGTCTTTCTAGGGATCCTTGAAGCCACTGTAATGTATTCTTCACCAGTCCTTTAGAACATTGTTTCTTGAGGTTTTCTGTTGATTCTTCACGCCACCCATTTTTTAGGCTATCGCAAAACTCGGCCTCAGACTTCTGTAGAGCCTGAATGCGTTTAATAGATGCTTCAAGCCATTCCTGCACATTTAGATGGGATGTTTCTGGCCCTTCCTCTCGGAGATGTAATGTTTATTTGATCAATGACCAGCAATATAAAATTAATAAAAATCAGAATAAAAGATAACAGAATCAGACTAAATCAAATGAGTACAATTGCATATAAACAACTGTAAAATAAAGCAATTATTTATGTGAAATAAAACAATTATAGTATAATCTATAAATCCCTATTACAATAATAACATATTTACCTAAACATGAATAGTTCCAATATATTAAAACTATGCTAATAAAAAATATCCTCTAAAAATTATTAAATGATAACTAAGTAAGATATTGGTGAAGATAAAAATATAAACAACAATCCTTACTTCTTTAACCAATTTTGCCTTATTATCATTATGGCAGCACAAAATTTAGCTACTGCATGAGTAATGGCTGAATTTGAGTCCTGAGGAAGATAGTTCTCATAAAAACTGTCTGATCTCCCTAGAAATCTTTCTGTTAGAGGATGGATATCTATTGATCTAATATCCCTGTAATATTTACAGCGTAATAAAACATGTGAGATGTTTTCAACCTCCTTATTGCCACATGTACATTTTCGGTCTGCTAAGGGGTTTTTATTATACCTGCCTTGCAGAAGTGCTGAAGGATGGATATTAAATATAGCTCTAAAAAATGCTGTTCTGAGCTTAGGAAAGGTTAGGTCTTTCAGATAACTTGCTAGTTCCCATGTACCCCATCTTATCTGATTTCTACTGTAAAAAGATATCCTATTAACTTCTAACTGGAACTCCATATCCCTTATTCTGTTGATAAGCAATTGCTTGGCTTGATCGTAATCTAAAGATTTTAAGAACAATGGCAAAAGCCCATATAAAGCCAGCTTGTACTCTATCACCTGTTTCCAGGGAGAGGAAAAGTTATCAATTAGAACTAGAGGGGTCAAACCAACTGGGAAGAATTGAGTTTTCAACTAAAAAGTACTATCATCTTCCAGGCCCTAACCTGAATTTGAATCATTCTTGTTTCTAGTCTTAACTGGGCATTTGGTGTTTTACTAGGTACAGCTAAAATTGATTGCAGGAATTTAGTTTGAATGGTTTCTTGTGACTCTTTCTTCAAAAAAATTCCTGTTTGTGCCCCATAGAGAATTTGTGTCAATGTTTTGGCCTCAAAAAGTTTTAAGACTACAGGGACTAATTGTCTTCCACCTGTGTAAAAATGTTTAATAGCATTTGAGGACCTAAGGGCTGATTGCACTGCATAATTCAAATGTGCATTCCAAGTGCCCTTCGCATGGAAAACCACTCCAAGGTATTTAAATGTATTAACCTGTTCTAAATTGTGCCCTTCTACTCTCCAAGATTATTGAATAGCTCTTTTAGCAAAGACCAGGATTTTTGATTTGTCAGAATTAAGAACCAAATTATTTTGTCTGCAGTGGTTTGGTGTTGCTGCAATGGCTCTTTTCAATCCAATTAGAGTTTGTGAGATAATGGTGGCATCATCAGCATAAAGAATTATCGGTACTTTACGTTGGGCTAGCTTGGGAGGATGGGAATCCAGATTGTGAGGAAGATCAATCAAGGAGTTAATGTAAATATTAAAAAGGGAGGGGGCAAGAATACATCCCTGGTGTACTCTGACAGTATCCAGTCTTGTAATTTATAGCTTAGGTGCTTAGCATGTAACCTGCTAACTACATTCAATAAACTAATGGGCCTATAATTACATGGGTCATTTTCGTTGCCGTTTTTATAGATTGGTACAATAATTGCCATTCCCCAGTCCTTTGGGATATAACCAGTCTGGTCTATAAATGTGAAGAGAGATGCTAGTAGAGGTTCCCACCAACTAGAGTTCCTTTTAATTATTTCGGGCAAGACACAATCTGCACCAGGAGCCTTGTTAACCTTAAGGGACTCAATCAGCCGGGATACCTCTTGTACTGTAACTGGGGGGCAGTGAGGGATTTGGTCCAGATTAATCTGACTCTCGTTCATATCACAAGCAGGGTCCATGTACAGCCCTCTACAGTATTCTTCCCATGCATGAGTTGGTATTTGATTAAATGGGGGAGGGAGCAATTTTCTCAGTCCTCTAGTGATATGCCAAAAAAGGGATGCATCTTTCATCCTAACTGATTGGATTAATTTCTACCAAGTTTCCTTCAATGCCACGCTTTTCTTTTCTTTTCTTTTCTTTTAAAAGGGCCTTATATTGAGCCTTTAAAGACCTTAAAGAATGAGTTTGATCCTCAGAAGGGAAATTTTTACTTTTCCTGTACTTCCTATTATATGCCCTCTTTAGCTGTACACAGTCCCAATCAGACCATTTTTTTATTTTTTATAACTCTATTTCTGTGGTGAAGCTGCATTCCCGTAATGAGAACTGTTTTAAGATCGGCGATTAAACTTTCAAACCAATCTAAATATGATCTTTGGGATTTACTATCTAAAAGGTGAGCACAACTTTCAAGAGTTTCAGGGGCTAGGATCCATTTACTTGTCAGATTCAGCCTAGGAAGCGCACACTGCAGCACAGAGCCGTTAGTTAGTTTCACCGCCTCAGGCAATAGGTGATCAGGGCAAGGCAGCATTGTAACCGCAAGTTAACTACCGGCAGGGGGCAGGCAGTTAACTCGCAGCAGGGAGTTAATTAGAAGTGGCAACACTGTAGCGCAGCCGGCTCCCCAGGCACCCCGGGCAACTCAGGCTTATGATACACTGGGAGCGCAGCAATCCAGAGGCAATCAGCAGACAATTCAAAACCAGATTAAAACAGCCACTCCAACTCACCATGAGAAAAGCTCAAGGAATGCAAGGGCAAGACAGACAAAGGAAGAAGATTATAACACAACAGAAACCGGCTGAATCTGCCATCAAGGCGAGGGGGAGGAAGATTGCAACGGACAGATGGGTAGCCCAGGGCAAGGGCAAGGGGCGGAAGCGAGGGGTACTTTGGGTCAAGGGGGGAACCCTATAAAGCTGTTGTAGGAAACCGCGCCAAGCCAATCCTGGCTTTGTCTGTAACTGCTACTCATTACGCCTGAATAAACTAGTTTTGGTCCGAGCCTGTGCCTCATGAGGTTTCTGTTCAGTGCCAAATGCAGCACACCTTACATTACTAACGTCTGTTGCCTTCTTCTCAGTCCATTTAATTCTCACCTGGGTATTATTATTTTCAGGTAGATTGAGTTAGCTCTTAAAGATTTCCAGTGGGATGTCAGAGTTAAAATTACTGGATAGTGATCACTTTCTAGTCTAGAATCTATCTCCATCCTCTGTAGGAATTTCAAAAGATCACAAGAAATTATGCAATAATCAACTGTAGATCTTCTTCCTGCCCCCCAATAGGTGTATTCTGCTGGATAATCCCCTCCTACGGAACCATTGAGAATACATAGGTCCAGGCGTGCAATCATTTGTTTTGCACAGAAGCCTGCCCAGTTAGCTTTTGAATCTTTGAATTCTCTAGGGTACAAAGGTTCCTCTAACACATTCTCCTCATAATGTATCTTGAATTGTATTGTCGAAGGCTTTCACGGCCGGCATACGATGGCTGGTGTGGGTCTTCCGGGCTGTGTGGCCGTGTTCTTGAAGTTTTGTTTCCTAACGTTTCGCCAGCACCTGTGACCGGCATCTTCAGAGTGCAGGAGCACAGGCAGGAGAAGATGCCGGTCACAGGTGCTGGCGAAACGTTAGGAAACAAAACTTCAAGAACACGGCCACACAGCCCGGAAGACCCACACCAGCCACCTATCTTGAATTGATTGAATAGTGTGTGATCATTTAATCCCATCCTAACATTTAAGTCCCCGCCAATTATTATTGATGCTGTGGGATTTTCATCTAAGCAGCTAAAGATAAAAATTTCTGTGTGTTCCCAAATAACACTAATTAAATCATTCTTATTAAAAGGAGGAATATAAATGTTAAAAAGCAATTTTTCCATATGTTTGGATGAAAGCAAGGTAGTCACTACCCATGATTTTAAGGGAGGCAATGACACACAATTGAATTGTAGAGCTGTGCTTATAGAGTCACAATACCACCCTTAGATCTCCTACCAACCTAACTCGGAACAGCCGGGATAGAGTTAACCCAGTAAGTGTCTAACTCCACCTTTGAAGAAGCCCAAGTTTCCTGTAGAAAGAGAACATCAAATTGTGACAAATAGTCAAAAAAAAGTTGATCTTTGGATGGAACTGACCATCCAGCAATGTTCCAGGTTAAAAAGGAAAATGCATAGTCATTTGAAGCCAGTCATGAAATATGATTTAGACAAGAGAGAGCTATAAAACTGTTAGTTGAGCTGGGGGATCAACAGCAGATGTTATGGCTTCTACTGAAGGGTGGCTTGCCTCATGGAAATCCTGTATCAGCTCCCAAGGATCTTGTTCGAAATTGACATCATCCAGCTCATCTTGCCTTACTTGGACTTCATTCAGTGGTACTGGGGACAGAGTTGCTATGTCATGCTGCATTCGTCTCTGTGACATTGGGGGTGGCGAGGATCTCCCTCCAGTCCCCTAATTTGTTGCTAAAGCCCCAACGGAATGTTCTGATGTAGGTAATAACTCCTCCTCTGCTACAAGTTCCCCTATTGGCCCAAAAGGATCTGGACTGCTGATTTTTGGTGGGTTGTGTTCAGATAATCCCTTGTTTGCTGAGAGGAGACAGTTAGATTCAGTAGTTGGGGACACAGGATCTGTAAGTGGCTCAGCTGTGGCGATTGTGACCAACAAGGTTTTCTTCAGATTTTCCACCTTAAGCAAAATGTTATCTTGTTCTTTTCTTGGTAAAGAGCCAAAAGCGTTAATGAGGCCAGCTTCAGTTGGATCAAAAACATCTTAATCAAGTAGGGCAGGCTGACTCCCACACTCTCGCTTTCTCAAGATCGGGGATGGAGAAATGGCAACCTTGGGAGCTGGCATGTCGGTAAGTAAGGGTTTAATCTTTTCGTCACAAAAGACTTTGGGGAAAATTTGAAATAGAGCTTAAATATGCTCTCATCTTAAATAGCATCAAGGGAATGGTAGACTGCTTGAAAGACAAGAGGATCCGTTTCCAGTTTGGAGCACCTGGGAGCCATTCAACAGCACGGAAATTAATCTGCCCATGTTGGCAATGAATAAGCTGACCCAGGGAAGTTAAAAATTGCTCTCCTAGTATTCCAGTGTCCAGCATTATGTCTGTTCATGCAAATAGCGAGAGCAACCTGTTGTGTTTGCAGTGAGCGATTTAATTTAGATGGAAGTGCTTTGTTTAGATCCAAGGCATCTTTAGTATGTGTAAATTCCCCACTCTTTGCCTTATCAAGAGTTAGAAAGTTATTCTTTGGGAGCTGCGGCTTTTTATCTAGTTGTTTAATTTCTTTGGCTGCTTACTCTTTACCAACACACTTGTCCTGGGTGTGAGAGTTAGCCGCATCTGTTTCATAAGCTTTTGTAAGAGTAAAAGATCTAGATTCGTACTTTTGCACAAAAACTTCTATTTCTCCTTTCATCACATCCAGCTCATGTTTTATGGTTGAAAGCTGCTCAAATATTGAGATAATGGTTTGCGCCGTGAGCAAGCATTGTTTTGCCATGAACTCCATTGAGTTTTCCCATGGAAGCCTCTCCAAATTCTGATTTTGTTTTTTAGTTTTAGTTTTAGACTTAGTTTCAGATCCCCTACAGCAGGTATTTGGGCTAATTACATGAAATAACGACACACGAGGAGTTCTGGCTCCCATTTAGCTCTTCCCTGAAAGATAGGGAAAGCTCTAATAACTGTTGTTTTTCCAACTCTGTTTGAAGATCCCATTCTAATACTTCAAATTTGTTGGAAGTGGGAGGGAGATTTATTTTACTTACATTTCCCTTTTGTGCAAAGTGATCTTCAATTCTTGGCTGTTTAGCAAACTTCAGTGGAGGAAGGGAACCCGGACTAACACCGTGCCATTTCTTTCTCTTTCCCATATCTATCAAATTCCACAGAAAGTCCTTTATCTGTGCATTTGTCTGCACAGTTGATACACACATGATAGTGTGATGAATGTGAGAGCATGTGTTAGGGGTAGGGAGGCAGATCCTACCCAAATTACTCTGGAAATAATTAGAACTCTGGATTCTGTCTAGACTGAGCTGTTAACTCCTTTGAGCAATAGTATTACTGCTGCAGTCTGTGATGATCCAACTCAAATTAAGCCCTCCCTTAAGTAGCCAGTATGCTTTGCCAAAAAAGAGAAACTGTTGACCAAAAAAAAAGAGCACAGTCTGGATAATATCTCCAGATAGTAATTTGTATGTATAAACAGTTAGACATTGTTGTCATAATCTCAATAAAAATGCAATAATTTCACAGTTGTGGAGAAGTCTGTGAACCATGTCTGCACTCCCTGATCTCTCTTTTAAGGTTCTTTATCTTTAAACTGGGATTGGATTAAGCAGCCCTTCAAACTGAGAATGTCTTCAAGTAGAGAAATGCCTTTTCCTCAATATGGCACATGCCACTTTCTCCTTCCCATTGCCTGCTCATAAACCTTATGGTTTTCAGGAGATAGGAAAGGGGAAGGACAGAAAAGTTCAAGTTTTGGCAGTGAACCCTGCAGCAATGGCTGAAGACCTGGATATTGCCCTCCATGACCAGTTCATTCAGGAAATAGGGAACTGCAAGAACATGATCCAGATCCATTTTGGAATGAAGTTCAGAAGAAGATGCATTTTGATGTATGACTGCCCTTGGGACACTGGAATCAAAATGCAGGACACAAAGGCAAAATAATCAAGGCTTCACTGCTGTGTTTATTAGGCAGTATGTACTGGAGGGGGACCCCGCTAAGGGTTAGTGGGAGACATTCCCCTGTTGGCAAAATGGATGCCCTGACATTTATACAGTTCTATGAGAAAGGGGAAGGGAAAAGAACACATACGTATATATATTCATATGATGATGCAGGCATACCTAAATGAGCAATACTTCTCAAGTTACTTTCTGACCCTGTTCTTGGCTGCTATCTACAAGGACGGAACAACTATCTATAAGGAAAGCAATAGTATCAGAGGGGAAGAAACAAATTGTTCAACGTGCCAACTGCCAAGAAGAAGACATCCTCTCTTACATTGCTATGGAGATGTTTGTGATAAGGGGTTTACAATCAGCCTAGTTCATGCCAGCTTCAAGGGTGCTGCACATTCCTTTATGTTTCAGTTTTATTAAGGCAATCCCATTCATCTAAGGCCTCTAAAAACTTGCTGCTTTCACCCAAAGATTCACCCAAAGATATATTTTCCTCATTTTCCTCACAGGACTGAGGCAGTCAACATAACTTACAGTATATGATATTGATTTATAAATATACTACCTCAAATAAAATATTTAGCATGGCCTAGGCTTCACACAAAAGTCGCCCTTCCTTCCTTCCTTCCTTCCTTCCTTCCTTCCTTCCTTCCTTCCTTCCTTCCTTCCTTCCTTCCTTCCTTCCTTCCTTCCTTCCTTCCCTCCCTCCCTCCCTCCCTCCCTCCCTCCCTCCCTCCCTCCCTCCTTCCTTCCTTCCTTCCTTCCTTCCTTCCTTCCTTCCTTCCTTCCTTCCTTCCTTGAAATAAAAGTTATCCCCTTTGAAGAACACTTGTATTTCATAGAGTGGGAGCAGTGTGCAATTACAGCCCTCAAAGCTTGAATACAGTGATCAAAACTCCTGCAAATTTTAGGTGCGAATGATTAAATCCCTGGGAAGTAAATCATATCATGTAGTTGTGATTGCCATTTTAATTAAGTGCCTCATTCACTGTGCCCAGCAGGCCACTTACAGCCACATGCCATCCTGAGCACTAAAAACCTGCCTTAAAAAAAAAAAAATCCCCTCTCATCCCTATGGGTGGTATGTGTCTTCCTTAATCTCAGGTCCTCTACCAGACGCCTGGCACTGCACTCTTCTGGACAGAGAGCTCTGATGTTGTTCCTGTGATCTGTTGGAGCCACTCTCCCAGCTTAGGAGTCACGGCTCTGAGTGCTGCTACCACCACTGGGACCACTTTGGCCTTTAGTTTCCACACCTTCTCTATTTCTTCCTTCAGGCCCTGGCACTTGTTCAGTCTCTCATGCTCCTTCTTCCTGATGTTGCTGTCACTTAGCACCGATACATCTATCACTACCGCTGTCTTCTGGTCTTTGTCTACTACCACGATGTCTGGTTGATTGGCCAGTATCTGCCTGTCCATCTGGATGTGGAAGTCCCACAGGATCTTAGTCCTGTTATTTGCCATGACCTTCTGTGGAATCTCCCATCTGGACTTGGGGAGGTCTAGCCCATACACTGTGCAGATGTTCCTGTACACAATGCCAGCTACTTGGTTGTGCCGTTCAGTGTATGCTTGTTCCTGCCTGCATCTTACACCCTGCCACTATGTGTTGGCCTGTCTGAGGCCTCTTTGCACAATCTGTGCCTTGGGTCCTGTCTAGTGTGGTAGACCCCTGCTTCTATGGATCTGGTGCTTAGTGCCTGTTCTTGTGCTGCTATGATCAATGCCTCAGGGCTATCTTTTAGTCCAGCCTTTCCAGCCACTGATAGGATTTCCCAATGTCAGCCACCTCAGCTATCTGTCAATGGTGCATCCCATGCAGGGTCTTGTCTTGCCATGGTACTTCCTCCACTTGAACTTCCTCCCATGTCTGCTGCTGCCTCAGGCATTCTCTCAGCAGCTCATCTTTGGGTGCCATCTTACTGATGTACTCCGGGAGGCTCTGGGTTTCGTCCAGGACAGTGGCTTTGACACTCATCAGTCTCCGCCTGCCCTCTTTGCGGCTGGTGTACAATCTCTGGGTGTTGGACTTGGGGTGAAAACCTTTGTACATTGTGAGGAGCTTCCGGGTCTTCACATTGGCAGCCTCCATGTCTTCCTTTGGCCAGCTCACTATACCGGCAGGATATCTGATGACTGGCAGGGCGTACATGTTGATGGCCTGGATCTTGTTCTTCCCATTGAGCTGGCCCTTCAGGAGCTGTCTTATCCTTCAGTGGTACTTGGATGTTGCTGTCTTCCTTGCATCCTCATTGTGGTTCCCATGTGACTGTGGGATACCAAGGTATTTGTAGCTGGTCTCTGTGTCTGCTATGTGGCCCACTGATAGTTCCACCCTATCAGTCTTAACTACCTTCCCTCTCTTTACTATCATCCTGCCACACCTCTCCAGTCCGAATGACATCCCAATGTCCTCACTGTAGATCCATGTCAGGTTGATCAGTGAGTCGATGTCTCATTCACTCTTAGCATACAGCTTGATGTCATTCATGTAGAGGATGTGGCTGATGTTGATTCCCCTCTTCAACTTGTACCCGTATCCAGTCCTTGTGATTATTTGGCTGAAGGGGTTTAAGCCTATGCAGAACAACAGCAGGGACAGTATATGTCGCACTTGATGGCCACTTGTGTGAGGTGTCTTGAGTTCACTTCCAGTGTTGTCTTCCACAATCCCATTGAGTTCTTGAGGAAGGTCCTTAGTGTCCTGTTGACTTTGTATAGCACCAGGCATTCACAGATCTATGTGTGTGGCATTGAATCATAGGCTTTCCTGTAGTCAATCCAGGCTGTGTTCAGATTGGTCTGCCTAGACCTTTAGTCTCGGGCGACTGCTCTATCTATGAGCAACTGGTGTTTTGAACCTCTGGCATTGTTCCCAATGCCCTTCTGAGCTGTGCTCATGTACTGGCCCATATGGTCTTGTAGCTTGGCGGCTAGGATGCCTGATAGAACTTTCCATGTTATGGGGAGCCAGGTTATTGGCCAGTAGTTGGATGGTGCTTTCCCTTGTGAGGGTCTTTCATGATCAGCACTGTCCTTCCTTGTGTTAGCCAGTCTGGGTGGGAGCCTGTTGCTAGCAGCTGGTTCATCTGTGCTGCTAGGCATTCATACACTGCTGTTAGTTTCTTTAGCAAGTAGGTATGAATCATGTCCGGGCCAGGTGCTGTCTAGCTCTTCATGTTCTTGACCCGCTGTTGGATGTCTGCTACTGTGATGCTGACTGGTTCCTGTTCTGGGAGATTGCTGTGGTCTGTTTTCAGGTCCTACAGCCATTTTGCATTGGTGTTATGTGTCTTCTCTTTCTCCCCTATATTCTTCCAGTACTGTTCAGTTTCTGCTGCTGGTGGCTCTGCTGTTACTGTGTGGTTGCACTGCAGTTGGGAGTACACTTTGTCGAACAGGACATTTATCTTCTTGGCCTCTGCCTCCAATCTCATTTTCCAGTTGGGGGGGGGGGTATGTACTGCTGTTCTTCTTGATCGTGTAGCCAAGCACTTCCAGGATTACAGTAGCTATAGCGTATACCAGTTCATTGGTTTGAATTGAGTTATGGTGTTAGTAGGGATGTCTGGAGGGCTCTCTTGGCATCTTCTAGCATACTATCTGATGGTACTTCTCCACTGAGCCTTGGTAATCAGTTTCAAGTGTTGACTGTAGCTGCTGTGCCCTGTAATGGAGGGGGTGGCAGTGACTTTCCAGCTTTAGGTGTAGGCTGCACATCCAGTTGTTCTTCCAGGGCTTGAGTCCGAGTTGTAATGTGGAGTTGGTCTATCTCAAGTTGTGAGAGCAGCTTCCTCTTCACTATGTTGAAGCGCTGGGTAACTAGTTGTTCCTCAGTTAGTGTGGATGTAGATCTTCTGTCTATCCATAGTTCCCTGATACATTTCATATATCCCCTCTCATTAGGTCTGCTGTTGTAGTAGCATTCCATCAAGTCCAAGTTCTCTTGTCTCGTCCATGTATGGTTTGTTCCAGTGGCCCACTTATCATCAGATTGTCCTGGTTCCCCAACATCTGACGTGGACCTTGTTAATCCCGGCAACATCCGAGCCAGCATGACTCTCTTAGTTCATGTCACTCTCATATTTGAGGTAGGCAGGTGAAGCATTAGGGGGTCTTTGCCCAAGGACCCCTACTGGTAAGGTAGGTACCAGCCGGGATTTGAACCCTGGTCTCCTGCGTCAAAGGCGGTGTTCTAACCACTATGCTATCCAGATGCTCATGCATATATATAATGATAGATAGATAGATAGATAGATAGATAGATAGATAGATAGATAGATAGATATTTACTGTAGATATAGATATATGGATATAGAGGGACTAATTTCCAGGGTTTCCTCACCCCACTCCCAACAAAAATAATGGGGGAAAGGGGTCACATATTTTAAAAAATACTTTCTATTTTAGCACCCTAAGGATGGACTCTGATTTGATTGGCAAGGAAATAAAGATAACCTAACTAAAAGTTGCCATCTTTATTTTCATTGTTAATGTCTTGTATACTGAGTACAACTAAGTGTGATATACCTCAGAACGTCTCCTTTCTTCAAAGCTGGTCTTGTTTCAAATAATTCTTCCTGCAACGTTGACAAAATACACTGTTTTAAAAACAGAGGTTTAACCGTCAACAATTAAAAACACTAATTTTTCTAACAACCGTTTTATCGGGGGGGGACGATGTTAACCATTATTTCTTCATCCTCAAATCTTAGATACCAACTGATACCTATGGTACCTAAATGATGCACACTTGCCTGGAAGTAAACATCATTGAATAAAAGATTTACTTTCGTACTTCTCTGTTATATACTGACACTGGCACTTAATACAAACTGTATAGCTGCAGTCTCTGCTGGCATAATTTGTGTTTTCCTGTTTCATCTCCTCCTTTTTACAGCCTGATGGGTTGGAGTATTCCACACCATGCTCACTCTTTTGTGGCATTTCGTTCATCTCAATAAAGTTACTTACTCCTTAAATAATTATTGTTTTCTGTTAAAATCTTTTGCTCTTACAATTACAGAACTGGAAGGGAGAAAATCTTATTCTTGGTAAGTTCATCTGAAATATAAAAATGCGCTGAGGTTTATTGTAAGTCTTACTCCAAATCTCACCTTCCTATCAATATTAGATCATATTGTTTTTTCTTTTAGATTCAGTTTCTGAAAATAAATATCAACCAGGAGCTGGAGCACAACTGCTTTCAAGGGAAATTATCCATGAATAACTGAATGCAGGATTGCAGCCTACATTCTTAATAAATTTGAAATATTTTCTCAACGAATAATGCATTCAATTAAATCACATTTTAACATATCTATCATCTCTCTCTCTTTCTCTCTCTCTCTCTTACACACACACACACATCTATCATGATCCTATGAAATAGGTTGCATTATTACCATCATATTATCAATAAGAAATTGTTATTGAAAGTGAAACTAGCTTGTTTAAAGCCATACAATAAATCCATGGTTAAACTGGAATGTGGATCCACATATTACCCCAATTCTGAACTGGATTATTAACCATACATTTTGGAGCCATCATGTAAGAAAATCCTGGATGAAAAGCGGTAGTGAGGCAATGATAAGGTTTACTCTTATACAATAATAAAATGTGGTTTATAGAGTGGGTTTATAATACAGTATTATGATAAAGACACACAATTATAGATAATTATTTAGTCACAGACAATACCAGATGGCTAAAACAGCAATTCTCTTATTTTGTTAGAACAAATTTTCTAAGCTTCAATCATAGCAACAAGAAATAGGCCCAGATCTCCTATGTGCAATCCAGATCAAATAAATATGTGGATTACCCACACTCACTCTCTGTTCCTGGGCTGAGACCAGATATGTTATGGTTCCATGGAAAACAGAATAAAATTAGAACACATGGTGCTGCCCCATTGATTTTCACCTTTTTGATTTCTAGTCAAAATACCTTTGCATTTCTTGGTAATGCACGCTCAAAACATTGCTCAGATGATGTACTGCTGAACTGATGGTAATATTTGGTGAAATCAGAGATTAAAGTTGAATCACAGCATGCCACTCCCCGATGAACCACATCCATACGTATATGCTCTAGATGCCATGATCTAGAACCATGTAGCTTAAAAGCAATTAAAATAGTAACGATTAATAAAATATGGTATTAAACATACTGAAAGGTTCAGTTTTTGTAAGTAGATTCTATCCTCTCTGAACCACATCATTATCATCATTGTTGATATTGTCATTTATTAATTATATGACATTTTAACATTTATCTATATATATATATATCTATCATGATCCCATGAAATAGCTTGCATTATTTCCATCATATTATCAATAAGAAATTGTTATTGAAAGTGAAAATAGCCTATTTAAGGCCATACAATAAATCCATGGTTAAACTGGAATGTGGATCCACATATTACCCCAACTCCAAACTGGATTATTACCCATGTATTTTGGAGCCGTCATGTAAGAAAATCCTGGATGAAAAGCTGTAGTGAGGCAATGATAAGGTTTATATACTCTGTGTGTGTGTGTGTGTGTGTGTGTGTGTGTATATGTGTGTGTGTGTGTTTTCTATTAAATGTTGAACACAACATTACAATCAGAAAATTCAGAAAAGTGCAAAATGTTAAGGTTGATAACATTTAAGTTAATGGATTTGTTTAGAAAATGCAAAACATGGTGGCTCCCACAAAAATGCAAACCATCTAAATTTTACTTCGATCCAATTGGGATATGTTACCTGGCCAAGGAACCTAGCTAATGTGGCAAGGAAGAAACCAACCTCAAACTATCATGAACTCATATTTTTACTGATAATTGCCATTTCTTCCAGTACCTTTTAATTAAAATAGAAACTACAGATACAGTTATGAAATATAGTTTGTATTGTGTAGATGTGTGTACGTAGATCTCATATACATAACAGAAAGTGAATATATATACTATATAAAATAGTATGCATAGATTGCGCATGCAGTAATAACAGTTAGCAATTTTGAACAAAACATTTATTTTCAGTTTCTCTATATTTTTCTCATAATCATATTCTAAGTGATCTTGAAATGTGAAATCTATAGCTATAAATCTGGAATCTTCTTTTGATAGCGCTACCCTGCTTGTCGGTTGTTTCAATTGGAAATGAGATTACAGACACAATTAGTTACAAAGTGTTTGATTTGGGTTTAATAAATAATAGCCAACAAAAAATCAAATTGCAGGAAAAAACCTCTAATTCTTCGGGGAAAAGGCCAACAGGGAAGAGACAACAAAGAGGCTGGGTTTTTTTGTTTGGGTTTTTTTTGGCATTTTTAGGTACATTTTCCTCTGTCTCATATTTTGGATTTAAACACTGGCGATTCTCAGTTGCAGAGGACATATTATTTTAGTTTCTTTTTTTTAATGTAGATTCTAGTTTTGTCATTTGTTTTTTCCATTAAGACATATGTATTATATTTTATTTCTCCCTTTGAATTTGGCTTTCTGTTTTCTAATTTAATCCTTTTTTCTAATCCTTGACTTTTTTCAGTTATAGTCCATTTTGAATTTCTCCACAATAGTATTTTTCCTATTCCAATATCATGGTACAATAATATGGACATCATCATCATCATCATCATCATCATATCCACAGAAATGGATTTTTTTCTATTTTTTAAATTTTTATTTGAAAATCACAAAGAATCTTCCACTGGACTAATTATAAATTTGTCTTAATCTATTTTTTTAATTGAACTATGATTAACGAACCATATCAAGTAACTAATACCTTACATCCATGATGCATAGAGAAAAAAAGATAAACTAAAAAGTAAGTAAACATGCAGGTATTATACACATACAAATTTACCATCTATCTAAAGTATTGCCATATTAAAATCTTTTGCTATTGAGATAAGCTATAAATCCATCCAAAGTTGATACAATTGTGTCTCCTGCATCTGATGTTTCCATTATTTTAATTTTGTAATTTTTTTCTGATGTAGCAATTAAAGAGACTTATTAATCCATGTCTCAATTGTTTCATTATCCAGTGTTGAGTAATTATTATTTTAGCAGCTAAAGTTAAGTAGATAATAAGTGCCTTATTTTTAAGCTTGAGATTTAGTTCTGTAAATAAATGCAGTCTGGGAAGCATTGAATTCTTTGTTTTCCCAAAAGGGTATACCTTTATCACATGACCATCACCAATGAAAGAAAGACCCTTGTTTTGACAACCTCTCCAACATTTGAAAGAATAATTCTGATATTCATGTGCCAATCTAACTGGAGTCAAGTGCTAGCGATGTACAATTTTCCACTGCAGTTCTTGTACCAAAGCTGAGGTAAATCCACCCAATTTCCATAATTCCTGCCAATTTGTTTCTTGTATGGGTTTGCCAAGTTCACTATCTGAAGCTTTTTTAAATCATGGGGTTTAAATTTCTCTTTAATATTGAAGTGAGAACATGTAGTTTAAAAAATAATAATTAACAGATTTTTTTTAAACAGAACACTGATGCTTTCCTTTTGGTATTCTTTGTTTGCAATTATTGAGGTACCAGTCACGTGGCCCCTGGAGCAGTTCCAAAGATTGCAGAATATATTGATTTTTTTTCCCTCCAAGATTGGATGAAGAATTCAATACTGAAAGGGAAAATCTAACATTGGACTACCACTCTGCTTTTCACAATGTTCTCTTTAAATATTGGAAGTTCCTGAAATAACAAACGATTAAAATGTACAGTGGGGGTACAGTGTGGGATAATAGGAATGGAACAGATAGAAAGTTCTTCTACTATATCCCCAAACAGCAAATATGTGGACAAGTCCTTGAACTATTCTAATTATATTCCTCCTCTGTGTATATATATCTGTGTGAAGCATTTCATACAGCATTTCAAGAAACTGATCCATTTTTCTCTCCCTTCTTTCTTTATGCTAATTAATCAGGTTTGATTATGTTGGAGTGCCCCAAAGAAGGAAGGATTACTCCACCCTCTTATTTTAAGTGGAAAGTCCAGAAAAGATGAACAGTGCTCACGCTACAATCATGTAAAATCTCTGTAGGCAACTCTGGCCTACCAAATATGTTAAGTCAGTATTTACAATGATGTAAGCTAGGTCTACAAATTCATTGATTCATTCATCCAATTTATATGGCTGCCCAACTTGCCATAGACACTCTGGGTAGCTAACATCAACTAAAAACGTAATACAAAAATAAACCACAATACGTCTATAAGAACCTATAATGGTAACTGAGGACAAACACAAACAACAATGAAATAACAGCATCTCACAGGCTCCCAGTAATCTATTGACCCCCATGCCCTGGAACACATCCAAGTCTTCAAAGCTTTTCAGAAGCCTGCAGAATTGGGGGTATGGCGTTCCACAGGGCAGACACTGTGACGGAAAAGGCTATTCTTCTGGGTCCCACTAGATGACACTCTTTAACTGATTAGACCCAAAGCATGCCTCTCCTGTCAGACCTAGTGGGGCAGGTAGAAACAACTGGAAAGAGGCAGTCCTGAAAATAATCCAGTGCATGCCATGCAGAGCTTTATAGGTGACAAGCAGTGCCTTTAATTGCGCCTGGAAGCACACGGGAAGCCAGTGCAGCTTACGTAACAGAGGTGTAATATGGGCATATCGAGGTGCACCCGTAACTGCCTGTGCCACTGCATTCTGGACCTGTTGCAGCTTCTGAATGTTCTTCAAGGACCGCCCCATATAGGACATATTGCAGTCATCCCTTTGGGAGGTGACCAAGCATGAGTGACTGAGCAGTGCCTCCCATTCCAGGAAACACGCAATTGGTGCACTAGACAAAGTGCAAAGGCTCCCTTGGTCACAGCTGCCACATGTTCCTCAAACAGGAACTGCGAGTCCAGGAGGACCCCCAAGTTGCACACTGAGACGGAATTTCTACAGCATCCCCTGGTCAGCCTGGGACAGAGATATAAAACTGGGTATCATCAGCATACTGATAATACTTCATCCTGTGCTGATGAATACCTTCCCCAGTGGCTTCAGGTACATGTTAATTTGGAATGTAAGAGTAGTGAGCCCTGAGGGAACCCACAAAAAAGGATCCATGGCGTAGATCTCTCTCCCCTATTAACTCTGGAGGAAGGAGGAGAACCAGTGCATCACTGTACCTCACATTCCTGGGCCCTGAAGCAAGTCCAGAAAGGTGCCATGATGTCAGGCACTGCAGGTCTTAAAACCCAATAAAAAGAAACATCCTCCAGAGACTCAATAAGTCCATAAAGAAAGTCAGTTTATCGATGGTTAACATACAGTCCATAGCAAGGCAATTGCTGAAACTAAAAAGCCCGCGCAAAGCAATGGTTTCTTAACACCTCCAACTGCCCCTTCCCCCCATCGTCTTTTCTGGCGCCTTCGTCTGCTCTCATGATTGGCATTCCTGAGGACTAGATAAGGTAAAGCCTTGGCATTCCTGAGGACTAGATAAGGTAAAGCCATCTGCACTAACCGTTACATACCTACTTGGCATTTGTCTCCCCCCCCCCCCATGCAATTATGGCAGAACTGAGCAAGCTAGCAATTAAAATATATCAATGCAATTAATTGCAAGGTTCTGAAACATGATCAATGGTATTGAAAACTACTGGATCAAGGAGAGCTAGGACGGATGTACCACCCCTATCCTGCTCCCTCCAGAGATCATCCACCACCATGATCAATGCTGTTTCAGTCCCATGGCCAGGACTGAAAAACAACTGGAAGGAGTCCTGGTAACTCACTTCCTCCAGAGTTCTCTGAAGCTACTGCTCAACCACCTTCTCAACAACTATCCTTTTCCTGTAGGCTTAACACCTCTAATTTTAAGTGATGACTTTGTTTTATCTTGATATGAGACATTGCGTGGGAAACTGAAAGACTATGATTTCTCACAACGCAATCCTGATGATGGGGTATGAATGTGCAGGGGCAGCCCTTAAACAGCAGGCCAAGGATTTGGAAGCCCAATCAGACCTGGTTGCCACACCCAAAGATGTGTTCTTAGGCAGTCATTCATCTTTTTTCAAGGGAGCTAGACATCTCAGCCAAATAACTTCCCAAATTCAGAAGAGCCCTAACTCTGGCAAGCCCAAACTCTGCCTTCTCAATGGCTCAAGAGGAAACTACAGGGCATTCTGTTTGAACAAATATTTGGCCCCTGTGGTGAAGGAGTTCCTGAAACACTAACCCGTGTTCTTTCATACTGCTCTTATTACTAAGATGCCTGCTTGCAGGCAATACTACATCTAGTCAGATTTCCAAGCCATCTGGATCCATTTTATTACAGCTGCTATTATCTAATCAGTGTGATCTTATTTCTCTTAATGTGACTAGTTTTGTTTTATTGTTTGTAAAATATGTTACATCTTGACCACACCAGTTTTTTCTAATTATGAGGTTTTATTATGGCTTTGTTTGCTGTCTCACAGTTCATCTTCTTTCTGTTTCTGAGCTGATCTACAACTGTAATGAAGTCTCCTGTTTTGCCTTACTCTTTCTTGTGTCAACAACATTGTCAGGATCTTCGCAAGCAACTATTGAAAGGCTATTAGAAAAGTTATGTAGACAGATAGCTACTGAGTTCAAATGTTAGTTTAGACAAGAACCATAATTTGTATACCCGCTTGCTTGTTCCTGCCATAAAAGTCAAGAGGGAGGAAGAACAATAAAACAACAGAGGCCAGGTGCACCATTATCTCCCTGAGAGGAGCCAGCAAGCTCGAACGGCCGTGAGACCCAAGAAGAGGCACGAAGAGGCGCCCAGGAATCGAGTGGGAAAATTAGAATAGAGGGGGGTTAAAAGAAGAGCTAAAGAGGGGAGGTGGAAATAGGACAAAAATTGTCCAATATAGTTCGGTCCAGCAATGGCTTCTTGAGGAGGAGGTAAACCACTGCCTCCTTAAGTGTTGGCAGGACCACCCCTTCTCTCAAAGATGAATTAACCACCCCTAAGACCCAACCACATGTTCCTCACCTAGGAAGCCTTGGCTAAACCAGGAGGGATCTAACACATAGGTGGTTGAGCTAACAGTTCCAAGAACCCTGTCCTCTTCATCAGGGCCAACTGAATCAAACTCATTCCAGATAACCGAGCAAGACTGAAGCTCAGTCTTCTCCATGGGACCTGCATCAAAGCCAGAGTCGAACTTGGAACAAATCCAAGTGACTTTCTCTGAGAGCTGCCTAGCATATTCCTCACACTGGTCCTACAAGTAGCGCACCCCCCCCCCTTGCTTTACCTTCTTCAGAAAGGACCAGGCCAGTCTAAACAAGGCTGCTGGGTAGCTATCTGAGGACAGAACAAGGGCAGAGAAATACTGGTGCTTTGCCATCACAAGGTAGGTCTTAATAGCAACTCGAGTTTGTGCTTGGTCAGATTCATCCCTCATTGTCTTCCAGTGGCACTCTAAGGCACAAATTCTCCCATTTCATCTCCCTCACCCCTTCTATAATACAAAAGGAGCCCTGGGATCTCTGGGAAGGAGAGGCTGCATAGGTGAGATCGAATCCAGAGGCCCAGCTGCCCTCCCATTCCAAGAAGCAATTCTGATTGACCATGAACCAGATATTCAGGAACAACCCAAGCTCCTTCCGCAATCCAATGGGCTCCATTAAACACCTGGGGCATGAAACCTGTCTCTACAAATATTCTGCTTGTTTCTCGCTCACCAGAAAAAACTTTAGGAATACTGACCTTATAGAACTACTGGCTGCAACACTAACACTGTAGCAGCTCATTTCATCAACATATTATCACTGTTGTGGTTGTCTCTGCACCAAATATTACATGCTTCTCTGCAAGGCACACTCAGAGAAGATAATCACCTGACATCCTAAGACAGCAGCATTTAATGTGGCCCATGAACAAAATGTTTTCTCATATCTCCTCTTGCTGATTGTTTATTGCCTTTGATATCTTTCTCTTGATCTCATCTTCCATCTCCATTTCATCTAATGTTCTTTTCCTATAGTGTTGTGAGTATTGGAGATTAGAAGATAAATTAATAGGTGATTTATGTGGAGAAGGTGGAATAGCATTAACATTTTTTTAGGGAAATGTTTGGTATCATCACCAAATTAGGGCACCTCGTTACTCATTCCATACTCCAGGGAATTTATGGACAAGTTTAAAAGTGCAAATCTCCAGGCAGATATGTGAAGGATCACACTGATTATAAACTTACGTTTCAAAAGCTGCCCATTCTACATTTTTTTCTATTTCTTTTCCAACTGATAGGATCACAGGAGTCCTGGAGCTGGAGATGCTTGGAGATCCAGAATTTTTTGAACAAATTGAAAGGAATCACCTCTTATTTTCCCCCAACTTTTTTCCAGGCAATGTGATTAAACACAGAACATCATACAATGTATGTCCAGGGGAGGGAGCTAAAGAGAATTTAATATGAAATTCTGAAAGAGAAAGTCAGGATTGCTATCTACAAATTTCTCACCTGCTCAGTTCTTCTTGAAGAAGTTTATTGTCTCTACAGAACTGCTGATTCTGCTTGTGAAACATTTTCATAAGGTACTTGTTCTCACTTGTGAGCTGTTCGGTCTCCAACAATAGCTCTGAAATCCTCTCCATCTTTCTATAAAACATCAAGACCGGAGGAAAATTAGCCCCCTTAGTTTTTTTACTTGAACCATCAAAATGTTTTTTAAAATTAAAAAAAATTAAATACTTAGTATTTTGATTGTTATATGTGAGAATCAAAATACAAAGTGCATTAAACTCTAGAAAGTCACTTAGACCATATCCACACATTTTAATTAATTCAGTTTTGCTATTTCTATTACAAAAGCTAGCAATCTCTTACGGGAACCAAAGCTTTAATGATTTCATTGGGTACTTTAGAAATGCTCAGTAAAACTGATGAATCGGTCAGTCTTTCCAGACTTTAGCTATAGCTCCATTATATTCTTGGGAGCTGATTAGCTACTTCAGTACTAAGGTTAGCATCATTATATTTATCAGAGTTTCATTATTTAAGTACAAGTTAATGATTTTTACTTCAGTATTTAGCATTACATAATATATTCATACTACCAAGGAGTCTTTAGATCTAACCCCCTTTTTTCTCTTACATACCACAACAGGCAGAAACCAGCTAAAAACAATTTTCAGAAGCAAAGTAAAGTTCCACATATAGCGTATGGGAAAAGTTCTCACTTAGTTCCCAAATGTTTTATATTGTATTTGAATGCATTTTATCTCTGCTATAAACTGCCCAGAGTTTTTTCAACAAGATGGGCAGTGACAAATTTGATAAAACAAAAGCCAAACTGTAAAGGTAGCCCAGCAAGTTACTTTCTCAGCAATTTATGCAGTACCTTGTTTGTGAGGTAGAATGAGATCACAACTGAATAAATAAAATTGGCAATCATCACAAGAGGCTTCATTTAAAAAACAAACTTGACTATTGATATTCCCAGCTTTTTTTGTCAAAGCTATACCAGAAGAGTACAATTTTCATCACTTCTCTTCTGATGTGTACAGAAAATGGAGGAGACTGAATCTGTGTGATCACTCAGTTGCAGCCACTATTTTGACTTTTTTTTTTTTACTCCTCCACTCCCATCCCCATGGATGCCCTGAGGCCCAGGCAAAGTCTTGCCTTTTTCCTTTATCCCTATGACATTGCCTTCAACTCATTTCTAGTTATGGGGTGAGAGAAACTTTAGGCATCCTTTGGGCACTTTTCTGTGCTGGCACTGCCAGCTGCCAGTCCAGAAGGTAGCAACCTGGGTGCTTGCCGCAGTCCCAGCGATATGCGAGCTCAGGCAGAACGTTTAGAAGAAAGGAGCCCTTTGGACCAATATCTTAAGACAGCAACTGTAAACCTAGCCACAGGCTTGGCACAGTTGAGACCAGTAATCCAATAAATAAGCAGCACATCTAAGGGACATGATGAGACACAGTGAGGTGGAATGTAAGGTATAAATTACATTTTTTTGTTGAGAAGCTTCCATACAGCAAGTGCCTTCTCTGATAACTATTCAAAAATTGTCTTCCTTCAAAAGATAAGCTGTTGCTAAACAGTGTTGCTAGTGCCAGGTATCGACAAAGGGTTCTTCATCCAAATTTGATAAGAATGATAAGAAGAATAAGATTTCTTCTTATTTTTTTACAGTCAATTAAGCTGAATCTACAGCCCACTGTTAACTTATTTCTTTCATATGCGTATACCATTCATCACACTACAGCAACACCTTCTGTGTTGCTGCTATATTTTCAAAAGATTAGCTTTAGCCATTGTTGGTAGAAAAGGAATATTTCAGGTTTGATTTCAGATTTCATATCTACAAAATCCATGAAGCAGCTAAGACTGATTTCAACTATCTCACGATCCACATTTACTCCTCTAATCAATAAATTCCTTCTCCTTCAGCTTCTCACCACTTTTTCCCATGCCATTTCCACCTCCAATGGCTATCCCTTCTATCTGCAACAGCTGTCTCTGTCAATCTTCACTTCCTTCTTTCTCCCACCATGCATCGCTGAGAGCTTCCCATACTTCACGATCTGCCACAGATTCCTTCCTCAATTTTTATCATGCACCCTTCTGTTCTCTGCCACATCCTCTTTCCTGCTTTCAGCAACCACTTGCTTCAGCCTCGTGATGGTATTGCCAACCAGCCACTGTGATGCAGAAAGAGAAAACAAAAATAGATAGAGGAAACTCTTTTTTAAAAAACAAATGGTTTGGGTAATTTCCCGCGCATTTAGCAAGGTCCTCGTGTGAGATCCCGGAGCATCACCCACCACACTCTTGAGTGTAACAGAGAAGTAATAATGTTGGGTAACATGCTGAAAGGACAGAGCCATGCCCATTCTCCATTGCCTCTGAGACCGAATCTGGAAATTGGCATTGGCTGCCTATTTAAAGGCAGGGGATATAAATTCTTAGTAAAAATGCTGCTTCCTGGTCAGCTTTCTTCATGATTCTGATGTGTTGTGTTTTTTTTAAAATGTTATTCATCTTAGATTACAGCAAAATGGGCCATAGTGGAGATATTTGGCAGATAACGACCCTAGAAATGAAGGGACAGCCTTACAACCTGAGCAGGGCTGTCCACTGGGGAGGGGGTAAGACAAAGTCAATATGATGACTACAATTGTTCAATCAAAGCTGTTGTCCTTACTTTTTCTTTAACTTTCCCCCCCCCCCACTGCAAAGGATGCCCCTGAACCAGACCCACCTTATTCCTGCTGCAGTGGCATGAGCTTCCCGCCAACTTTTACATACATAAGGGGGAGGCAGAAAAGTTGGAGGAATTTATTTGTTCATCATGCAAAATCTAAACACCACCATTCAGCTATGAGTGAGACCAGGAACAGAGGCAGGGTACTCATCAGCAATAGTGGCCGCACATTGCGTGCCAGTGTAGTTTTCTGACAGTAATGGATGGATAGCAATGGGGAAAGGTCCTATGGATTTTGGAGATGATGGCAAAAGGTTGCTTAGGAGTGTGGTGACACCTGTCTGCAACTCTTTAAAGCAGCTGCTTCTTTCCCCAAAATCATGCAGCTGCCTTTCTGCACTGCAGCATGATTGTGGGAAAAGATGTATATGATTTGAGGAGCTGTGGATAGATGCTAGATGTCCACCTCATATACTCCAAAGCAACTGTATACCTTTGAATCTGTAGAGTTACAAACTGTGTCATACAGCTAAAAGATCCTAAGAGAGGTATCAAATGTCTCTGGCAAAGACTGTTTAATAAAAGTAGAAAAAAATGGGAGGGGAAAGACACAGAGAAGTCCTTCAAACAGTCCAATTAGAACTAAGCCCACAAAGTGGCCTCAAACTGCTAAATAACTTGGGCAGGGGAAGAGAAGAAAACCAGTGGAATGGAATGGAATGGAATGGAACGGAACGGAACGGAACGGAACGGAACAGATGCTTAGCTGGCTTCCTATCCTAAAACACTGAACACTTCAGTAGCTTGTTGCAGGCACTAGAGATGATCTCTTGAACATCTCTATCAAAGGTTAGAGGAATTAATTGGATCCCTCAGCTCTCTCTCAATTCACTGTCTCCCCTCCCTCTGCTCTCTATCCTTGTTCCTCTAGCCCACTTCTCTTTTCTTTCATATAACTGGCTCCCTTCATTTAATTTACTTTGAGATTTACTTTGTGAGCACTTTAGGCAGATTGGCAGGGAAGGAGAGACACTGGCCATTATATACTGTAAGAAAAGAAAAGATTTCAAAGTCTCTTTGGTCCAGAGGTGGGAAATCTATTTCATCCCAAAGGCCCAACTGATTGTGAGAGGCAAGGAAGACGGAAAGAAGGCCAGGACTTCGTGGGCCCATTCCTTGGGTATATGTGCCCCCTGCATACTTCCCCATACACCCCAATATACTCCAAAACAGTCTGTGGCACCCACCCTTTGGAACATCATCCCCCTAGAACTGAGATTGGCTCCTGGCCTTCTGCCCTTTACGAAGGGCCTAAAAACCTGGTAATCTCATTGTGCCTGGGGGTCCGGTAGTAGAAGTGAGCCTTTTCAAGGCTTGTACTGAATGGGATGTCTGGTTGTATTCACTTGCTGATTGTCATTATGTTTTGTGTTTAATTGATCTTTTAATGGTGGTTTTAATATGGTTGTATGTTTGTTACATTTATTTATATTTTTATTGTGTTTTATTCCTGTTGTTTTTAATTGTGAGCCACCTGTGAGATGGGCCACTATATAAATTTAATAAATAAATAAATATAGATGGCCTACTGGAAGTATACAAAATACACAAAATCCATCACACATGTGAGTTTAAATACAGAGTGGGATCATACTTGTAAAGTGTTCAACGTGTTACCTGTTTGGCTGGGAAAGTCACAATTTAGGTCAGACAGATGAAGGTCCTTTATCTGGGAGTCATCATAGCGGGGGGGGGGGGGGGAGCCAGCATATACTACATGCCTGCAGACACACACACACACACACGCACAAAACCACTGGCTACTGACATGCCAAGAGGTACAGTGTAGTCCAGTTTGGTGGTAGTGGTGTATAATGAAGAAGTCTAGACCTCTTATCTAGAACTGCTTATTACTCCAGTCTAGGGCTTTTCTGCATAAAACTGAATTTTTAGTCTCCAAAATTCTTATTTGCCTAATCTAGAGATTCTTGGATACAAAGTAGAATTGTATTTTCCCCAACTCTCTGCAGTCCAGGTCTTTTCTGATAAAAAAACTGTATGTTTATTTTCAAAATCTATTGTTGCACAATGTCCAAACCAGGATCCAACCTAAAATATTTTGAAATCAACCAGTTCTGCTGTAGAGGGCAGGGGATTTTGAAACATGTGTCCCTTTTATGAAACATGTGCTTCTGAAAAGAGAGCCCAGTGCCAATCCAGGAATCATGTGTGAAGTTTAAACAAAGTTGGAAACATCAAGCAGGTTCTATAACTCAAAAGCAGGGTCCAGAGTCACTCTAAGGATGGAGAGTCAGTTCTAGCAAATCAACAAAAGGTCAAGGTCGCTATACTAAGATTATTTCCTACTATGCGTACAACATATAAGCTGTTGGACTGCAGGTACTGCACATTAACTTGGGAAAGAGACATTGCTACCATTATCCTAAACTACATGGCTTCATATCTGAACATAAACTCATGCAAGTTTAAAGGCTACAGTTTGTGTTTCCAGATGTTCAGTGACAGGTTTCTGGATTTTAGCATCCCTCTTCCATTTGTCAATAGCACTGAATGGAAATGTTGTGCAAGATGTTTGAACACTGGGTTGTGGACCTTTTAAATAAAATCTCTGCTATTCCATTTGTTATAGTTCTGTTCATTGTTTGGAATGATTTAATGTTCCTTTTTGTATGCCAGATTCAGAAACCATGACAACCACTTGCCAGCCTCCAAGCAATCTTAAAAAGACAAACCTGTGCCAGGCACTGAAATCTCCCTTATTGCAGCTGAAATATCTGAGGGTACCAATTATTTGCCCTGAAATTCCTTTCAAGAAGCTGACCTTCAGATTCTGACCAAAAACAAAAACAAAAAAATCAGTGACGAATACCACTGAAATGATTGCCCTGCTTTTGAAAATCCAAACATCCATGCACTCTCGTCTAGCTCTTATCCAGCAAGAACTTCAGGCAAGAACAAAACTACAGTTAGCAGTAGAAAGTTGCCTGGAAAATAATATATTCTCTGGCAGCAAGGTAGAGAGTTTTGCAAACCAATGAAACAAGAAGAGGAGTTGGGGGTATCAAATTTCCATGGCTTCCCAGTGACACTCCTTGTTCAGGTTCTAAAGCCCTTTGCCAGCTGTCCACAATGGAATGTTTTCCAAATGTATTGAACTACAATTCCCAAAATTCTCAGCCAGCATAGCCAATGTTCCCACATTAGGGAAGGTTACCTAAGCAGCCTGGGATCCAAGTTGTTGGCCTCCTCCACACGAGTCTGTCTAAAAACTTCATTGCATTTCTAAGATACAAAAAAATGGGCCTTTTTTGCTGTGACACTAGGTGGTGATGGTCCTAGCTAGCTAGGTTATTTCTTTTAAAAGAAGCTGCTGCTCTTGTTCCTTTTGAATGTTTTAAGGCTGCTGTTGCTTTATTTTTAGAGCACTGTGACTAGTGTTTTTGCTGTCATTTTTTTTCAGACACCTGAGCCTGTTTGGTTATAGTTTTTCTGGAATTCAAAATAGAGATGCTAGTAGTAAATCAACAAGCAGTAAGAAATAAATAAAATCTAAATAGATCTTGGCCACCAGGATTGCTATTATCTATTTCTAAGCAACATCTGCAAACAACTCATAGAGCCATGGCATTCAACTAACTGATCCATAGAGTAATTTCTAGGGAACCTCAGGAGCAGACTGAAAGCTGGGACAGCAAATTATCTAATAGAGTTCCATGGAGCTTATTAACAGTCTGATATAGAATACTGAGGTAGGCATTTTATGAGAAATCCTGGTGAGACTAGGGAGTGTATGTATATATTGTGGTTTTGTGGTTCATATGACATCTTAGCAAAGAGTTAGAATACTTAGTGACGGCTTTGAGCTTTCAGTTCCCGGATGATTTTTGACTCGCTTGAACGTATCAGGATTGGTCTCAACTCCGAGTACGAGGTAAACATTTTAAAATCTGCTTAGCATTTATACTGTAGCTTGCCAAGTATAAAAAGCAACAGAGAAAATTTACTGATAAAATATATGGTAAGAAACTGAAATGTAAAATGCCACTATATTTTGATAAAAGAAATAGTTCTTTTGAAAAGGAAGGAGAGATCCAATTAGTATTAAATATCTACAAGAAAAAAAAACATGAAATAACTAGAAAATGACATGAACTGACCATCTTGGAGTCACTCAACTTCTCTCTTTTGATTTCCTTGAGATTGTTGACATGCTGTTACTATTAGATGAAAGTAAGATGAATCAGAACCTCTCCTTGTAAACATTGTGGCTGCCACTGCATTCAGTTATAGCGTTCATACGTTTGAATATCTGTACCTGACTTTTGTGACTGTTTTATTCTGGAAAAAGGAACTTGACACATGCTGAGGTAAAGTAAAATTGGGGGAAGTATTTAAACTTACTGCTGTAGTAGGTGGTTTGTCACCTTTCAGTTTATATGAATCCATAATTGTGTGTTAATTGTGTCCAGTTTTATTTCTTCAAAACCTTCTTTATTAATGTTCTAGAAAAGTAAAGTTAGACTTGTTTCAAGGACTTTCCTCATCTGTAATTTCTGCTTCTTTCACAAAATGTTAACAATTTCATCAGCAGCTATAACAATAGCTACTTTATGGCTAGCATAATAATAATTATTATACCTATGAATCATTTATAGGTCACAATCATGGTGATATTATCAGTCAGGGTGGTATTCTTTATGACATCAGCAGCAAAATTGGTTTCACAGTGGATGAAATACCAAAAATGAAGGCTAAACGTCAACCCACCTTATTTATTAGACACAGAATTCACTGTGCAATAGAATTAACTGACATGCCTAGTAATTTTTTACTAATGGAATGGTGGGGTCTTTATAGGCCTTCCTTAAAGTTGGATTGTTTTTGGCTTTTCTGAATAAGATGTGCTTATTTCACTTTTTAAAAAATGCATTCTATAGTAATTGTTCTGGAATTCTTTCCCATTCCCATCCTTTACTTTTGATTATCACACCTAATAATGAGCCTAATAATAATGGGGATTTCAAGAACTACATTAAAAAAAAACCCTAACATTTAAAAGATAAATGCACACATATATACAAAGAGGACTGAGCATTCTCAGTAACTAGAAAATGTAAAATGACTGCTGACTTAGGGAACAGAATATATTGGGTAGATAAAGAGGAATGGGCAATTCCCATTCTGGCACTGAAGAAACCTTGATTTAAACTTTGCACGAGACTTTTTATGAAGAAGTACAGATAAAATAGCTTGTTTAAAGTTGAGTCTAACATACAAGAGGAAGTGTCACTACATTCAATGGGATCAATTTCCTGCTAATGTAAGACTGCAACAATTGATTTCAGTGGGATTTACTACTAAGCAAAAATGGATATATTTGTTCTATAAGCTGAATTTATTTGCTTATTCATCCAATTGTATCCCTTTCTTTTGCCTAGAGGGCACATATAAGACAATGTTGTTAAATGAAACAATAGTCAGGATGAAATATCTGTCCTTACTTGAAGTATCTCTCTTTTGAAGTCCTGTTAATGAAGGGAGTGAAGAGTCTCAAAATAGTATAAAATGTTTGTAAGTTTCAAAAAAGTATGGAAGAGCCCAAATTGAAAGATAGCCCTGTAGCCTTCTAGAATTCTGCCAGTTCAACCTGTTTACCGAGCTCAGTGAAAATGATGCAGATAATTTTGTTATTTGATCAGGAAGTGGCTGAAAGCAGTGGCCAGCAATAGTTTCCTGGTTTGTGGTAGCAGTTGGATGATCAGATGAAAAAGCTTTTACTTCTGAATAGTTGTTCAGAGGAGCAGATGTCAACACGTGCACTTTATCATGCAAGCTAGAAATCCCCAATTTTCCATTGTGACTGATGATGTAGGAAGGAACTGCATCTGGTTACTTCAGGTAGCAGAACCCACTCATGAGATCTCACATCACTGTCTGTATTGGGCAACTGGGCCAGTTTATTGTTACAGTGTGCCAAAAGGGAGAAACAAGCAATCTTCCTGTCTGCAATGAAGAGGCTAAAGAGTTTGTGGGGCAGACTGTTTTCCCTCCTGGCTCCTAGGCTTAAATTAATCTCTCCCCATTCTTTACCAATGTTATCTGCCATGGTGTCTTGGCAGCTTTGAATTCCCCTTCATAGCAGATGGATCTGCATTTCCCCCTTACAAATAACATCCAGTCTTTCGTGATCCAGGCAAATCACTATAGGAAGTAAAGATGGGGTGCACAGATGGTAGAACAACTGGGACTATTTTTTACACTCTATTCTTTAGACTGCTGAAATGAAGAACTGATTGGCTGACCCTATTTCTGGTATTTTAAGGTCAGTGGTAGTAAATAAAATCACAGGTCAGCTTCAAACTGCTTTTGAGGGATTAGGTGGGATGGTACAGAAATGCCCTTTGAATGGATGCAATGCAGTCCTACACACACATAAGTGCTAAGTGGTTTAGGGAGCAAGGGCAGATAGAATTGCTTAGTTCTTTGGGAGTGTTTTAATGGTTCCCTTAGCACTGATGGACCTGTACAATTGTCACTCCTAGATTATCCTTTTTTAGATCACACCAAATGGTGCAGAAGACGCTTGACAAAAAGGGTGGTCTGATGGAAATATAATGCTTGAGAGGTATGAGCCAGCAAATTATTTCTGAGGGAAGAAATAATATTAAACTGATGGCAACTGGTTAGAAATGTGCAGCTATTAAAAAATAAACATTCCTTCTGAAAATATCAATGTAGAGATTGCTTCATTTGGCATTCTACTCAGATGATTTGGTGTGACTGTATACTCTGAGGACAAATCTTAATATCAAAGCAGAGAGAAAGTGTGTGTGGGTGTTCTAATAATAATAATTTAATTTAATTTAATAATGGATGTTTTAGCACACATTGTTAATTTTTTCTTAAGAAGAAAAAAGAAAATGAAGCAGATTTCAATGATTTTCACCTTGTTCACTCTAAACAAAGTTAATGGCAAGGTATTGTCTCTTTGAGATTCTGTTATTTTTCCTCAGAAAGTCAAGCTTTCATTCTGAAGATGTTTAGACAGCTCAAGGTTAAGGTAAAAGGCTTGCAAGCAGAAGCAATTAAGCTATTTTATTGGAAAGTAAAACAAAAAACCCTCATGCATTATAACTAAATAAGAACATGTTTCAAAGTGCAGTGATTATTTCAAGGTTACAAAAGGTATTGAATAGCAAAATTAAACCACATTTTGTACAAACAGCTAATCAGTTTATTATCGAAGTTTTGCCAACAGCAATTTTTTTGCATCAAAAGACATACAGATCTCTTGTGTACTGCATGAATGGTTATATAAATGAGAATGACCGTTTATCCCTAGTCAGAGGAGGTGACATTTCAGATTTTTTTTTTTTGTGAGAATCATAACATTTTCTCCTGCCCATACATATTTTCCTTTTTCTTTCTTCTGAAAGAGAACTGAAGTATTTTCAGGTGTTTGTACATGCATAACATAAGGCAAATGGATTGCTTATACAAGTCCTTGGTAGCTAGCAGTCATACATTAAATGGATTGGGTATTCAACTGCAGCATTATCCTTAAAATTCATCCAGTTCCATGTTTGAAATAAAACTACATGATAGTATAAGGAGGCTTCTATGTGGAAATTTTTGCTTATTTTCTTTCAGTTTTATTATCCTTCACTGTAAGCAGACTTTGAGAAAATAGGTATTATTGTAAGCAGAAGTTGTAAGAATTCGCTGAATTATGTAACAGTGTTCTTATTTTTTATTTATATTTTATTTATAATTTATATGTCATTGTCTATTGCAATTGCATTATCAAATGGAAGATGAAAGAAGCCTGTTAAAAATTAATTCTAAAAAGTTAAACATTTTATTTGATGTGGCAGATATAATTACTAATGTTTATTTTGAGAGATAGGACCCTGTTTGAACAAGTGTGCGTTTGCTAAAAATAATCATTGCAATTTTACTTATATAGCTGATATTACTGTACAGAGCCTCTGAATCAAAGCAGGAGGGATTACAAAAATGCATCCCATAAATTGAATTGATTATACACTTTATCCTATATGCTCATTTAGAGAACTGAAGGAGAAAGAGAAAGAACCAATTTTATATTACAAAAGAGATCTGTTAAAGTTCTGAAGGATTTTGCGAGAAGGGACAAAGAAAAAAGGAAAAGAAATCAAGTTGTAGAACATTATTTGAACGGATTAAAGGTCAAGATTGTTAGAAGTAAAAGGAAGGAATATAAAGCTGGTTTATTTGAACAAGGTTAAAATAAATATGTTGCTATCTCTGGTAACCCTTCATGGACTTTTGCTGACCAGGACTGAATAACGAGGCTTTAAAGCTTTGTTTATAGATAAGAGGTAAGATACGGAAAGAAGAGATCATTTGTATTTTAAGAGAAGGTGATAAGTTACTAAAATTGTTTATACTTGTTATGAAGAAGGGGGAAGTTATTTTTTTTATATATATCTTTTTTTTTCTTTACTACATTCTTATTTTTTCTTTCTTTTCCATATTTCTTTCTATTCTTTTTTCTTTTTTTCTTTTCTACACTTTCTACTTTTTCTTTTTACTCTTTTTTTAGTTTGTATTAGCTTTCATCTTATTAATTATAACATTTAATAAAAATTATTATTAAAAAAAGACTCAATATTTCTCCTCGTTTGTTCTGAAAGGAGTAAGCCAATGTCTCTAGTTTGGATGTGGTAAATTAACCACAAATGAAACTATTCCTGTTTATTAATTATACTCACTTGTGGGAGGACTTTGGATGCTACCAGAGTAGCATTAAGTAGAACATTGCTTGCTTGTTGCTAAGCCACATTTTCATTTAATGTGTGATGGTCATTCTGTTATTTTCCATTGTTGTAATGGTATGTGGGAATGACCTTGAGGGATGAAGGAAAGATGCTGCCTAGGGAATGATCAGATAAAAGGGGGAGGAGCCTGCAGCTGCATAATGGGCAAAGAAAGAAACTTAAAAAGGATCCGCCCCAACATATCAGACTGCTAAAATTGACAGCAGGATGTTAAGGTAGCCTTATAATAAAGTAGAATTAGCTCATCTGCTCATGTTTCCTATATGGTTTACCTGGAGGGCTGACAGTTGTAGAGATGTGAACAGCCCTTAGATTCCTTGCTCAATATTGTGAAACAGAAAATTTGATGATAAATTACCAAAATAACAAAAATTCTGACCTTTAACAAAAGACCTAAAATTCATAACTGGTATGTTAATGGAAATATTATAAAGCAAGTCAAATGCTTTAACTATTTGGGAGTTATCTTTCATTCATTGGGACATAGACACCCACACCTGGCCACATATCACAGGTGGCCCAGAGGAGTGCTACAGTCATACTGTCTTTTTATTCCTTTAAATTTGGATATTCTATTCCAGCTACCCTAAAGCTATTTGAGGCAAAAGTTATGGCACAGCTACTATATGGGATTCAACTGGGGCTTTACACTAATCTAACTGCAGCAGAGAAGGTACAGTCCAAATTTTTAAGATTAATCATGCAAGCCCCCAGATGTGTGTCAAATGCAGCCTTAAGATTAGAACTAGGAATTACAAAGCTAGAGGACAGGATCTGGATTACTAACTTTAACTACTGGCTAAAACTGCTGTTTAATCCACAGGCCTGACATTTCTGGTTAACATCCAATCTACTTGGAAGATATGCATCCAAGGAAAAACTAGCAACTTATGGCTTTAATGAGGCAATACAGCGGATGGGATACAATCAGGCAAAAAGATCACTGAAGGAGAGGATCCTTGATACAGGATGGCAACAAAATATTAGTTTAGCACCAAGGAAACAAATCTTGGAGACTGTCTTTTACTACTAATCCAGCTGATTATTGCCAATCCTTAATAGATCATAGACAACACAGAGCATTTGCTCTGGCTAGTTTCAATGCACTCCTTTCAGCAGTCATTGACTGTAAACACCAAAAAATTCCCTTCCACAAACCACTTTGCCCTGTGACTCCCACACCATAGAGGATGTGCAACATTGCATTGTAATTTCTATTCGAACTTGCATGATGTATCAATTTGGCCTCTCATAAAGGAGCTTCCAGGGAGAGATGACCACTGATACATATTCTACCTTCTAGCAGATCATAAGATCACTATTACCCATAATGTAGCTAAATTATACTATGAGGTTAAGGCAACACTATGGGTCAAGGTTAAGACAACTTCTATGGGATGAAACCATAGAAGATTTAGATTCAAATCCTTAATCAGTCCTAAAGCATAAACCCACCGGCGAACATGTAGCACCCTGAGCCTTCCAATGAGGAGGCTCAAAATCCTCAACCCAATGAAGATTTGAATTTAAGTCTTCTTCTATGGTTTCATCCCACTTGGGAAGAAATGTTTTTAAAAGGCAATGCTACTGAAGCGGAAGGCTCAGAAAACCATGCGTTCACCAGAGAAGCTGGGTCTGAAAAGGAAGACAGCAAAGGGAACTGGGCACTTCTGCTTCAGCAGTGGCAGCTGGGCACAAAAGGAGAAATGTTGGTGTGGGGAACTGGGAGAGGAGGCAGCTGGGAAGTGAATGAATGGTGGGGTGCGAGTGAATGCTACTGCTTGGGGGGAGCGAATGAATGCTTCTGCATGAACAAATCCTGCCACGTGCTGAGGTTTGCTGCCCCACAAGGCAGGGACAGGGTGGCCAAAAGGGCATAGATTGGGGAGAGATAGGCGGGTGGGGGAAGTTGCAGTGCTCCTGTGGTCATAAGTGCGGGTGGGCTGCCAAACCTCAAATTTTGATCACATTATTGTGGGGATGCTGCAACGACTGTAACTTCAGGCACAGATTGTAAGTTTCAGCACCGTCGTAATTTTGAATGATCACTGAACGAATGGTCGTTAACCAAGGACTACCTGTACTTGTATACATGCAGGTCTAACACCGTAATGAAGTTTACTTACTATTGCAACATTATTTGTGGTTCTTTAAGGAGCCCAGATTTTTTCACAGTGGCTGGTCCTGAGTTTGAGAAACTGTTACTGTATAAAGGGAAACTCCATTCTATCATCTATCTCTCTATCTATCTATCTATCTATCTATCTATCTATCTATCTATCTATGGCTGCCGACTTACCAAGGCACTCTTGGAATCAAAGAAAGATTAAAAACAGACTCAAAGTTACCATCTATTACAGAAAGAATCAAGGCCCTTAAAAAAAAGTCTCAGTAACAACATAACAGATATTCATATACCCACATCAGAGCTCCATTAACACCCAGGGCCTGGGGAAATAGCTAGGTCTTCATGGCCTTCCAGAAGCCCAACAAGGTCAGAGCTGTCCATATCTCATGGGGGGAGGCTGTTCTACAAGACAGGACCATGGCAGAGAAGGTACACTTCCAAGAACACACCAAATTATGTACACTGCTTCACCTATGAGACCCAGAGCGTAATCATAGAGATCTACAACCAGATTTACACAGATACATAAATACAGGCATAATTTTTTCACATAACTGCAGCTGTTGAATTCAGTGGGAGTAATCCCTTGTTTCCAGTCCTGAGAAGCTTGCTTGGAGAATGTAGTTTCTTTCATTCTGTTCCCTACAGCCAGGGAGGCTCTTCAAATCCAGTACATTTTACAATCCAAACCTGTTCACACAATTCAACCTTAGTTGCAGGGAATACGTTCCTGCTTAGTTGTGTTAAAAAGACTCAGGGAGTGTTTCTCTCTCTTTCTCTCCTGGCTCTTGTTGATTCCTCTTGCATTTCCTCTTTGCTGGCCCTGATCCAAATCCATGTGGGCTGCTTGCTCATTGGTTCTTTCCCATCATAGTCCACTCCACAGCTGTCACAAGCTAATTGTTTCTTGCAGACTTGGTCTCTCTAAGCATTTGGGTCAAGCACAGTCTCTGTATCTGCATGTTCTTGCACCTTTTATATCCACCTTCCTAAACTAACTTTCATTTTTTTCCCTTTTACAGTCTTCCTCCTTGATCTTCCTCCTCCTATTGGAAGGCTGCAGTTCATCTTCCCTTCAAGTTCCCTGTTGTCTGGTAAAAATCTCTTTATTTCATTCCATAATTTCTTAACCTCTTTGCTCTTGGTTACTGTGATGGAATGGAATTATGAAGGCCAGACTCAGGGAGGAAAACATGTTCTTTCATCTCCTGAGGAGCGAGGGAGAGATAAGAGGATGAGGCTGGCACCTCCCTGAGGAATTCATAGTGTTGTGACTGGCATTACTTGGGAGCTGGAGTTTCAGTCTGGGAAGATTCTTGCTAGAGGTTGTAGCTAATAAACATTGCTGGACTGAATTTACATGGCCTCCTGGAGTTCCTTGGGCTAGGCCTGACATCAATCTTACCAGGTTAAAACTCCAGCTCCCAAGTAATGCCAGTCACAACACTGTGAATTCCTCAGGGAGGTGCCAGCCTCATTCTCTTATCTTTCCCTTGCTCCTCAGGAGATGAAAGAACATGTTTTCCTCCCTGAGTCTGGCCTTCATAATTCCATTCCATCACAGTTACCAATATATTATTTTCCCTCTGTGCTGCCTTCAGCTAATTACAAGCCCTGGGCACCCAGATTCCTAGTACCCAAGCTAATTCCTTGCTTCTCATGGCAAACCTCTACTACCAATTTTGTCCTTTCCCCAACTTTATCACAATCCACAAGTAACATGAGATTCTGAGAAAAAGATGCAAAGGAACTTTCTAAAATCACATTGCCCTTATTATCCAGCTGTCTAGATAAGGTGCTGTATCGTATTCTTGCTACAAATATCATAAAACAACTTAATCTCAGTTTATCCACTATAGTAGTTGACCTTAATGAAGGTTCATGTAATACCAAAGCCAGATAGAAAATATCAACTAATTTGGTGCCCCCACCCCCAAAAGACACCAAGGACTGTACAGTAGCATGCTGATCAGAAGCACAAATGAAAGTTGTAAGAAGATGGAGATTACTCCAACAGGTGAAACAAGATATCAGATAGATTCTGAAAGCACTAATAGGGACAAAATTATAAATAAAAAATTAGCTATTCTGGAAGAAGATCCATTTTTTCCCTTATTACAGCATAGTTTCGCCTTCCGAATCGGTGTTTCCCAAATATGTTAGGACTTTAAATACTTCAAATTCTTAATCAGCATAAGATGATCCCTAGGTCAGGTTACACTAAATTGGGGAATTTGAACTGTAACATACATGAACAACTCCTTCATACAATAAGAAACCTATAAAAAGTATGCTGCGATCCATAACTTGTAATCAAAATGGTTCTCTAAGAGTGATTGTTAGTATAAATATTGGATTAGTTCTTGTAAATGCAGATGCAATGAGCAAAGGAACTGGAGGGCACAACTCTGGGATGCCAGTGCTGACACAAGCAATGGAAAATCCCCATAAAGACATATCATATGATTCTCACGAAAGCCACTTTCAGAAGTTTGTCTCACAGGTTCTGTCAATGTGTGCCAGGGCTCACTCTGACATCACACAGACTGGCTTCTACCATATTCTAGCAAAACAAAATTCTACAGCAAACCTTTATACCTAGGGTTGAATATGCAAAAGATTTTTTTTGTAACTATAAAACACAAGTTTTATAGATAAGGACCAGAATGCTGGGCAAGCTATAACATGTAACATCAGGGCTGGCACTAATCTGGGGCTCTTGCAGTAATATAAAGATTAAGTAAAATTTCTGATGGGAACTGAGGGGCCTCCTGACCTATAAATTATTAATATATGAAACTAAGAAATGTAATAATTTTCATCTTTATGGTAGTAACATTTGCACAATTAATTAATATGCAGTATTTCCTCCTTTTTACTTTACTTCCGAAGATCTAATATTTCTCCTGATAATTTTAGGTAAAACTTTCCAAGAGGAAACTACATTCTCCAGCATTCAGAAAACAACTTGAGCTACAGCCAAAGAAAGGAAGATTGAAAACACCATAGAAAATTGAGGAGGGCTGCTGGAAAATATTCTGACACTTATGATTTCTGACCATGAAAGTTACACAGGTGAAGAATTATGAGGATACTAAGAACAATCTAGCCAAGTATTTTAATCTCAACTTTCTGAAATTATGCAAAGAGCAAAAGAACAACATTTTCATTGCTAATTTCCTGACATGATGTTTCAAGTGAGAAAACCAGAACTCCAAACATTGTCATACACACTTACTGGAATAAAAATAGATTGGGATTTACCATGCAAAAAACTGATCTGTACATTTTGAAGAATAATTACAATAGTGCCATCTAACAGGCTTCCTTAGGCACGCATGAACTAGGCAGAGATGCCAGAGAGACTTTGTCACAAACCCCACTTTTACAATAAGTGGAAATTAGACTTTTTGCATCTTTGCTTGTTCTGGCTTTCCTCTTGTGTTTTTAGCACAAAAAATTGTAGAAAATGTCAGTGAAGTAAAGTTTTTTGTTTTCACTCGCATTGTTATAACTAGGTTTATTGAAGATAAATACAGGGAGATTCAAGATTGAGCAAAGGAAATATTTCTTCACACAGTGCCTACTATGGTAGTGGTTATAAAAGTGTATCTGGGGACCCCTAGGGATCCCCAAAACCCTTTCAGGTGGTCTGCAAAGTCAGATAAATAAATTAATTAATTAAAATGTTTATTGTAAACTGCCCAGAGTCTCTTCCTCGTGAGTTGGGCAGTGTCCAAATTTGAAATATAAATAAAATATTTTTTTTAAATTCTGAGTGTTAATTTCTAATACAGTAAATATTGATAGATATAACCCACATAAACCAAAGCTCTTTGGGGTGCTCAGTCATTTTAAGAATGTAAAGAGTTCCTGAGACCAAAATGTTTGAGAACCACTGAACTATGAAATTTGCTGTGATCAAATGTGGTGATAGCCACCAATTTAATTTTTTAAAAAATTCAAGAAAAATAGGACTATCAATTGGCTGACTATTATTGATGATGGTCATATACTACATCTGGTATTAAAGGCTGCATACTTTAATATCAGTTCCTGATACTAGAAAGGAAGATCATTCATATGTCCTACTCGTGAAGCTCATAGATGCATCTGGTTGACCACTGGGTAATACAGAATATTGGACTAGATGGCTTTGGCAGGATCCAGCAGGACTCATTTTATTTAAGATAAATCATATTTAGGTACTTTTAAGCATGGCACCTAAATATTAAGCAGGTGAAATTTATTCCACTTTTCTTTCACTTCTGTATACTAGAAAATTGCCACCTATTTAATTTCTTCAGTGCCATGTTTTGGGGTTATTTTCAGAATGGTCTCACCTCTAGAAACAATGCAGTCTAAATTCCTGAGGACAATGTTTCCCATTCCCAAGAACAACTTAATGCTGCTTTTGACTGAAGGCTGGTCTAAGGACTCATGTTTGGCTGGTGAACATTGGTGATCTATGGCTAAAGCTTAACTTCTATCTAGTTGGCCTGACTCTTTTACTAATCCTTAATAAATTTCAGTTGCCAGGAAGAGCAACCTATTACATGAATTGTCATCTTATGGCCTCTCCTTAGAGCTTTTGCTGCCCATGAACTACAGTTAACCCAGGATGCTTCTTAACTAGTGAATCTTGGACACTGAACAACAAAATGAGATAAACCTGGTCTCTAACTTTATTAAGTCCTGGAAATTGAATCCAGGGCTTCAGACAGCTAAATACCTTGCCTCCCTGGAACTTTCTAATCATCCTAGAGCCTTCTCTTAAGTTTAGTTTAATGTCTTCCCATTTTCCCTGGTGGAAGGCAAATTTACTAGGATTCATTGTGAGGAGCATATCTGCCCTTGTGATTCAAGTACGGTAGAAAAAGGGATGTTTTGCTACACTGTGATTTCTACAGGGATCTGCATCCTAAGCTTAAAATACTCTTTTTAGTAATTTTTCCAGGCTTTACTAAATATTACTTTCAGTCAAGCAATGTGCAGCTAACTATAATGTAACTAGATTTTGTGTGGTGGCACACAAAGTATGGCAACAGATAACAAGGGGGCACCACTAAAACTAGTAGTTCAGCTTCCTCGCCAGCTGTAGTGCATTATTTTTACTGCTTTTATTTTTACAATCTGCTTTACTTACTGCAGTGTTGTCCAAACTTGGCCACTTTAAGATGAGTGGACTTCAACTCCCAGAATTCCCCAGCCAGCCATGCTGGCTGGGGAATTCTGGGAGTTGAAGTCCACTCATCTTAAAGTGGCCAAGTTTGGACAACACTGACTTACTAGGTATTGCAGTATTATACTAACTGAATTTTCTAGTTCTTGTAGAGTATCTTAAGTATCTTTAGCTGTAATAAAAAGTTTATTCATTCAGAGTGGTTTAACTTTCACTGTTTTCCAGGTATAAAATTTCATTAAATCAAATTGCTTCCTAAAAGCATAACTGATAATAATTAAAACAGTGACTTAAAACAATAGTTGCCATATATATCTGAAAGTAGCATAGCCAACATTCTAAATAGATTTTATTTATTTCATACTTTAGGGAAGAAATTACTTAAATAATGCCCAATTCCTTTAAAGTCTGTTATCAAATCTTCTGGATTATAAACTTCCTTTCCTTTCTCTTATTTCAACAGCCCATGGCCTCATTTTTTAAAATAATTTGCTTGTTTGAGAAAGGTGAAATAGTGGCTGGGAAATTCTGGGAGTTGAAGTCCACACATCTTAACAGTGCCAACTTGAAACACTGATCTAGAGGCAAGTTAGAATTTTAAGGTGGTTTTTGAAAGGCATTTTGGTATACATTTTTAAAGATTTGGTGTATTTGATATCTGCCTGCTAGGTTACCTGACTTTTTTACTCTTTTTTGGGGGCGGGGGTTCTATTATAAGATATATATGTACAACAGAAAATACCAACTTCGAAGGAATCCCACAGGCTGCAGGTTGCTTCAGCGTTTTATCATTTGCATTAAAAAGGTATATTTAAACTAATCCCATAGACATAGGTGTAACTAAGAAAGCATTTTTTTGTACAGTATATAATCCAGAGGTTATTTTATCACTTGATGGCTTAACTCCCTTTAATCCTGCATTCAGTTGAGAGATTACAATTATTATTTTTTCTACAGTAGTATCCAGTGTAACACTGCATTTTGGTTAATGTTCACGTTCAATTATACAGAAAGTACAGCTAGCCATAATGGGACAGTTCTCCTAATTTGCTTTTAATAAAAAAGGAATACAGAAACTTTTAGATCCATATTTTCAGAATATTTCTGAAATATTTTCAGAATATTTCTGAAAACTTTAATGAACTTGGTATTTTTTTTTCCTCCTAGGGGATGACAAAAGAAGATCCTAGAACCAAGACTAAAGGGAAGGAAACCCTTGTTCACTCAATTTTGGAACCTTCTTAACTGAATCATCTCATTGAACAGACACTGATATGTGGAATGTTATTTTGATCACAATATATATAGTGGTCTTAACTGGAGGCGTGTGTGGTGTCATCCATATGTCATTTTTGCTAGTGAAAATGAATACACTGTCAGTGACCACAACTGCAATCATAAACCTCGTAGCAATACACACCCTTTTCCTTGGGACTATTCCTTTTCGATTGTATTATTACTTCACAAAGAACTGGATCTTTGGTCAGTTATTTTGTAAATTTGTGAGTGTCATGGTGCACTTTCATATGTATCTCACCTTTTTATTCTATGTGTTTATCCTAGTAACCCGATGCTTTGTTTTCTTTCAGAGGAAGGATAAGGTGGAATTCTATCGGAATTTGCATGCTGTTGCAACGAGTACAGCTGTTTGGGTTTTGGGTATTTCTACTGGGTTGCCTGTAATGTTTTTTTGGTATGGGAACACAGGCAAATATGAGAATAATACATGTTTTGAGTTTCAGCAAGAGTTTGAGAAAGATTCCGTGAAAACAGTTAATTATACTCTAATCAGTTTAATGGTTGCTGTGACTGGCATCCTATTGGGCCTTCATATTTTCATGGTTCTCAAAGTGGTGAAAAAACTTTCAGGACCTGTTTGGTCACATCAGGAGTTACGGGCCCAGCTGAAAAGCCTGGGTTTTGTAATGGTCATAATTCTTTGTTTCCTTCCTCACCATTTTTTTCGGATTTATTACATTCAGCGTGTCAGTGACAGGCGTGATCCCCAGTTGAATACATACAATGAAATTTTTTTGAGCATCACTGCAATCAGTTGCCTTGATCTGTTTGCATTTGCAATGACTGGAGGCAAAACTTTGAGGCAAAACCTCACTGCGCTTTCATGCTGTTAAAATTTTATATATTTATATAACAAAGGCCCACACAGATTGGTTATGAAGGCAGATTTAGATTTTTTTTTTTTTGCAGAAGAACAATGTGGACATAACACATTCCATGCATGTTTCACCTGAAAAACTGTCCTTCTCAAGTGAATAAAATCAGGGGCATAAATAAAAGTCCATATATCTACAGGCAGTGATAAAGAGGGTAATACAGCAGAGGTAATACTAGGAGATAGTCCAAAAATCAGTAAGAAAAATATGGCAGAAATTAGGAACCGAACCAATATGTGAACAAAAGTCATATCCCAAAAGGTCAGAAGTACTGATCTATACCTCAAGAACTGACCAACAAGGATATAGATATTATTCCAGTAGTCTACTCCCAAGACAAGACTTATATAGCTCTAACTCCAGAACCACTTAGCTTCTGCTGCAGCTCATCAATGGCTAATGGATAAAGATGCAAGAATACAGAAATACCTATAATGGAGGAATGGATCGTGAAGATGGCAGAGCTTGCAGAGATGGCTAAATTGATTTGTTTGATTAAGGAACGAACAGCAACTACTTTTACAAAGACTGGAAACCCTATATGGACTTTTTGCTGAAAATGGATAAAAATGAATTGGTGGTTTCAGGATTTATTGATTTAAAAGGTTTGTTTATGGGAAGAAGGAAACCATGATATGTAATCTGTGATGGTGGAGATGGTAATGACTATGTTTGTAACTGCTGCAAAGAAGATTGAGAGTAACTTCTTTAGATATCTTTCTTTCTTTTTTCTGTTGTCCTCCACTTTTTCTTTTAGTCTTTTATATTTTCTTCTTTTTTGTACTTTTAGATAAATAAACCTCTATCTCAAGTCTTTAATTCCAGCCAATGTTACTATCAAGAATTTAAATTGGGAACTGTGGATATGGATTTAGGATATATGATACCATCACATAAAAATTAAACAGTGTTTCATAATCATGGCAGATTAAATAGATTTAAGTTTTTTTTTTATTAAAGTGTACTACATTTACATCCTGAGTTTTATGTCATAATTTTGCATTTGTTTGTTAACTAACCTTGAATGTATCTTATTTCTTTGGTAGTTTGGATCTTTCTTATTACTTTGATCACATGATTAGATGGAAGACACCTTCTTTCAGCTATGTCTCTGAGAGATATGTCTTTGGTGATGATGCTGAACTCCATTTGGAATTGGTTGAGGACAGATTCCTATTCAAGAAATCCTGGGCTGAAAAATATATATTTTTAAAAACTAGAAAACAACACTGCATATGGCAGAGTTCAAACAATCACAGTACAGGGACAGAAAATGTCTTGCTTCTAGCAATGGAAAACAAAAAAATGGTAAACCATTATTTTGAGTCTGAATTTGAACGCTATCTTCATTTGGCACATGGTGGTATAAATATAGTGAAAACAGATAAACAGCTGCATTGGGACCTACAGGCACAGATGCCCCACCAAGCTTCCCCTGCTTCCAACTCCTTGCCCCATGCCTTCAACCAATGTGATTACGCATGGTGAGGCTGCAAAAATCAATGACCGCTAGACAATAGCAAAGAGTTTCCTGTATTGCTTTGCTACTATGTCTAGTGATCATCCAGCATTTTTGCAGTCCAGATATGGTGGCCCTAGCATGGGGTTAGGAGCTGGTATAGAAAGGGATGGAGGATCCACTTCCACCTCTAGAATGTCAGATTCAGCCTAGTACAGCCAGCGCCACTGTTCAGTTTCACCAGCGCTAATCAATTTCACCGCCTCAGGCATAGGCAGTCAGGGAAGGGAAACAAGGCAAACCACAAGCTAATTGCCGGCAGGTCGCAGCAATTAACACATCTCGAGAGTAAATTGAAACAGGCAACATTGTAGCACAGGCAGCTCCCCAGACGCCCTGGGCAACACAGATTTCAATTGTCAAGTCCACAATGTCCAACTCTCAGTTCTGAAGCATTCTCACACAACCAGGCTTGGGTCAGATAAATACTTCTTTATTAAGAGGTACATGTAGCTTGTAAACAGAACATTGCTAAAACTAATGCCTTGGGTAAGCCTCCCTCTATCCCCCCTCCCCTTATTGCCTGGCGTGGTGAAGCCTCTTCACCTGTTGTTTGTGAGATTTGCCCCGTTCGACAGAGAAACTCTCGTGACACGTGTGGTTCACAAAGAAGGTTTACTCATGCATAACGTAGTAGTCACAAGCAAAGCCAGGACTGGCTTGGTACAATTGCATCACTTGTTATATTCCCCCCTTCCCGCGCTTTTTCCCGCCTCGTGATCGCGTTGCGGCTGTGGGCTATTAGGCCCCCCAATGTCCCCCCTGATCGTTCATGATGGCAGGGTCGGTCAGAGTCCATTGTCCTTGATTGCCAGTCCCCCTCCGGCTGGGTTGGTCCCTCCCTGCTACGTGCAGACCCGCGGGTTCTGTGCTGCGTTGCGATCTTGTTTCGCTGCCCTGCGGCCCCGTTCCTTGCATGCTCGCACTGTTATCAGTTCATAGTTGAAAGCTTCCGCTGTGGTTTTCCTGTTTAGCTGGCCGCAGGTGGCTCGTTAATTAGCGGCGCTTTCGGTTCCTCTTTTCCCCGCTAGCTACCGCCGGTGGATTCCGCGTGGTCTGGTTGCGAGCTTCCCTGCAACCCCGTGCTTCCCTGAAGCTTCGTGCTGACCGAACCTGACATTGTTGACCTCTCTCCTTCCTCCCCGAGCTTCTTCCTGGTTCTTTGGGCCCCAGCTGCCTGGCCGGCAATCAAGCCAGTCTAAATTGCCCATATATGGTTAAGCTGCTTCCCAACTCCCCTTACAACCATTAACAGCTACCCCCTCCTCCTTATTTACAAGTGGCAGAAACAAATCAATCCAACTCCCAACGAATGCAATACAATAGAAAACAACAACAGTTGGGTGATGCAGGTTCTGACATACTGCCCCCCCCAAAAACCCCTCTTCACCACGCTGGCCAGGAGCCCTAGAAATAAGAAAAGAAGATCTGGAATTATGAAAACATACATCCTATAGAGTTCAACACGTTCACCTGGGTTTGTTAGGATAATTCTTATAAAAGTCCAAAAGTAAGTCAGGAGCTCTAACATGTCTTTTGGAGACCCATTCAGCCATAGATTTAGGGAAATGTTTCCAATGTACTAAATACTGAATGTCTCCTTTGAAGTTTCTAGAGTCCAATATTTCCCTGATCTCAAAGTGTTGTTCTCCCTCGATCATAATAGGTTCAGGAGGAGCCACTACCGGCCTCCATTTATCAAATTCCTTGTAGGGTTTTAATAGTTCACTGTGGAAGACAGGGTTAATCTTCCTGAGGGTTTTGGGGAGTTTCAAGCGTACAGACACCGGGTTAATTACTCTATCCACCTTGAAAGGTCCTATGTATTTATTATCAAGCTTTCTACATGGCCTGGAAGATTTCAGATTCTTGGTAGATAACCACACTTTGTCCCCCACTTTCCACGGTTCATGTGGTGCTCTCTTCTTATCTGCTTGTGTTTTATAACTTTCTCTAGCTTTTGCAATCGCTTTTTCTGCGATAGGCCACAATCCCCTTATCCTGTCACCCCATTCATCTACTGTTTTAACCCCTGTTTGAGCGTGGGGAAGTTCAGGTATAGGTACAAATTCTTGCCCTGATACAATTTGGAAAGGGGACAGCCCAGTACTATCGTGTACAGCATTATTGTAAGCCACTTCAGCATAAGGTAATAAGTCCACCCAATTGCCCTGTTGATGGTTTATGAAGCATCGCAAATACTGTTCCAACCCCGCATGCCTCCTCTCTGTCGCTCCGTCCGTCTGAGGATGAAAGGAAGAGCTCATTGCTTGCTTAGACCCCAAAAGGGTTAAAAATGCCTTCCAGAATTTAGAGGAGAACTGGACCCCCCGGTCGCTGATCACTCTTTCAGGACAACCGTGTAATCTGTATATGTGTTGGATAAACAAGGCAGCTAGTTCAGGCGCTGAGGGGATGGCTTTGCACGGGATGAAGTGAGTTTGTTTAGAGAAGAGATCAGTAACAGTCCAAATCACAGTTATTTTCCTGCTCTCTGGCAGGCCTACAATAAAATCCATGCTTATTTCTTTCCATGGTTTTTCAGGGCAGGCCACAGTTTGTAATAACCCACGGGATTTCCCCCCTTGCCTTTTGGCCATAGCACATACAGGACAGGTAGTTACATATTCTGCCACATCTCTCCTGAGCGAAGGCCACCAAAATTGCCTGCAGAGTAGATGTAAAGTTTTGACAAAGCCAAAGTGTCCTGCTGTTTTATCATCATGGCACCTTTGTAGTACCATTTTGCGAGCCTCCTGGGGCATGTACAGTCTATCTGCATTCCACTATGCCCCCTCCCTCTGGGTTAGTTCCTCCTTATTCTCCTGGAACCACTCATCCTGTTCCAGGAATCGATTTAAGTCCATTAAGAACTCTGATTTGAGGAGGGTTTTGGTGGCATTACTTTGTGATCTAGTGACTGCAGCTGCCAGTTCGGGCCCCTGCCGGTTTGGGATTACAGCTGACACCACCTTCTCCCTTTGCCTATTATGCTGGGGCAGCCTGGAGAGTGCATCTGCTAAGAAATTCCTCCCTCCTGGGATGTATTTTAAAGTGAAATTAAATCTGCTGAAGAATTGTGCCCATCTTATCTGTTTAGGAGACAACTTTCTGGGTGCTGTCAAAGCCTCCAAATTTTTATGATCTGTCCAAACCTCAAAAATTTCTTCCGCTCCCTCCAGCAAATGTCTCCAATTTGTTAAAGCCCATTTCACTGCGAAAGCTTCCTTTTCCCATACTAGCCACCTCCGCTCAGGTTCAGTGAACTTGCGAGATAAGTAAGCACATGGTTTTAACACACCTTCCTCATCCCTCTGTAAGAGGACTGCTCCAGTGGCTACGTCTGAGGCATCTGCCTGAATAACAAAAGGCTTTGCTGGGTCTGGGTGTTTTAGGATGGGTTCAACAGTGAATAATTTCTTGAGGGTTTCAAAAGCCTCCTGACAATCTGCTGTCCATTTTAAAGGGGCGCTGGGGGCTTTTGCAGCTGCCAAGGGTTTGTCCTTCGTTTTTAAAAGATCAGTCAGAGGGAGGGCTACTTGTGCAAAATTATGAATAAACTGTAAAAGTTGGCAAAGCCAAGGAAACTTTGCAGTTGTCTCCTGGTTCTTGGGGCCTCCCAAGCTAAGACATCCTGCACCTTACTGGGATCCATTTCCACTCCTTTATTAGATATTCTGTAGCCCAGATAGTCAATGCAATCCTTATGGAACTCACACTTGGATAATTTTGCATACAACTGTGCATTTAGCAGTTTCTCCAGCACTCTCCTAACCAATTTCACATGTTCCTCCATTGTTTCAGTGTAGATTAAAATGCCATCCAAGTACACCAACACTCCTCGATAGAGGAACTTGTGCAAGACCTCATTAATCAGCTGCATGAATACCCCAGGTGCGCCTTTTAATCCGAATGGGAGGACTTGGTACATGTAGTGTCCCAGGGCGCAGCGGAATGCGGTCCTCCATTCGTGCCCAGCTTTTATACGCACCCTGAAATATGCCTCTCTCAAATCTAGTTTGGTAAAAATTTTTCATTTTGCCAAATGGCCTAACAAATCTTTTATTAATGGGAGAGGGTATTTGTTCTCTGTGCATATTGCATTTAACCCCTTATAGTCCGTGTATAAGCGTAAAGTCCCATCTTTCTTTTCTCTGAAAAGTACTGGCGCTGCCAGGGGGGATTTGGCGGGCACTATGAAGCCTCTGCTCAAATTTTTGTCAATGAATTCCCTCAACGCCCCCATTTCCTTTTGGGTCATTGAGTACATCTTTGGGGTTGGGTACTTTGCTCTTGGCACCATCTCAATTTCGCAGTCTGTGGGGCGATGTGGTGGTAGCTGGTCGGATTCCTCTTCGCTAAAGACTTTCGCCAAGTCCCTATATTGCCAGGGGATTTCCTCCCCTCCCCCCACGTGGGGCTTCCTCCCTTGGCGCTGCTCCTTCAGGGCTACTGCCCCCAGCTCCCCTCGTGGGTTGGGCTCCGCCTGCGCAGTCCCACACCCGCCATCCGGAAAGTCCAGAATTTTCTCCTGCCAGCTGATGCGGGGGTCCCATCGTTCCAGCCAGGACATTCCCAGAATGAGGGGGTAACTAGCCAGCGGCGCGACCAGGCACCTTAAAGCCTCCCGGTGCGTTCCGACTCTTAACTCAAAAGCCTCTGTGTAGTAGCGGACCGCACCTCTCCCCACCGCTGTTCCATCCACTTGCCTGAAGATTATGGGTGTCTTCAGCCGGTGCACTTTCAAATTCAATCCGTTGACGAGCACAGGACTGATCAAACTCCGGGAGCAACCTGAATTGAGCAATGCAGTGAGCCGGGCCCGACAAGTCGATCGTGGAGCACGGATCACTACCTCATACGTCATGGGACTCACCCGGATGTCCTCGATCGATTTGCTCGGGATCGGCTGGTCGCGCCATGGGCTCTCCTCCCTCTCGCAGGAGCTCTCCCGTCCGTCCTCGCTGTCTGAGAGGTAGGCAATTCTCAGCCTCTCTTCTTCGCCTCTCGCCGCTGTGCTTTTCCATGGGGCTTTCATCACTCTTGCAGGTTTCTCAGCTTTTTTCCCTTTTGGCGTGGTTGGTAGCCTTGGGTTCTGGGAGCAGCCCGCCACGAAGTGCCCCTTCTTGCCGCACGTGAAGCAGGCTTTCTCCGCGGCCGGCGGCCTTGCCGAGGGGGTTAACTCCTTCCTTGCCGGTTTCCGCCCCGTTTGCCTTGCGGCGCTCCGCTCGCCTCCGCGCCACGCGGTTTGAATCTGGCCAGTTGCGCCTCCAACACGGAGACATGGGTGATCCACCCCGCCAAGGTCTCCGGGCACCCCCGCACCACGGCCCTCTCGAAGAGCCGTGGGTCCAGCCCCTCCTGGAATAGCCGCACGAGGAACGCTTCTGACCAGTCGGGCAGCTTCGCCACCAAGCGCTTGAACTCCAGCGCGTACTCTGTCACCGAGCGCGGCCCCTGCTTCAGCTCCCGGATTGCCTCTGCTGCGTGCGAGCGGGCACATTGGTCCTCGAACCGGTCCCGTAGGGCGGTGATGAAGCGGTCAAAGTCCCCCAGTTCTGGGGCCTCCGCTTCATTCAAGTCGTTCACCCACTCAGCTGCCACGCCCACCAGGAAGCGGGATACATACAGCACCCTCCAGGCATCGCTGGCAAACAGGCGGCCGCACGTGCCCATGCAGATTCTCACCTGGTTCAGGAAAGCGGGCAGTTGGGCAGGGTCTCCGTCGTACTTTTCTACCAGCCCCCATCTTCACAACAGGTCCCCTTCCGCCTGTTGAGGTCACTGGGCGTCTTGCTCCTGGTCCGCTCCCCCGCTGCATCCTGCGGGGGTCTGGGCCAGGGCCTGATGAGGGGGAAGGGTCGGTGGTTCCAGCTGAGCCATTGGGGAGGGCTGGTCGATCGGCGCCGGGCCCTGTAGGGGGTTGGAAGGTTGCACCAGAATCCTTAGCTTATCCAACTCCTTCCTCAGTGCACCCACTTCGCCTTCCAGCTTCCTCACCCGTTGTCCCTCAGTCCCTCATCCCATGGCGTTGTCACTTTGGTCGCGGTCCCCATGGCCCTCAACCATCGAGGGCGGGCTGCCACCTCAGGGGTAAACCCTCCAGCATCTTCCCAGATGCTCAGGTCTCTTGGTGGGTCCCAGCGGTGGGCCAGTCGCCTCATTGGGGTCTTCAGTCTGGCACCCGCTAGAGCTTCAGTGAGGGGGATTAGCCGCTCCTCCTCTTCTGCTGGCGGCTCTGGTGAACTTTTCTGCAGCTCCTCAGAGGCCATGTTAAGTTGCTGGAAATTCCTCGCAGAGTTTCCTCTTGGGTGAAATCCAGTATCAGGGAGTTTTAGCAAAATGTCAAGTCCATGATGTCCAACTCTCAGTTCTGAAGCATTCTCACACAACCAGGCTTGGGTCAGATAAATACTTCTTTATTAACAGGTACATGTAGCTTGTAAACAGAACATTGCTAAAACTAAGGCCTTGGGTAAACCTCCCTCTATTTATCCCCCCCTCCCCTTATTGCCTGAAGGCTCTTCTTGAAGGCTCTTCACCTGTTATTGATCTCTCTCCTTCCTCCCCAAGCTTCTTCCTGGTTCTTTGGGCCCCAGCTGCCTGGCCGGCAATCAAGCCAGTCTAAATTGCCCATATATGGTTAAGCTGCTTCCCAACTCCCCTTACAACCATTAACAGCCACCCCCCCCCTTATTTACAAGTGGCAGAAACAAATCAATCCAACTCCCAAGGAATGCAATACAATGGAAAACAACAACAGTTGGGTGATGCAGGTTCTGACATCAATACTTCAGGAATACAGCGATCCAGAGTGACCAGTTGAAACATGACCAGTTGAAACATGACCAGTTGAAACATGAGTAGGAAGCCCCATTTCATCTGCATGAGAAAAGCCCCACGAGCACACCAGCACACCAACAACAGGGACAAAAGATAACAATCATGAGGACAATGAAACCTGACTGAATCTGCCATTAAGGAGAGGGGAGGGAGATCACACAAGCAGAGGGGTGACCTGGGACAAGGGCAGGGGTGGAACCCAGGGGTACTACAGGTCAAGGGGGGGACCCCTATAAAACATTGTAAGAAACTGCTCCAAGCCAATCCTGGCTTTGTCTGTAACTGTTATGCATTACGCCTGAGTAAAGTAACTTTCATCCAAGCCTGCGTCTCATGAGGTTTTTTGTTCAGCGCCGAATGCAGCGATCCTCACATAGAACAGTTATTGCTGCAACAATTGCAACATGCTCTCAGAGGCCCTGAGGAGCTTTGCCATTCTTGACCGCTTCTCTTCCTGTTCTTGAATTCTTCCTCCTCCTCCCTTCATGTGAAGAAATGAGGAGAGGGAAAATAGGCATGCAAGGGACTTCTGACTCCCTTTTAGGTGATTTCCACCCACCCCAAAGCTTCTCTGACCAGAAATCAATGGTACAGTTTCCCACTATAGGTTTGACACAGATTTTTTTTTTTTTAAACCTCACAAAGAATCCTTAAGTTTCTGGGGAAAAAATCCCAGAAAATCTAGTCTTGCCCACATGTAACACCCTCCACCTATTCTCATTCTCCTAGACCTCTAGGCAACTTTCACCTTGGATATGTTCCTGAGGTTCCTGGCAGATTATGCTTGGGAAGTTCAGTAGGCATACTGTATTATGGCTTTATTCCTTCCTAATGGGTTGATCTCAGAAAGTGTGCTGAATGAGTTCTGTTCTTCTCCATAGTCTTTAACTTCTGGAATGGTATAGTGTTAGCTTTTTTCATCCACACCTTTTAATGTCTTCATGAAATCCTGAGGAGAGGGAGAATCATCCAAAATTAGCTTGCAGTATCAGTAATGTACTGATATCCTGCAAACTGTCTATTTTCTATCTTTTAAATCTGGAAAGGCTGTAGATTGTCTTGATCAGGTGCCTGGAGATGTTTGGCTGGACTGAGTGGACAAACTAAAATTGATTCTGAGCACAGTAAGATCTGAGTAAAGGAGTGCAATTGATTCTGGACTGGCTTCCACTAAAGGCCTAAGTTCATACTTTGACTGGAAAGTTGTTGGGAGTCCATTTGTGCTAGGAAAGATAGCACACAAGGAGGTTCTTCTTCATCTATGCTCTTCTATAACATAATCATGGGATGAGGATAAAGTAGAGATGGGGAATCTTTGGCTCTAATCCAACCAATGGGCTTGTCTCTGACTATGTTGCCTTGTGGGGCCTCCAATACAGCCTCTCCCCCCTCAAAGTTCCTTCCACTACCCAGGGTTCAACAATTCCATTGTCCCTTGGGGAATAGTTGGATGTGATGTCTCATTGAGCCTTTCCTGTACTTAGTTTTTATTTAAAAGGTGCTTTTAGGCTCCGGTTGTCTGATGCTTCACCTGACCTATATGCTTCTTTGAGAAAGTTATTGGCAAAGACCAAGAAACCAGTGAGTAGACCAGTTCCTTGGATTCACCTGACCTATATGCTTCTTTGAGAAAGTTATTGGCAAAGACCAAGAAACCAGTGAGTAGACCAGTTCCTTGGAACCTCTCTATAAGGAGAGAACAGAAGATTGCCCACATTGCTCCAGATGGCTGTTCCCCATGAGGAGACCACAGGACAGAGGTTTTCCATGGTTTTGAGCATTGGGAGATGATAGGATTAGACATCTTGCTGGCAACCACAGCAGGGACTTTTAAAGGACACTAAGTTCACAAACCTCACTTTCTAATCACTTTCAGAAAATGGCTCATTAACCAGTTTTAAGATATTAAATATCTTCAGAATGACAAGCTTGAAAATGCCAGGTGAGTTTGCCTTTAATCCAGAATGAAAAAAAATGTTAATTATAAGCTTAAGAATTTAAAGAATATGAAATAAACAGCAAAAAGCTAAATAAGAAACTTATAAATGTACTAAATGTCCAGATAAAATTGGAATATTGAAACTTGTACAATAAGATTTTGGAATTAATTATACAGTACAAACAGGTTCTCATGGAAAATAGATCCTGTTTTGGTTTTTACAAGACACAACATAGATAAATAATTTCATAATTTCAAAAACTGGACACTAGAGGGGACTAAAGATTTTAGGTAGAGGAAAGATATACAGGCCTGCAAGACGGTTGTGACAATAAAAATACTGAAGGACAATTTTGAAGAATGGAATCAGAAAATAGTAGTCATAATATCAACAATGTTGGTAATGATGTCTGCTTCTATGGGCACACTATGTCCAAAAAATTTTATTGAAGAAATCCAGATATAGAACAAATTTTATCTGACAAGACAGAGATGGTATTGAAAGTGGATTTACAACTGACAGGCCAAAAGAATGATTTAGAAAAGGATGTTTCACTGGATCTACAAAAGAAAGTGGCTGATGTTTTAATAATTAAAAGAGATATACAAACAATAAACCAAGAGAGTGACCTGGATACTTTTCCTATATTGGATTTACAGAAGAGGCTTGTTAAAGCTTTGAAGGAGCTCATGAGAAGGGACAAAGAAGAAATGAAAAAAACATAAAGTTCTAGGACATTATAACTAACTTTATGGGGAAACCCAACTTTAAAAATGGGGGAAAAGATGGTGGTATGGAAAAATTGGATGCAAGCAGGGATAGTGACTTTAGATCAATTGATAGATGATGAAGATGAATTTTTAACGTATGCTGTGTTAAGAGATAAATATCATCTACCAGATGTAACCCAATGGCAATATTTACAATTACAATGTTTGTTAACAACATTGTTTGGACCAGCAGCATTTTCAGCTTCTGAGACACTTGAGATATTAGAACAACTTGTTAAATCCTTTAAAACTAAAAAACCTACTATTAGTTTATATAGATATTTGTTATCAATAAATTAATTTGATATGCAGATGCTAAGGGGTGAGTGGAATAAAGAATTAGAGGTTTTATATTGCCTACGTAATGGGAGAGTGTCTTAACTTCTATACCAAGAGTGTCAATGGACCTTAAATTATGATTTATACAGCAAAAAGTAATATTTCGAATTTATTGAACTCCACTCCATCTGTATAGAATAGGACTGTCAAAAACAGCATTTTGTTGGAGATGTAATAAAGGCAATGCTTCTTTAAAACATTGTAAAAGAATGTTTTTACAGCATCCTATACTTATCAAGTTTTGGGAGAAAGTACTGGACTATATAAATATCATTGTGCAACAAAAGCTGAAATCTTCAGAGTATAATATTCTTTTGAACTATATACCTAGTACATGGAACTTGACAACTGGACAACATAAATGGATTCTCTGTGCCCTTACTATGGCCAAAAGACTGATATTGCAACATTGGAAAGATAGATGTATGGCCCCATTTAGTCAATGGATTGAAGACCTGATTACACTTGCTACTTATAAGCAGATTGCCTATAGATGTAGACTTTGTATGGACAAGTATAATGAAACATGGGACTCATTTATACAAAATACACTGGGTTAAAAAAAAAAAAGATAGTCATATAACTCTATTAGAAATATATATGTAGTTGAATAACATTTGTATTAGATAAGCATATAAAGAATTGGAACTGTGTATTATTATAATAATATATTAATTTTTTTGTTGTACTTTTTCACTTTTATGTTAAAGCATTTTTATTTTTTTTCCTTTTTGTTGTAATTTTAAAAATTAATAAAAAAAGTTCTAGGACATTATTTGAATGAACTAAAGATTAAAATTGTTAGAAGTAAAAGGAAAGAATATAAAGTTGGTTTATTTGATCAAGGTTAAAATAAGATATGTTGTTATTTCTGGCTACCCATTTTGGACTTTCTGCTGGCACCAGGACTGAAATCATGATGTTTTATAGATTGATTTATAGATAACAGATGGGATATGGGATAAAAAGATAAATGTTTGTAACTTTAGAGCGGGTGAAGAGTTACTAAATTTTTTATACTTGTGATGAAGTTTGGAAGTCAATTCTTCATATATTTCTTTTCTCTTTATTATATTCTTTACTATATTCTTATTTTTTCTTTTTTCTTTTTTTTTCTTGCATGTTTTACTCCTTCTCTCTATTTTCTTTTCTTTCTTTAAGTTTAGTTTGTATTAGATTTTATTATTACTGCAAAATCAAAATTCTTATTAAATATTTTATATATATATATATATATATATATATATATATATATATATAATCAGCTGGATAGTGCAGTGGTTAGAGTACTGCCTTTGATGCAGGAGACGGATTCAAATCCCGGCTGGTACCTACCCTATCCCTAGGGGTCCTTGGGCAAAGATGCCCTATCACTTCACCTGGCTATCTCAGATATGAGAGTGACACGAACTAAGAGAGTCATGCTGGTTCGGACGTCACCTGGATTAACAAGGTCTGCGTCAGATGTTGGGGAATCAGGACATTCTGACGATAAGTGGGCTACTGGAACAAACCATACATGGACGAGACAAGAGAACTTGGACTTGATGGAATGCTACTACAACAGCAGACCTAATGAGAGGGGATATATGAAACGTATGAGGGAACTATGGATAGACAGATGACCTACATCCACACTAACTGAGGAACAACTAGTTACCCAGCACTTCAACAGAGTGAAGAGGAAGCTGCTCTCACAACTTGAGATAGACCAACTCTACATTACAACTCGGACTCAAGCAGACCTGGAAGAACAACTGGATGTGCAGCCAACACCTGAAGCTGGAAAGTCATTGCCACCCCCTCCATTACAGAGCATACCAGCTGATATGAGGCATAAGATCATGGATAAACTAGCTACAGTAAACCCTCAAGACCAATTACCAAGGCTCAGTGAAGAAGTACCATCAGATAGTATACTAGAAGATGCCAAGAGAGCCCTCCGAACAATCCCTACTACCACCATAACTCAAACCAATGAACTGGTATATGCTACAGCGGCTGTAATCCTGGAAATGCTTGGCTATACAATCAAGAAGAACAACAGTACATACCATCCCTGGAAAATGAGGTTGGAGGCTAAGATCAAGGCAACTCAAACAGAAGTCAGTCGGCTGGTGGAACTACACAAGGGTGTGGAGATTAAGGACAAGACTCAGCTATGGAAAAAATACATGGGCCTGACTCCATCTGAAGCCCTAGAGACTGCTAAATGAAGGCTCACAGCACTGGCTGCAAGGCTAAGGAGATACACTAGAGAAGCAGAAGCCAAGAAAATAAATGCCCTGTTCGACAAAGAACCATCCGACGTGTACTCCCAGCTGCAGTGCAACCACACAGTAACAGCAGAGCCACCAGCAGTGGAAACTGAACAGTACTGGAAGAACATATGGGAGAAAAAGAAGATACATAACACCAGTGCAAAATGGCTGCAGGATCTGAAAGCAGACCACAGCAATCTCCCAGAACAGGAACCAGTCAGCATCACAGTAGCAGACATCCAACAGCGGGTCAAGAACATGAAGAGCTGGACAGCACCTGGCCTGGACATGATCCATACCTACTGGCTAAAGAAACTAACAGCACTGCATGAATGCCTAGCAGCACAGATGATCTGTGAATGGCTGGCGCTATACAAAATCAACAGGACACTAAGGACCTTCCTCAAGAACTCAGTGGAATTGTGGAAGACAACACTGGAAGTCAACTCATGACAGCTCACACAAGTGGCCATCAAGTGCGGCATATACCAAGGTGATGCACTGTTTTCACTGTTGTTCTGCATAGGCTTAAACCCCTTCAGCCAAATAATCACAAGGAATGGATACAGGTACCAGTTCAAGAGTGGAAACACCATCAGTCACATCCTCTACATGAATGACATCAAGCTGTATGCTAAGAGTGAACGAGACATCGACTCACTGATCAACCTGACATGGATCTACAGTGAGGACATTGGGATGTCATTCAGACTGGAGAAGTGTGGCAGGATGATAGTAAAGAGAGGGAAGGTAGTTAAGACTGATGGGGTGGAACTACCAGTGGGCCACATAGCAGACACAGAGACTAGCTACAAATACCTTGGTATCCCACAGTCACATGGGAACCACAATGAGGATGCAAGGAAGACAGCAACACCCAAGTATGACCAAAGGATAAGATAGCTCCTGAGGAGCCAGCTCAATGGGAAGAACAAGAACCAGGCCATCAACATGTACGCCCTGCCAGTCATCAGATATCCTGCCGGTATAGTGAGCTGGCCAAAGGAAGACATGGAGGCTGCCAATGTGAAGACCCGGAAGCTCCTCACAATGTATGGAGGTTTCCACCCCAAGTCCAACACCTAGAGATAGTACACCAGCCGCAAAGAGGGCGGGCGGGGTCTGATGAGTGTCAAAGCCACTGTCCTGGACGAAACCCAGAGCCTCCAGGAGTACATCAGTAAGATGGCACCCAAAGATGAGCTGCTGAGAGAATGCCTGAGGCAGCAGCAGACATGGGAGGAAGTTCAAGTGGAGGAAGTACCATGGCAAGACAAGACCCTGCATGGGATGCACCATTGACAGATAGCTGAGGTGGCTGACATTGGGAAATCCTATCAGTGGCTGGAAAGGCTGGACTAAAAGATAGCCCTGAGGCATTGATCATAGCAGCACAAGAACAGGCACTAAGCACCAGATCCATAGAAGCAGGGGTCTACCACACTAGACAGGACCCAAGGCACAGATTGTGCAAAGAGGCCTCAGACAGGCCAACACATAGTGGCAGGGTGTAAGATGCAGGCAGGAACAAGCATACACTGAACGGCACAACCAAGTAGCTGGCATTGTGTACAGGAACATCTGCACAGTGTATGGGCTAGACCGCCCAAAGTCCAGATGGGAGATTCCACAGAAGGTCATGGCAAATAACAGGACTAAGATCCTGTGGGACTTCCACATCCAGATGGACAGGCAGATACTGGCCAATCAACCAGACATCGTGGTAGTAGACAAAGACCAGAAGACAGCGGTAGTGATAGATGTCCAGTATCAGTGCTAAGTGGCAGCAACATCAGGAAGAAGGAGCATGAGAAACTGAACAAGTGCCAGGGCCTGGAGGAAGAACTAGAGAGGATGTGGAAAGTAAAGGCCAAAGTGGTCCCAGTGGTGGTAGGAGCACTTGGGGCTATGACTCCTAAGCTTGGAGAGTGACTCCAACAGATCCCAAGAACAACATCAGAGCTCTCTGTCCAGAAGAGTGCAGTGCTAGGAACAGCTAAGATACTGTGCAGAACCCTCAAACTCCCAGGCCTCTGGTAGAGGACTCAAGAGTAAGACACTTACCACCCATAGAGGTGAGAGGGGAATTTATATAAAACCTGCCCCTGTCCCCTAGCAATCCTGACTAAGAGCACTGTTCCCGTAACTGCTAATGGCTGCATCTAGATTTTAACTTTCCTTTCAGAAATCTCAGTGTATCTGAGAAGAACTTCTGGGGATTGGAGATAGGGTATCTCTATCTGTGAGCTTGTATATTGTAGCACATGAATATTTTCTGACCCACTACCCAAATAACTTGTAGATCATTCCTTTGACATATGGAATTGTATTAAGGTATTCATATATTGTGCTGTAGATGTATATTTTCATTATGATGGATTATATGGTTAATCTGAACATATCCCACTGAGGAATAATATTATGCATGAGCAATATATAAGAGTATTTTTTCCCTACAAAGGTTTTAAGCTATTTGCACTGATGTTTACTTACTTCAGTTCTAAATGATGGGACTGTAGCTTTCATCTTCTCAATTATGCAACACCGCAACATCCGTTCTTTTTTTTCTCTCTCATGTAATTGCTTTAGGATTTTTTTCTATATTGCTAGAAGATTATGAGTGGAATGCTACAGGATTGCATTTGAACTAAAGGCACACTGGTTTCACCTGCACTAGAAATTAATAGGTGAGATATTTCTATATAGCGGAGAACAAAGAATTTGAATGAAAACCAGGGGAATGTTGTCAATAAAGTAAAAGGGGTCTTAAATGGTACAATCAAAAACTAGCACTGTTATATTTGGAAGTCCATGCCAGCAGGGGCTTAAGGCAAGTCCTCTAGGCTCCAAAGCCAACCATTCAGATGGGGCTCCTCTGATGAAAGAACACAGCCCTGTGTAGGTCTCATCTCACCCCCTCAGTCATCCAAAATATCCCTTTCTCAGGGGCCTGAAGGTCTTTCTCAGGCATATTCTCAGGCTGGCTTGCAAAGGTAAAAGCAAGGCAAAAATCAAGAAATCACACAAATACAATGTATTTGAAATAACCTCTGGAAAAAAAAATCAAGCGACAGTTGAAGAAGACCATCTTAATTCCTTTTCTACACCTGGAGAAAGTGGAGGCTAGGCAAAATTCCTAAGGGAAGTTGTTTGAGAGCAAGGTAAGAGAAGGCCCTCTCCTGCATATTGAGAAGCTAGATGTGGTCATTCAGAAGAAAAGTCAGTTTTTATAGTCCTAAATCACAGTCTTGCACCCTCTCCTAAAATACCATGAAGGGAGTCCTACAATATAAAGTCACCCCTCCCAGTAAAAAAAAAAAAAATCTTTGGGACTGGTTGACATTTGGAAACAAAGTTTGTATGTAGTTTAGATAGCCCTGAAGGAAGAAATGAAAAAAAGAACCTCAAGCTTGACCAAGACCAAGAAATCAGACAACTTCTCAAAAACGATTACAGCAAGTCTTAAGAAAAAGTGGTTTTCCTTCCTCTGTCTAAGCCTTTAGAGACAATATGAGTGACAACAATCGATCTCAGATAACCTTGCTTCTTGCTCTAAGATGGATAACAAGAAACAAAGAAAGCAAAACTAGAACCATAATGTATCATATAAATCAGGGTTATATTCAGGGAGAGACTGAATAAACATTTTGGTTCTGCTTAGGATGGCAAAAACTGGAGGAGCAGGCAGTGTCTGTCAAGTCTCTGGCCAGCTACCTTAAAAAGAAAAAAAGAGTGATTGTGTCCATTAGCCAATGAATTTCTGTGTTCCACAGATAAATATTTCCCAACCTAGGTGGCTTTCAGATATCAGGACTTAATTTTCCAGAATACCTAGACCATTGCTGAGAATTCTGGAGGTTGAAATCCATACATCTGGAGACCAGGGCATCATCAGTTATTCCAATTTGAAACCCAAGCATGCTTAAGGGTTTATTCAGGCCATACAGTCAGTGAGAATGGACCTGGACAAATCTAAATGTTTACTGAATATTTAGAATTTAAAGGATTTATTTTTTTATTAAATTTAGATAGCCACCCATCTCACATATGTGACTCTGGGTGGCACAAAAGCCCATAAATGCATAAATGAATATAAGTGAAATATACTTTCTTTTATAAAGGAAAAGGGCCTTTCCCAACTTGGTGCTTTCCAAATGGGCTGGGATGACAAGTCCCCACATTCCTAGTGTTGCCTTAAAAACTCAGGCGCCCCAAATGGAGTGGAGCTGAAGACCTATTCCCTGAATTTGGGAGAGAAATCCATTTTACCTTTGCAAAGGTGGCTTTTTAGCCTACCCGAAAATATGAACCCACCCAGTAACTCAGGCAAAGCAAAAAGTGTTTATTAAGGTGGGTCAAGTCTTTTTACAGGGTACAGAAACAAATGATACATACATTTGGTATATGTGATACGTCAGAAACCAAGCAATCAAACAATAAAAGACATTGATTACATGTGAGAATTAAACAATAGAAAACATTGGTTACAGATAACATTCCACAAGTGGCAAATTTATGGGTTACATTACTCTCTTTCCCAGCTGGGTTTGTATCTTTAAAATTCACAAGTGTATTCAAGGGCTTCTCAGAATATGCTTAGTTGCTGAAAAGGCAACTTCTCGCATACCAAAAGAAATGGCCATGGCTCACAAGAAAAGCATGCTTTCCTAAAGTTAGAAAAGAGGCCTAGACTGCTTTGTTTAAAAAAATGCTAATATCACCTTTTAAAATGCTAATAATGAAACTTAAAATTCCAGGTAACACTAGCAAATGTGGGATGGTTAGCCAGTAGTGAGCAGAGTTATGGCCCAAATGGGGAAGCCAACTATGCTGTTGGTGAAGCATTTACCTCCCTCATGTGCTTTTCCAGCCAAACACACAGCCCAGCCAGTGCCATAACTCCTAATACTTTTGTGAGAAACAACTTTTAAGTTCCAAAGAATTGAGACAAAGATCCAATGAAGCAGCAAGACATTTATTAAAAGAGTACATTGTTGCAACAGCGGGTGTCCAGCAAGTAGGCACACCCTGTGATAAGATCCATGCACTTTTTATTCCCTATGCCCGAGTGGAAAGACCCTCCTCCATTTCCCTATTGGTTGGGTACTCAGGAGTTTACAGCTTATCCGATACGCCTAATACAACTCCCTGAAGTCCCGCCTTAGTTTACATCTCCCACTACTCAAATTTTAAGCCTCCCCCAGTCCATATTTATCTATTTCCTTTTATAGCAGTTTTTGGCATTAGGAGTGAGTGTGGTCAGTGATGTGGTTTCAGATCTAATTCAACTATTACCACAAAACCAACTCAGGTCGGTTCTTCAGCTCCCTGTTCAGAGACTCTTTTAACCACCTGTACCAGTTTCCTGTCCATGTTGCCACATCCTTTAGCTCTTTTACTTTTTTTAAGCAAACTAGCAGAAAGCCATATTACTTTATGCTAAGAACCCCCTAAGCAACTGAGGACTAGTAACTTGATTGTATCACTACATATGTTCTGCTTAGAAAAGCAGGGGTCTGGAAGATCCTTTCACTGCTAGTTGCTCATCATGGTTTATTCTAAAGCATATACTGTCCAATTTGTTTGCAAAAACAACATTTTGTCATTTCTCACACTTTGACAACTGTTGTATTCTCTTTCAAGATGCAGACGATGATAGGAGCCTTGCCTTCCTTCTTTCAATCTCACAGCAAGAAGGTGAGGCATTCTAGGTTGAGGTTTTTCAGCCATTAGATTTCCCCTGAGCATTAATCCTTCTCAGTCAGCCAGCTGGCTGGCAGCCAGTCATTTCCCAGCTCCTGAGCCCAGGACATCTGGCTTCAGATCCATCCTGCCTGTGTATCCTTGCCTACCCATTCTCTACAGTTGGGCTCAATCTAAATGTTCTTTGGTGACCATAGCAACGGCAGTAAAAGCCTGCCCATCTCCTGCTCAGGTTCCCTCCTGCTAACAGTTTCACCTTCCGGAAGCAGCTATCTTGGATTAATTAATAGAGGAGGTATAATGAAACAAAAGTACTTGTGCTGTGACATGGCTGTGAAGTACATGAATGTGGGAATTTCTATTAATAAGGCAGTAATGGTACTGTGTGAGTGTGAATAAATGCTCCCCCCTCCTTCACTTACTTCATCTTATTATTGTGAGATCTCCATCAGGCTGAAAGTGAAATGTGCATAGAAACAGTTCAAGGTAGAGGAGACCTTGTGCCACAATTTAAAGAACCTGCTCTCAAGGAAATACAGAAGTGGATGGAAATGGAGTAAGGTTTTACCTCAGCCTTATGCTATATTTTGCTGTGATTACATTAATAGAGAGATAATGTGGTATAGAGACTAAGGCAGGGTTCCTCAGCCTTGGCAACTTTAAGACGGGTGGACTTCAGCTCCCAGAATTCCCCAGCCAGTCTTGCTGGCTGGGGAATTCTGGGAGTTGAAGTCCACCCGTCTTAAAGTTGCCAAGGTTGAGGAACCCTGGACTAAGGTGTTAGACTAAGACAGGAGAGACCCAGAGTCAAGTCACCCCCAGCCAGGGAAATTGACTGCATTACTCTGGGCCACCCACTTGTTCTGCCTCAATCATAGGACCATTGCTGTGGGGATAAATGAAGGGAGATCACCATTTAAGCTGACGTGAGCTCTTCGACAAATGGCAGAATAGAAACCTAACAAATAAACAATACAAGGTAGGGAAGAAGAGTTGGGTTGTTTTACCTCTGCAGCTGATGCCCACTTTGAAACAGCTCAGCTGGGACATGTCCTTATCCATGACTATCTCTACCAAATAGTAATTTATATGAACAATTCTCTCTAACATGTTTCCTGGGGTTTTCTTCATTATCTTTGGCACCAACCATAGTATAATCAAAGAGTAATTTAGGTTGAACCCAGCATAAAAGTGCTGTAATAGTATATTTCTGAATGATTTCTATTTTTTATATTTGCACCATCACAGGGAATAACGATGGCAAGTAAGAAGAAAGAAATTCAGCTACAGGTATCCTTCTTGCTTTGTTAGCTCAATTATTCAGCTGTTCTTTGGATAAGCAAGCATGTTGAGAAAACAATGTTCTCTATTTGTTTTTACTGTAGGCAGTAATACTCAGTCAAACACAATGGGATGAGATGCTGCTGAATAAAGGTCTAACAGGTACGTTTTTCTCTGTCTCTGTGCTTCTTCCATGTTGCTTACGTGTACTTTAGGCACATGAGTGTTTCATTAGATGTGCCAGATGCAGGCCACTTGCAAGCATATGCATGTGATAAACTTGGAATTGAGCTTCCATTTTCTGCAGCTCAGAGATGCTCATGTGCACTTTGCAAATCCACTGTACACATAAAAAATGATAGCATAGAACAGGACAGGACATGAGCTGCTTTGACTATTAGGGCAAATGATGAGGGGCAGATGAGGAGAAGGGTCTTCATAGGCAGTTGCAGTGCTTGCTTTTTGCCTGGCCTGTTGTTAGTTAAATGCATCTCTGTGCTTAACAAACAAAGAGAAAATCCAGTTCCACTCTGTCTTACTCACCTGCTTCCTTCTCTCCAAGCTGTAGTTTAGGTAGAAGTGAGGACTTTCTTTATAAATCTAATTTTAATTCAAATAGAATGAACGTCTACCAGCATTCACTGATAACAGGGCTAAGCCCACACTCTCTGCATCTGGGACAACTACATTACAAGCATTTGATTTATTCATTTTAAATGGGACCTGCTGTGTGTGACTTAATGTCTCCTTATTCTTTCCACATTCTGCATATGCTCAGAAGGCCATCCTCCAAGAAAGGCTTCTACTGAATTCAAATCACCAAGCTCTTCCCTGCAGTCTCAGCCCTTTAGGTGCCAAAGGGAAATTTCTGTCCAACACAAAGAGGAACTTTGCCTGATTTAATTGTCAACAGAACCAGAACTAGGAAAGAAAGGGATAAGCAAAATTCCTGCCTGCTGAGATCCTATCATTATTAGAATCTCCTGGGGTTGGTTATTTTAATTTTTAAAAAGATTAAAAAGAAATATGTATTTAAGGTCTAATTTGAGCCTTGACCCTCTTACATAGCAGCCAGTGCCTAATCTGGCTTGGACCAGATGGTGTTGGTCAGTTGCATAAGTCAGGATGCCAGGATCCTAGTGAGAACTTGATGGGGTTCTGTAAGAACCTAAGACAGTGTTTTTCAATCTTGGAAACTTTAAATGTGTGGACTTCAACTCCCAGAACTCCCCAGCCAACATGCTGGCTGGGGAATTCTGGGAGCTGGCCCACACATCTTAAAGTTGCCAAGGTTGAAAAATACTATTCTAGGGCAACCTCAATATATATCAAATCTGTTAATCTTTTTTCACTTCTTATTTTGGAGAAAAATCAGGTGATGCAGTTGTGGTGGGGAATTCTGGGAGTTGAAGTCTACTCATCTTAAAGTTGCGAAGGCTGAAAAACACTGACCTAAGGGCAAAAAAAAAAAAAATCAAATAAAAATAAAAATCAATTGAGCACAGCCAATTTTCTCTCACTAGAACTTTGCCTTTTGATCAGGAGTTCTGGATTTCTTTTCTTTTCTTTTCTTTTCTTTTCTTTTCTTTTCCTTCCCTCCCTCCCTCCCTCCCTCCCTCTCCCTGCCTCTGCCTCTGCCTCTGCCTCTGCCTCTGCCTCTGCCTCTGCCTCTGCCTCTGCCTCTGCCTCTGCCTCTGCCTCTCTCTTTTTTTAATTACCAGGTTCTGCAGTCTGAAAAAGTTTGAAAACCCCTGCTCTAGATATGTTGGATGATTTAGTCCAATGTATCCTGAAGTATCCACCTGGTTAAGAAGGTATTCCCTCCTCTGGACATAATAAAGCAGGAAACAGTTTTTACCTCCACTAAAATATGCATTGCCTTATCATGTTATGGAGGAATTATGCAGTAAGGAATTTCATTCATCAGAAGCCAGACAGTAATTAAACCTAAAGTATTTGCTGATCCTTAGAATAGGGCTCCTAAGGTTACAGATGTACCCTTTCTGTCCATTACTGATGTATGATTTTTATTTTCTGGGAGCCTGAGGCGTATATCATTTTAACTTGAGAGCGTATCCACATTTCCATGTTATGCACGGGTGAGAGTCCCAGCAAAGGAAGAAAAATCAGTATTGCTAATTTTTAAAAATCGGGATTTATGTTGTGTCTCTATGTTTTATCAGTGGTAGATGTTTATCAGGCATGGTGTGGACCTTGCAAAGCTGTAGTAAACTTGTTCAGGAAGCTAAAAAATGAATATGGTGAAGATAATCTACTACATTTTGCTGTGGTAAGAATTTGAATGATCAACTAGCTTTTTCTAAACTCGCACCCTCCCTATAAGTTGGACTTCAATTCCCATACCACCAAGCAAGTGTGTCCAAGAGCTGACACATCAAAGGTCATTAGCTTATGGAAGACTGTTGTACACTTTCTCATGCTAAATACTCTGGAAGCACAGTTTGTGATATTAACACCTCCATTGACCAGCTTAGTCTCATTTTGACAGGGAGATTACCTGAAAATAAATTATCATTAAAAGTTTCCATAACACAAGCTGAAATTGGGAAGAAGGAATTTAGGTGTCATCAGGCTCATTTAAGGCACACAATAGCTTTGTTATGGTCTATAGAGAGGAGGTGAGATAAAGAAATGACAAAGTACTACTGGCTAAACATCCTAATTAAATAAATTTAGTCTATCTAAAGATAGATCAGAAACTATTCTTCACAATTGGGCAGGCAAGAGATAGACTAAAAAGTATGTTAATTAAAAGCAACATGGCTTCTTCTTCATATATAGATTTTGAAGCTTGAGAAAGGTGAAGGAATGAGCTGTTTTAGGCAAGAAGGCAGATGGTTTTAAAGAAATAAAGATTGGAAGTTGGCTTAGACTTACAAGAATTTCAATGGGTGTCTCATAATCAATCATACATATATTATCCAGTTTAAGGTGACTAAAAGCATTTAGAATTACATGAAATTTGGCTCACATTTACCCATAATTAAGTGATTTTTACCATGTTTATTTGAGTAGCCAAATAAAATAGTAGAATAGCAGAATGCTTACCTTTGGGTAGGTCAATCATAGTCATTTCTTTAGCTTTGCATTTTTCAATGGCAACTACAATGTTTATAAAGATGGGAAGTGATTTTCTTTGGGATCTATATTAGAAACAAGGAGAAAACAAGCAGCAGACTATAAATGAAAATTCTTGATAAACAGGGATACCAAATCTTGGCTGCAAAAAGTCAGGGTGACCAATAGATAGTTCAAAGAATGAGTTCATAACTCTTTGCTTCCATCTACTGGTCTGGCTTTTGCAGCCCAAGTTCTAGTGAAGCTACAATAAACCACAATGGAGAATCATATGGTAACTGTTACTGTACGATATGACTTAGGAGAAAAAAATATTGCAGATATATTTGTATATTATTCATTTAAGGCAGAGGCTGATAGTGTGGTGACCCTGCTCCCATTTAAAGATAAATGTGAACCTGCTTTTGTCTTCTGTCTGGTAAGTGCACTGTAATAGGGATGGGACAAGTGCTTTGCATAGGGTTAAATGTGTGTAAAAACACATAATGTTTTCTTGAGTCATAAAATATACAAAGAGTGGACCAATAATTCAAGAGGGCTGGAATCTTCTGCATCACATATTTATAGAACTGTATATGAGAATATATGTCCATGTAAATGTCTTTCTATTGTGATGCCCTGGTTGTTCACAATTCTTACAAATTATGTCACCCTCAACATTTATTCCACTGCCTTTGGCAGAATAGCCCCAAACAGAAAAGAGTTTCAAAGAAAAAAATCCTGTGATAATCACCGAAGAATGATCAGTGAACATTTATACACATGGATATAGAGCTGCACGTTTTAAGTGATTTCTCAATTTTTACTATGCAGTGAAACAGATTTAAAAAAAAACAAACAAACCCAAACTGAAAACTTTTTCAAGAAAACAAAACCATCAGCCCAGACCTGCAGCAAATTCCACTGTAGAAGAAGCTTTTTGATCTGAGAAGGCAGCACTCAGATAGAGGGTCTGCCATCTGCTGGTGCTGCATAATTGTGGAAAGCCAAACATTGGTGGCACACTGTTATGAACAATCTGGATGTTTTCAATTGCACCTCCCACAGTCCCTTGCCACTGGCCACGTTGGGTGAAACTGCTGCCAATCCCAACCACCTGGAGGACACCAGGCTGATTACACCATAATGAAGAATATCTAGCCTGTGGGACAGAAGCAGCCTGCCAAACCTCACCACTTGGTCACAGTGTCTCCTTTAGCCCCTCTACCAAGCAATCAGGCTTGAGGAGAAAAGCAAAGAAAGACTTTCATTGGCTTCACAGCCTAATTCCAAGAACAGCAGACGTATGTATGTGGAGGGGATGATTTTCAGAGTGGTCACTACTGGAAGAAAGGGTTAATTCTCCCTTCCCTGTGATTGTGATTTCCCTTCCCCCTCCCTTTTTTTTTTTTTAGCAGGACTAATTGCAGGACAGGACACTGATTTGAAAGAGATTTACAGGGAGGGAAGGAAGCAAAAGTTAACTCTTTATGCAGCAGTTGGGGCTCTCTCAAATTGCTCCCCCTCCCCACATATATATGCATCCTACAATCAGCCATGGAAGAAGCCTTTCACTGACTTTAATAGGTTTTTCTAAAGTCTAACTGCAGAATTAAGTTGAGAGCTGGACTGACCTTGTCTTATGTGCAAGACTACCATGTCAGGTCTGCATAATTCTGGCCAACCACTAGACAGCAGCAATGGATTAGAATTTTCTATATCTCTTCACTGATATCCAATGGTCTTCCGGAGTATTACAGCCTAGATATAAGATATAATTATGTCAGCCCTTCAGGGTAGACCAGAACAGGAAACAGACTACACTGAAATAATTGAACTATACTCTGAGATAGGCTTGAGCATGAAACTGAGCAAACTCAGGGAGGCAGTGAGGGACAGGAAGGCCTGGAGCAATATGGTTCATGGGGTCATGAAGAGTCGGACACGACTTAACGACTGAACAACAACAACAACTGAGATAGGCTATAATAATAGAATCTTGCAAACCTGATTGTGCTTTACCTCTGCTCCCTCTTATATCCCAATGAATTAGGGAGGAGCCAGTCTGAGTCACTTCCCAACTACTATCTTTTTTCTCAGGACTTAAAGGATGTTTCAGCTGTCTTTGCTTATGTTCTTGCATATTTCCTTCAAGGTCATCTCCCTGATTCTCTAGAATTATGAATGAAACAATGTAAGTTATATGTGAGAATAGCAGAGTGCAAGATTGCAAGATAGGTAGGTAGGTAGGTAGGTAGGTAGGTAGGTAGGTAGGTAGGTAGATAGATAGATAGATAGATAGATAGATAGATAGATAGATAGATAGATAGATAGATAGAGACTGACAGACAGACAGGCAGACAGACAGACAGACATGCATACAGGTTTAAATTAGTTGATTCAGCCTTAAGGCAGCTCTATCAACCAAGTTAAGTCCAGTGGGACTTACCCTCTATTTCGTTGGGTTCATATGAAATTCTTGCCCAAGATTAGCATAAGTATGATTTGAACAAATAACCCAACTTAATGAATTCACACAGTGCAAAGAACCATAAAATAACCAGAAGGGTTGGGTTCATCCAACTCAACCTCAGTATGGTTGTATGACTCAGTATGTGATGAAAACATAGCCATTGTGTATAGTAGCCTTTTCCAGCTTGTATCCTTAAGATGTATTTACACTACAATTCCCAGAATTCCCAGTCAGCATGACCCTATGGTTGAATATTCTGAATAACAGATGAGGTAGGCTAGAATAGCCAACATTATTTATTATCCAAGTGGTCCTAATTATAGCTGTTCTGCTTTTTCATTTATTTGTAAAAAAAAAATTATAAAAGTAAATCACAGATGTGTATTGGTACATTTAATCTAAGAATATACAGTTATTTAACTCTAAATATAAATAATGAGAGATTCCAAAACAGAATGCATGATGAGTATATTTGTTTTTCAGAATGGCAAGATGATAGATGTTGTAAGAGGAGCAAATGGGCCCCTTCTAACTAGAAAAGTCATAGAACTAATTGAACTAGAAAGAAAAATTGTGGCTGGAGAAGTGCAAAGGCCAGAGGTAACTCTTCTGTTCTTACTGTGGTTGTTCTATTTTATACACACACACGCACACACACACACATAGATACACACACATACATACATACATGGTTTTAAAAAATATATTTATGTGTCACATTTTGTTTTATTACTCATAACAGTTTCCCTTCCCACAGAAGCATTTGTTTTCATTGAATGGAATTGCTGCCCGTCTTTTTATCCTTATCTCATATTCTTTTATTGCTTTCCTATTAGCATATTTCTCTGTCACAAATCACTTTGGAAATGAATGGGCCTTTCATTAGAAGAATGTGCCCTCCCTCCCCACCTATTCTGCACCAATGTCAGATACAATTAAAGCACACTTTTTTAATTGAATGAAAGATATTGGCAATGAAGGCAATTTACAGATTGCTTGAGAATAGTACAATAGTACTATTAGTACTAGTACTAGTGTAGTTCCAATTTAGATAGATCCCCTATTTGTGGCGCTTAAAGGAGAATATTCCAATGTATTCTGACCAAAGGCCATCAGTTTGTGTGTAGTTCCATTTAAATTAACAATAGCAGGCTAAGGTTACAATTAAAGATAATGTCTCTCTGGATAACAACACAGAAACATCCATAGCAAGTCATCTGCCATTGTCTTCTTCCAGGATGTTTGTAAGTTTCATTTTACTTCCCAATTTAGCCTATGAGACAAGTCAGAGATTCCCTGCTGCTTCCTCATACAACTACTAACCGGTTCTTAGCTTTTTCAAGATGAGCAGAAGTCAGCAGACAAGTTTACAATTAGCACAATTCTAATAACATTAAATACATTCAGATTCTTCAGAAAGCGCAGGATCTTGCTAGGCATATTTTGCAAGGAGTTGCTCTCGGTTTAATGAAGCTTACTGTTAGTACCTCTGCTCCTGCTCTCCCCAGTATAGTTAATAGCATTTGTTGGAACTTTCCATTAGATTGTGGAAAGAGAGAAGCTCCCAGGCAGCTCTTATCTGATCTAGTTTTCATCTCTATCTTTTTTCAGTTTGAAAACATTCTTCGTTGATCCTCCTATATCAAATATCCTTTGGTCCTAAATTTGATAACATTTAAATTGCTGTTGAGTTGCGTATAATTTATGAGTTGTTTGAAACTGTGAGAAGGCAGGGAGAAGTGAGGGCCTCAAACGAACCATGTTTGCTAGGGGAGAGCGCTGTGCACCATGGGGCAGCCTTGGGGGGGACGGCAGGAGGGAGGATGGGCAGAAGGCACATTCGCACCAGAGTGAAGAGGGACGGCAGGAGGGAGGAAATACTGTAGGCAAGAGGCACGTTTGCACCAGAGTGAAGAGAAACGGCAGGGGGCGGCTGTTGGGTCAAGTGGGTATTACAATGTGTATTGCGCTGATTGGATTAGGAAGTGGAATGTCTGCGGTTTTGCGGTTAATTAGCGGCGCTCCAGGGCGGTAAAAAAAGGTGAGATTGTGAGCCAAGCCCTCATAGGAGGGGGAGGACAGATAGGGGGTATAAAAAACCTGTCAGACCTTGTTTCGGGGTTCCTCCATTGCTGCGGGAGGGACCCACCTTTGCAAACGTGCCCAATAAAAACTTCTGTCTACTGGACAACCGAACCCGTGTCTGTCGTTTTCTGACAAAACCATTGGCTTTAGCCAAGAAGGATCCCATGGCAGCTCATCAGTGATCTAGGAAGGTGTTTCTCAACCTTAGCAACTTTAAGATGTGTGAAGATCAAGCTGGCTGGGGAATTCTGGAAGTCGAAATCCACACATCTTAAAGATGCATGTGTGGAGTTGAAGTCTATACATCTTAAAGTTGCCAAAGTTGACAACACTGATCTAAGCAATCCTTGTCCAGCATAACAAGGGAAAGGGACCACTGGGAAGGAGGGGAGGGAAAACAAATGAAGCACATTCAGGTATGGATTCTTACAAAATAATCCTAATTCCTGGCCTGAGGTCAGTGGCTAGGAGACATGGTGTTATCTTAATGACTCTCTGCCTGCAGAAATGAACACTGCTCTGGAAGAGGCTGTTCCATAATGGAATTTCCCTATTGTTCCTGGTTAGGTTGCCAACTGATAGCAGAAGTCCAACATGGAACTCTTCACAAGCAGAAAAGATTCAGCTTTCCAGACCGACCCCAAGAAACACACTAGAAGGAAATTTAGACTTTGCCTGCTTGGTTGAGAAAGTCAGGGGGAAAAAATCATAAATCTTTTTCTCTTGCTGGCATGAGTTAACCTCCCTTTGGATGAGATAGTGATTCTCTTTGATGTTCCTCTTTGGCCCACTAATGCCTATTCTGCCTATTATAGTGTTTGTTTAAGGAGCAACCTAGAATAGAAACCATTTAAGGATAATAAAAGCTGCCAGTCTCTCAACTGCACTAACAGTGTGGCCTGCTTCTCATTTCTACCTCTCTTTTGATAAAAATTTTGCTAGTGGCATGCCATTTCTACTATTGCAACCCTTGGAAGTTGATATCAAAAATCTATCTTGTTGATTTTATTTTATATTTTGAAAACTCCATTGAAAATCTCACCCTGCAGAAAGGTTTTTAAACTTAAAATATATTGAATCAGATTTAGATGTAGAAACTAATAACTACCATACAGACTTCTTTTAAATAAATATCACCAAAGTTTGACAATGTAAACATTTAATTTTAGCTACCAGAGCTCATTTTTATAGAAGAGAAAGAATCAGAAGAAGAAGCTGAAGAAGAAGAAGCTGAAGGTGAGTCTTATTATATAAAAGCTTTTAGATACCAATGCAATTATACAGATGTTCATAAACTGGACGAACTCTATGAAACATTTTGGTGCAATATTGTTTGTAGCAGCAAACAAATACTAGTGGTTTCAGGCAGGGGGATCCACAGAGGGGTCAAAGATTTTGAATGTGATCATATGATCAAATGACCTTTTTAAATGTGCATCATGCACATGATTGATTGACTGATTGATTGATTATGTGCCAGCAACTCATTGCCAACTCTTAGTGACCAGATAGATAGAATTTCTCCACAATGATCTGTCCCCAACCTGGTCCTTCAGCTCTTCCAATGGCACCTCCATTGCCACTGTAATTAAGTCTATCCACCTTGCTGCTTGTTGTCTTCTTCTCTTTCTTTCCACCTTTCCCAGCATTAGAGTCTTCTCCACAGAGCTAGGTCTTTGCATAATGTGTCTGAAATAGAATAATTTGAGCCTGGTCATTTGTGCCTCAAGTGAGAACTCCGGATTGATTTGTTCACTGATCCACTGGTTTGTTTTCTTGGCTGTCCACGGTATTCTCAGGAGTCTTCTCCAACACCAAACTTCAAAAGCATCAATACTGTTCCTATCTTGTTTCTTCATAGTTCAACTTTCAGTTCCATAGAGTGTCACAGGGAATACTGTGGCTTGCATGATTCTGATCTTTGTAGGTATAGATACATCATAGCATTTGAATATGTTTTCCAAGGCTTTCATGACTGCTCTGCCAAGTGCTAGTCTGCAGCGTATTTCTTGACTGCTTGTTCCTTTACTGTTGATAGTTGTTCCTAAAAGGCAGGCCACTTTGATATCTTCATTGTCAATTCTAAGGCTGATTGTTCTATCTGTTGTCATTAGTTTGATCTTCTTTATATTTAATTATTTTAAAAGGGCCAAGCCTTTGATTAGGAGTGACAGATGCCATAATAACTATTTAAAATGCTTTTCCCCCCTCCCCCACCACAACATCTCTGGATTCAGGAAACAAGAATTAAAGGTCTTTTTCTCCATATGGTGGAGAAATCCAGATGCTGGTGGTAGAAATGATGGCATAGTATGTATGGTGTATGTTTTTTTTTTTAATGTGCTTTGTTAAACAGATAATGGTGATAATATAATAGTACAAACAAAAGTTACAAATAACAAATTAATCTTTCATTATTGTGCAGATAGTGACAAAACATATAGTTAAAATTAATGATAAAATAAACAATCATTTTAAAGCTATGTTGATAATCCAATGAATTTCATACCAAAATGCAATAGTAAGACAAGCCCAATCTATGTGATTTAGTTTTCCAACTGCATCTCTAATAGCAAGACAACTGTAACCAACTGACTTCCCCTAAACAAGCATGTGTCCCAGCCTGGCAGAAGACCCCAAAGAACCTAATTAGAGATTGATTTCTCACAGTGAATGAAAGCAGACAAACAGATCTATTTTCTGGCAGTAACAGGACCCTGGAGAGTTCACAGCAAAAGTTTAACAGACTGGGTTAACCATCAACAAAAAAGCTGTTCCATGATTTTTATGTGCCCAAGGAAGCCTTGAATAAGCTGACAGTGCCAAGAGATGCCTTAACTCTATCCTTGTTTGCTTGTTGGGTCCTTTCTGGACCCTCAAACTTCTGCATGACTGGGAAACTGCAAAGGCTATAGAAAAATCATCTTTGTCGGAACTGTAAATGTCCTGAAGGACGCTAATCTCAGTTTGGGAAAACAGGGTGCTGACGGCTTTCTCTGAATTGGTGTAATATGAGTTCTACCATACCCCGAATCTTCATCAGGGGATTGCTGGGACCCTGAACTGGGGACTTCACACCCGACTGTTCAGTGCATTTTTAAACATTTTTTAACATTTATATCTCCCTCTTTCCTCTGGGAGCTCAAGATAGTACACATGACCCTACCCCCCATTTTCTTATCACAAAACAATCCTGGATGGCAGATTGGGCTGAGAGATCATGACCAGCTGAAAGCCATCCAACGAATACGCATGATCCAGTGGGAATCTCTCCTCGGTCCCAGCCCAGTGACTTGACTATTAGCACCATACAGGGGGATGCAGTTCTGTTTTCAGTGTGGAAGTGAAATTCCAATCTCAGTCCAATAGCCTTTTGTGAGTGAAATGGGGATACCAGTTTGCTCTATGCTGCTGGCATCAAAATACTTTTGCTCAGCCCTGGGGCTGCCTCCATGCCTATATTGTATTCAGAGTGCATTAGGTCTCACTCTTCATTAAAATACAAGGTATTCCCATCAATGCAGTTCTCATATTTAACCAAGTGAGGCAACCAAATTCAGGCTTTTCAATAAAGTGGGGTCTAAAAGCAAGAGTTGGTGTTTAAAAAGCTTGAGTTAGCTTTAATGGGCAATGAAGCCATATAGTCTTTGCTTTAGGCAGTAGAAATTCTGCACTTAGAGCAACCAGAAATCAGATTTTGGAAACATCTTCTCTTTCTCCTGGTTTTCAAAATACAATTTGCTCTGTTGCTGGAAAAATATAGAATGAGACATAATGATGAAACTGATTTTGAGTTTATTGTTCTATCAGTAAGACCAGTTCTGTTCGCTGCCTGCTGATATTCTTCTACTTGCCTATCTACATGAAAAATGCCCACTAGAATCACCAACCAGAACATATACTATCAAATTGTGATATGCTTTTATTCTGATGTCAGATTATCAAAACCCATGCCATGTGGGCCTAAAGATATTACTATGAAAATATGATGGTATTATTTCATATCTAGTTTATTGAAATCCGGTTGAAGAAAGCAAGTAAAGATAAATAAAAGATGTCATACTGGGAAGATCCATCATGCTTCTATAATCCAGCTATACCATTTAAATATGTTTTTAATTCCATCCTGTAGCAAGATCTATCTTTCTCAAATGCTATTAGACAATTTTAATATTGCCTCTCACAAAGAAGCCAATTTCCAATACTTTAGGGAGATTTAGGGAGGCGATAACTTACTTGGGAAGGCATGTTTATTATTCTTTGTTTTACATACATGTACATATACATGTCCATCACTGCTCCCTTTAGGGTAGGCAACATACAAAGTGCAGGAAAACAGTGAGAAGTAGTAAAAGAAATTAAAGGCAGGAGAAAGGGAAATCTGCTGTGTTTACCCAGCAATTACTACACCACTCCAAACCTTTCTATCCTTGTGAACCATCTTTACTTCCACCACATCCATGTAACTCTTTATACACTTTTTGTTCTTTAAACCTCAATATTTTTCAGAAGTTTCAAATAAACTTCTATATTTTTCAGCTTCTATATTTCTCATCAATTCTCTCCAGCTGTTGTAGGAGGAGAGCCATTTTAGTCTATGGTGGCAAAAATATCAGGAGTCTAATAGCACCATTTCATTAATTTGTTAATATTAAAAGTTTTTTTCAATAACATTTATTAATCAGGACAGGTACTACCAGACTCCTGATTTTCTGCCCAACCAAGATTTTCTTGATCTTCCTTTTCTTCTCCATCTATTCACTCTTCCTTCATATACTTGTTCTGTGATATTATTTGCTGCAAATGTAACTGGAGCAATCAGTGCAGAACCCCAAGATGTTGGAGTAGCAACTATGATTCTTGATAGAGGTTCTCAATTCCATGCATATTATGGGTCCAAAGTAAGCAGTAGTTTAGGATATGGATCAAAAAGCAACCTTTATCACTTCTTTTGAATTTTTTACAGAGCCTTTGGAATGAACCCACCCCAACCCCAAAGATCAGTAATCTCTTCCTCAAATAATAATTCTGAAATACAGTAGGCACTTTGGCTCTACATATTCTCTTTTCCCAAGAAATGAAACAGAAACAGAAATCAATAATAGTTGAACTGAGGGAATGGGGATCATCTCTGGCAAAGGAAACTATTGCTAGTTGAATGTGTTTCCTGTCTTTCTCAAATCAGGTATATATATACTTCAGTATTAGCAACATTAATTTATCAATGTTGCTCAGTTGTTGTGGCTAGGTATTATTTATGAATTAGGATGGATATATGCATTAAACAATAATGCATTGATTTACTCTGCAGGGAAATGTGCTAGCTCATGAACAGATTTCTAGAGGGCATTTATTTCTGATTGGTATCCAATATTTTTAGGAAGGAAAATCTGTTGTGTATAGCTTTTGGGAAGCCATGCTGTCAGAAGTATCCCAATCATCTTTGGTTTAGTTCATCGTGTAACTATTATCTGATTTTTTTTGTTGCCTGCTCTATAAAGTTTTGATTGAAATATAAAGAAATTGTGTGCATACACTAAAAGGGGGAGGCTGCAATCCTGTCACGACATTATTATTAATGTGGTAGAGTTACATCCCATCCTTTCTCCAAATAATCATGATTTCTCCTGTTCCCTGATTTTAACCTCACAGTCCTTGCAGCAGATTAGGCTAAGTTACAATGCTTGGCTCAAAGTTACCTAGTGAGCTCTGTGGTTGGCTGATGATTTGAAACTAGGTCTTTTCATTGGTGTGGGACATGCATGTTTCTAGGAAGATTATTCTTAATCTTTTATAGTTTGGCAATTCTTCTTCTTGTTGTTATTGTTGTTACTACTACAGTGGAACCTCGAGTTACGAATTTAATCCATTCCGTGACTCTGGTTGCAACTCGAATTGGTCGCAACACGAGGCAAATTTTCCCATAAGGTTCCAATGTAATTACCGTTAATCCGTTCTGGCGTCCGCGGACCATGTGGCAGGGTGGAAAAACGGCCGCGGACCACGTGGCACGGGCGGAAAAATGGCCGCAGACCACGTGGAACAGGCGGAAAATGGCCATGGATCCGGTTCGTAAGTCGAGGCGAGTTCGCAAGTCGAGGTAAATTTTTGGGGCCGGAGCTGGCCGTATCTTGAAAAATTCATAAGTAGGGGCATTCGTAACTAGAGGTACCACTGGTACTATATTTATGGAGGTCGATACTCTGCTATAAGGTTATGGACAGCCAGAATGGTGTAGTGGTTAAAACTGTTGGACTAGCACTAGGGAGTCCAGCTTCAGGTTCACCCTCAGTTATGGAAACTCACTAGCTGACTTTGAGCCAACCCTACCTATCCCACAGGAACATTATTGTGGAAAAATTGGACAACAGCAAACTATATATATTGCATTCAGCACTTAGAAAATATATATAAAATATTTCTATCACAAATCTAGTCTGATCAATAAATTGCCTGTGATCCTTTAACTCTGTCCCATTTTAAATATTACTGAGATGGCCCTTTACTGTTATGTTGCCAGGCAAGTAATCTTGGAGTCAAATAGCTGCTTATTTTAAAAAATAAAATAAATTTTGTTGCTAATTTCTTGGAAATTCCTGTTATTAAGGACTGCTAAGTGGTGGTGGAGTTTTGGGTATAAAGCTAGATGCTTGTGTTGATCTACTGCAGCAGCAGCAGTAGCAGCAGCAGCAGCAGCAGCAGCAGCAGCAGCAGCAGCAATGACAAACAGTTTTGTGGTACTTTAAAAGTTCACTCATTAATTGTGGCATAAACTGATGTGAAGTACAGTGCACTTTGTCAGCCGCAAATAGGTTTTTTGCCATTTAACATGCAACTCACATCATAGGTCATCTGTAACATGCAATTCTATGTATGCATGTATATCTAGGCTTGAAAACAATAAAACTGTTAGGCAAATACCAAACTAGTTTTTCTTCAGTCAAATTCATGTCCTATTCTTAGAATAGCAATGGCAGGAAATCACCCCAAGAATATGTAAACTTAGAAGATGTAAATTTTAGATGTAAACCCTAAGAAGATGTAAATTTCTCCCTAAAGTGTATTTATTTGGAATGTAATTCTTCCCTAAAGACCTAATTAGCTATTCTGCATACACATAATCTGTAATCAGATGGATCCAAGGAACTTGCTCTAGCCACGTAAACTGTATTTTTACATACACCCACAGGATGTGTATGCTTCAAAAATGATTAAGAAGAAGTGCTTGGATCTCACATGACCATAGCAGCTTTCGGCTCTTCGCTAAAGCAGCTATGTTCTTTTCCAGTCTTCTGTGTGACTCTGAGAAAAGATGCCACTGCTTTGAAAGACACTTTAATGATCATGTGAGGACCAAGACCCTCCTTTCAAATCATTTTTGAAGCATGGAGAGACCTAGGATGCACATAGTGCATACTGCTGTCAAGCTTGTCATAAACTGCTTGTTGTTTGAAAACTATTCTATTGCTTTGGATGTGTTGAGCTTTCTTTATTTCTGGACCAAGTAGAACTTACAAGGTTCTTAATTCATTTAATTCAGTTATCTTTTCCAGACACACCATTCATTTGCACTGGTATTCCATTAGCCTTAATAGTTATGAAACATAATTGTTTGTGGATCTTTTGAAAAAATGTTTTATTCTTCCAGGGTTTCTGTGTTATAGACTATAGGGTACGTCTTAACAAAAAATCACCCTGCAAAGTTAGGATATTAAAGAAAAGCACTTGCTTTATGTAATAATTAAAGTTCTGCCAAAGTATTTAATTATTTCATTTTCAGAACATACCTTTAAACTCAGAAAGCTGGGAAAATAATTGCAGGCAAATAAATTGGTCTCAGATACAAGTTGTTCAATGACAACTCTTTTTAGAGTAGCAAATAAGTGTTAAGTGTCTGTGAATATTTGCTCTTCTGGAATAGCTAGCCTTGTTATACATGTTCCTAAATCCATTATTGCTTTTCTTTTAGAGGAGGAAAAATATGTGGTTGTCATTATAAAACCTGATGCTGTTGCTGAAGGAAAAGTTGAAGAAATTAAGCAAGTGGTGAGCTTAAAAACACACATAAAATTCCATTTCAATTTTAAACTTGAGAGTAATAGGAAAAATCATGAGTCCCCTGAGCTGAACAGATGATGCGTTGTTATGTCATTTTATGGTGAGCCATGGCAAGGCTTGTTAAGAGCACAGGTGAATTGTCCTACATGGCAGGGGATTGCTCTTAGATCCATCATTGAATGACTGCTATGACATGGGTGAGACACCTAAGAAAGGGCCAGGACTTTGATCATACAGGCACAGGAACTATTTTTATTTATTGACTCCTCCTACTCCCCCACCACAAATGCCCGTGCTCTACAGTAAAGAGAGTATTAGTGCCCTTTCTTAGCAAGGTACCCTAGTCACTATGGTGGAGACACTGGTACCCTAATATTTGGATTATTTTAATATGTTTTCTGTGAAGCTACCCCTGTACATGGATTAGAAGCTATTACTGTATAGAATGCAGCAGCCAGGTTGCTGAAAGAGGCACTGTATTGTGCTGAAGTTCTTGCACTGGCTGCCTATTAGCTGCAGAACCAGGTCAAGGTTATGCTAATGGCATACAAAATTCTAACCAGCATGGGACTGTGTTGCCTGTCAAATTATCTACCAGACCTGGGAAGCACTAAGAACATTGGAAAAGGCATTCTTATGAGTTACTGCCAGACGTGACAGTTGCCCCTTGGGAATGCTCTTCTCACTGGCATTCAGGAGGCAACAGCCTTGATGTGTTTTGGCATCTCCTAAAGTGCAGTCCTGTTTCACCCAGACCTTCCTTGGCTGATGGGGCTCTCAGACACCTAAACTTTTACACTAATGCTATAATGTTATGCTCTTCTTTTAATGTTTTGAAATTTTGCATTTAATGTATATATTGTTCAAGATACCTTTTGTTATGGGCTGCAGTAGAGAAATTGAACAAATAAGATAATTGATGAGTCATATGTAAGGGAAGATAAGAGATGAGAGACCACCAGGAAATTGTGAGCTGTAGGCTTGAGAGGTAAATTGAAAAAAAGAACTGAAAGAACAAAATGGCAAGCCAGTTGTTCCATTTAGTGGCAAGAAAACAACATGAAGTAGGAGTTGCATACAAATCAAGAGAATTTTTATCTTTTTGTAGGGTGTTCATGAAAGCTTGCATATCAAACACACACATACCATTTATGTGCAAAAAGGTTTTAGGGCCAAAACTATATGATGGATTAAATACAGTGGTACCTCGGGATACGAACTTAATCCGTTCCGTGACTCTGGGCGTATCCCGAGTTGGTCGTAACCCGAAGCAAAATTTCCCATAGGGTTCAATGTAAATCCGGTTAATCCGTTCCGCCCTCCGAATTTGGTCGCAACCCGAGGCAAATTTCCCCATAGGGTTCAATGTAAATCCGGTTAATCCGTTCCGCCCTCCGAATTTGGTCGCAACCCGAGGCAAATTTCCCCATAGGGTTCAATGTAAATCCGGTTAATCCGTTCCGCCCTCCGCCCAAATTTGGTCGCAACCCGAGGCAATTTCCCCATAAGGTTCAATGTAAAGTACAATCCGTTCTGAAACATATGCATTTTATTTTTACACCACAAAAACATGAAAAACAGTGCAACTGGCACAGCATGAAGAGGGAGAATGGGGTGGGGAGGCAGTTATTGGTTGGAGGGAGGGTCCCCTTCAGGGGTTTCCTCTCTTCTTTGCCTCTTAGCTGCAGGCTCAGTTCTGGGGAAAAACCTGTCTAAAGTCTGTTGTTTTTCCTGCGCTGCATAACCCTCCGGAAATGAGAGAACACGTTATCGTTCATAAGATTCAGCACTCTGCTTGTCACAGTTCTGTTGGGGTGGTGCTTCTCAATGAAATCCTGGCACTCATTCCATTTTTCCATGATGGACTTGATCGCATCACAGCTCACCTCCTCCCCCTCCTCCTCTTCCTCAGTGGAATGCTCCTCACCCAGCGCCTTCTGTTGCTCACTCTGGAGCTGAGCAAGTTCTTCTGTGGTCAGCTCCTCCTTATGGTCCTCAACAAGCTCCTCTGTGTCTGCATCATCCACAATCAGACCCATGCTCTTGCCCATGGACACAATCTCCTCCACTACCTCTGCATCAGACCCTTCACACTCATGTCCAGCAACACATTCTGGCCACAGTTTCCTCCAGGCGGAGTTTAAGGTCCGGCAGGTGACATCTTCCCAGGCTTTGTCAATGAGGCTGATGCAGTGGAGGACATTGAAATGTTTTTTCCAAAACTCTTTGAGAGTCAAGGATGTTTCTTCGGTGACATTGAAACACCTGGTGAAGAGCGCTTTTGTGTACAACTTCTTGAAGTTGCAGATCACTTGCTGGTCCATGGGCTGCAGAAGAGGTGTCGTGTTGGGGGGGAGGAACCTGACCTTTATGAAGTCGTACTCGGCGTCCATGTCATCCACCAAGGCTGGAGGGTGTGCCGGGGCATTGTCCATCAGGAGAAGGCACCTTTCAGGCAGCTGGTTCTCAGACAGGTATTTTTTAACGCTGGGTGCGAACACCTCGTGCAGCCATTCCATGAACAACTGCCTTGTGACCCATGCTCTCGCATTGGCCCTCCACATGACAGGCAGTCTGGCCTTGTTCACATTGTGCTCCCTGAATGCACGAGGGGTCTGGGAATGGTACACGAGTAGCGGCTTAATCTTCAGGTCGCCGCTTGCATTCGCACACAGCAAAAGGGTCAATCTGTCCTTCATGGGCTTGTGCCCTGGCAGTGCCTTTTCCTCCTGCGTGATGTAGGTTCTCTTTGGCATCTTCTTCCAGAAGAGCCCTGTCTCGTCGCAGTTGAACACTTGCTCAGCGACGTACCCTTCCGCCTTCATGAAGTCCTCAAATTCTTTCTTGTAGGCTTCTGCAGCAGCCTTGTCAGAACTGGAAGCCTCACCATGTCTTGCCACACTGTGGATGCCACTTCTCTTTCGGAATTTCTCGAACCAGCCTCTGCTGGCTTTAAATTCCTCACTTGCTGCGCTGGTAGAGGGGTTTGTCTGCAGCAAATCACTGTGCAGCTTCCTGGCTTTCTCGCAGATCATAGCCTCACTCACGCTATCACCTGCCAGCTGTTTCTCATTCAGCCACACCAACAACAGCTTTTCCACCTCTTCCAGCACTGGTGTCCTCTGCCTCGTTAAGATCGACACTCCTTTTGCCACATCAGCTCCTCTGATGGCATCTTTATTCTTGAGAATAGTCGAGATGGTCGACTTCGCCATCTTGTACTCTGAGGCCAGATCAGTCACACGAATGCCACGATCGTGCTTTTCTATAATTTCCTTCTTCAGCTCGATTGTCACTTTTCTCTTCAGAGCCTTACTCCCGCCAAGCCTGCTCTGCATTTTCTTTGGAGCCATGCTAACACGCACACCAAAAACCTTCGCAAAACACCGCCAAACACACCACAAGCCTCACCGAACGTCTCCTTGCTACCGCGACCTCGCCCACAGGAAGCCGCGACCGCGTGGCAGCAGGGAAAATGGCCACGGATCCGGTTCGTATGTCAAGGCGAGTTCGTAACCAGAGGTAAAATTTTCCTGCCAAAGCTGGTCGTAACCCGAAACGTTCGTTAGTAGAGGCGTTCGTATCCCGAGGTACCACTGTACTTAGCATATTATTGTAGGCATATTATTATTATACTTAAACTAAATAACTGGTTAATTTAAAAACTTGAGAGCTTAAACTTAAACCAATAATCCATTTTCCCTTTCTAAATATGCTTGAACATTTCTAATCTACAACTGAAGATTATTGATGCGGGCTCTGTCATTCTTGCAGAAGACAAGAAGATGTTAACGGATGAACAAGCTAGGGATTTTTATCAAAGCAAGTCAGAAGAGGTAATAAGCTCAAGAAGGTGGGGTGGTGAGGAGGCAGGAATCATAGTAACTGATAAGATAATAAAAGGCTTTCAGTATAGAGGGCAATACTGTTCACTGTAATTATTGAAAATTATTTATGATATAAATTGCATGTTAATATAGCTGTGAGAATTCAGCCATCTGGTATCATGCCTTTTAAGTAACCCAGGAATTAACACCATATGAAGGAACTTCTCTCAAAGGGTATCTTCCCAATAGTGACTTAGTGTGTCTTCTTCTAGAGTCATAAACTATCACTGTTCTGATATAACAGTCTTGAGGACAAGCTTTCTATCATTTCAACAATGGCTGGGTGATATTAGGAGACACTGTAAATCACTAATGGAGAAATGGCTTCAACAGCACAACTAGACTAAAGATGTTTTGGTTCCTGAGTCAGCAGTGAAAGCCTCACTAGATGCTTTTCAGGTTTCCCAACCAGCATTACCAAAAGCAGTTGTGTCAAATGAAGGAGATTAGGATAGTGACAGTTGGTGCCTGCAGGTACTCATGGCACCCCAAACAGTGACAAAGCATATTTATGTCCTTTACTTGCATGTCAGGGCTCTACGTGCCATTAATGTCTCCAACAACATAAAGTGAAACCCCGACAAATAATGTAACATTCGGAAGTCACCCCTTTCTCATATTAATGTAGCGTTACCACATCTACCCATTCCTTACCTCTATAATGACATGATCTTTCTTATTTCTAATATCTTGTCTCACTATAGTGATGAAAAAGACAAGGGTGTTCTTTGGGATACTCACCTACTCACCAATTTCTTGTGATTATTTTATCCATACTATAATAGGGTTTGCTTGGTCACATACCCTGTACCATACATTACAATTATTAATTGTTCATCATTAGCTAGGAATTTTAATTTTGGTTTGTTTGCTTTTTCTGTTGCTATATATGCTTCCATTTCCCTCTGTGCTCACATTTTTTGTTTGTTAATTTGTTTCAAATATCAGGTATTTGTCTCTGTGGCCTTTTGTTGTTTTTGATCCACAACCATAAAGTGGTGTTTAGACTGAGTGCTTCCAGAATTGTTGAAAAGAGAGTCACTGTGCTAATCACAAAATATCTAGAATTTTTAAGCAATCTTAAATATAGAGTACTCTTATTATAAACATTTCTTAGGTAACATCAGTTTATGTTCATACATACAGCCCTGTATATTCAAATCTACGTGTCCATCAATAGCCAGTTATATATTTTCAATACATGTGAAAGCCAGTATGATGTAGATGTTAAAGTATTGGACTAGTACCAGGGAGTGAGGCTCTTAGAGGAAAGTTGAAATATAAATCTAACAAATAACATGAACTAAGAATTCAGAAAGAACATTCAGATCTTAGAACTAGCAGACAACGCAAACATTATACAGTATAAGTAATCCATGTGCTAAAACATAAATACATTCTCTTTCCCTCCCCCCCACAAGCTCTTTCATCAATTGTGCCTTGCATCCTTCTTCCTCTCTAAAATTCCAGTGCTTGTGTCTGTTAGTCAATGTTAGATGTAAAGTACACATCCTGTGTGTTTATTTGGTAGGAAATATTAACTTCTTTTGTGGTTCTGTTGATTCTGAGACTTCTAAAGTAATTCTTACCCCTTAATTCTGATGAAGAGGTTTGTTGTCTTAATTATCCAAAGCCACAGGAAACCAACTAACACGAATAGCTTTGCATTCCTACTTATGGAGGAAGTAAGAAATCTTGAATTGCTGTTTTGGTGATTGGGCATTTTATAGTGAATATTTCAAGGGAGAATTTTAAGATTAGGAATTGGCTCAATATTGCTTTGTCCTATTCTTTTTTTGATATAGGATTATTTTTTCAGGCCATTCAGAAATGCTGTATGCTGTTATATTTCCATGCCACTGTCTTCCAAGAGAAAGGGAAAATCTTAAACAAAATCACAATAAAACCACAATGCTTAAAAGCAACAACACAAAAACTGAAAACAAAATTAACTTTCTTTAAAAGCCAAAAAGTTACAGTAACCACACTGCTATTCAGAAAATCAGTGGATGTAAGTACCACTCTTCTACCTCATCAGATGTTTATTCAGGATTTCAGTCAGAAAAAGTATTTCCTGTGAATTGTTACCTGGCCTGCTTAGGTGAACTTAAATCTGGAATTTTCTGAATGGAAAACATGTTCTACCACTGAATTATAATCCTTCTTGTCTATCTATTTAATTTGTGTAAATTTCCTTCAAAAGATAAAATACATATGCACAAACATTGCTGCATTCCAGCTATTTTAAACTAAATATACACTAAATTCCCTCTAAATGGCAGTCTGTCATGTTTAAGTACCTAGCATAATTGCTGAAACTAGCTAGAGACAGACCATTTACTATATCTGAATTTCTTAAAAAGAGGGAATTCTGAAAGTGTGGTTGTTTTTTTCCAATCTGCTATTCAGAGATACCACAAATCATTTTCTTATTTATTTGTTTAGCTTCCTTCTCAGACATATGGCTGTATATCTCAGTCCAAAAGAGAGAAATCCAACAGAATAAGATATTAGTATCTTGGGCTGAAGCAGCATTTAGCACTGTGAAGGCAACCTTTCCTAAACTCATACCACCCTCCACCCACCTCCAGAAAACAACAACCACTGAGAGTAGTTGCCATTGCGGAATTCAGCTCCTCCAGTTCAGGGGAGTCAGATTTTGGAAGGGCATGGTTATAAAACCTAAGAAGAGCCACACACATAAAAGCCAGAAGTAAACCATTTTTTTTTTTTTTTGGTTACAGGAGCTTAGTCAATCATATCAACTCAGAGCGTAGCACTCAATTTACACCCAAGTTATCAAAGGGCCTATTCCAGCTGTTAGACATTCAGATTCATAAGTCATACTTGAAATTTCTAGTCTCTTATGGAAAAATGGAGAGAGTGAACCAATTATTAGAACAATACTTGATATGCTATGTCTGTTATCAGCAGGACAATTGGACTCAATTGTTGCCTTTTGCATAATTTGCATAAAACAACTCAATAAATTCCTCCAGAAGCATGTCTCCCTTTAAGGCAATCTATGACTATCACCCACCATATCCTACTTTGTAGAACTCCAGCATCCACTGTTCCTCATGCCTCAGATCTTCTGCAGATCTGACAGGTTTCTCAGCTACTCTTAAAGAATAGAAGAGAATATATGTTGCTCAGGCCTTGGTGCTCTCTGAGCTTGGTTTTTTGCTTGCAGACATTTCATTACCCAACTAGGTAACATCATCAGTGCTATTTTTAAAAAATAGCTAGATTTGACAAAGTTTGCATACAAGTGAACGACAAATGCACACAGGCAAGAGGGTACCAAAATTGTGGTGGGGGATTTGATGTGACTTTCCACTAAGTTTTTTTCTTCTACCCATCTGTCTAAAAAGCTAGAGTTAACATTTATTGGCCTTTTTCCAGTTATCCAGCAAATTAATCCAATAGCCTTTTATTTACAATTGCCTGTTTCTATGAAGATTCATCTGGTCTTCCGTCAGACATTGCTGGCTCATGAGGAGTCCCATGCCTCTTCTATTCCAATACTGTTCCTCTTCCCATTCCCTGTACTGGTAGATGGGAAAGAAGAAAATGAAGTGGAATGTATTCCGCATTCTAAACACAGGAGGAGATATTTGTAATATCTTATTCACTGGAAGGCTGCCCCAAAACTGAGACATTGTGGGAGAGTGCAACAGATGTCCACACTCCATAGTTTGTATACCAGCTTCATCTGCAATTCCTATGGAAACCCCTGTCCCATAATCTGCTGTCATGATTACTAACAATGAGCTCCAAGATGAAGAGGACTCCATGCCCTCTACACCTACAGAGTCTCCAGATTGGTTGCCATGCAACAAGAATAGAGGAGGACAGAGTGAGCTCCATCTCACTCTGCACAGCAAGACTTGTCTGTTGATCTTGGGAAGCTGCCAAGTGAGGGTAGGAGAATGAACTTATAGCTGATTCTCAAAGTGATTTGCCTGAGCCTTCCTTGCATCCAAAAGAGGAGACTGAGCCTGATGAGAGAGGTGATATAGAGGAGATAAATTTAATGAAAGAATGCAAGAGCTGTTATGAGAAAGTAAATGACAACTCAGTCCTGGGAAAGGAGAGACTCAAAATAACCCTGCCTTGATTTTGTTTGGTATAAGAGGAAGAAGAGAAAAAGTCCGGCAAGCTTTTAAGATTCAAGAGTTATGCCCTACCACAATAAAATAGAATTCCAGTAGTCCTTGTGTTGACTCTTCCATGACCTGGCCTATCTCTGACACAGACAAACCTACTGCATAGTATGGTTGTAGCGGTAGAAAATGGGAGGAGAGGGGTACTATGTATGTCACATGAGCTCTTGAATGAAAGGTGGGATATAACTTAAAAAAAATCAAACAATTTGGGAAAAAGTGTTGACCTTAACACTTTTTAAATATGTAAAAAAAATCTTGCAACAGCTGTGTGCTGGAGAGAGGAAGTATCTATTCCTTTCCACTGGGGTCTGAAATTTAGAGAGCTTTGCCCACTGATTCTTCACCTCTCTTGCATGCAAAGGAAATAGCTGATATAGAGAAATGAAACAGTGTAGAACAAGGTTTAGGTAAGCTGGCATCATTATGTTGGAAGAGCAACATTTTATTATTGTAGTTTTCATAAACAGGTTTATTAGAAGATTGATAATAAATATAGTGACATTTTACATCTCATTAATAACAGGGTGAATGCAGTGAGGTCAGCATCTTTCTTGGTACTTAATGCAAAACATTTTTTCTCTAGCCTGATTTTGAAGACTTTGTTTCACATATGCTATCTGCACCCACCTATATTCTGATAGTATCTGAAAGAAAGCATGGCCAGGATACTATGCCTTTTTTACATGAATTGGAAGCAGTGAAAGAGGAAGGGGAGGAGGAAGAAGAAGAGGAGGAAGAGGAGGAGGAAGAAGAAGAAATGGAAGAACTTTTATCTGAAGCATGGAGAAAACACTCTGTGAGACCTGCAGCTGGGTATGTCATGTATGCTTATAAGTGAGTGTATATCAGAAAAAGATTTCTTTTGCCAGTCCATAATTCAGAATTAATATCAGACTGGATCCAGGCTTAGAATAGATCCATTTGAACCAAATGCATTTAAGTTAGTCTAATGTAAGTCCCATTAAGTTATCAAGATCCAACCTTTCTTTTCACTGAAGACAACTTCTGTTGAAATTAATGGGATTTATAGCTTTGAATATCTTGAATCTGATTTAAGTTAGCTAATGTTGCCTGGTTCCATTCAATTATTTGCATAATGGCTATAATTTGTACAGACTTTAAAGGTTAGGTTAATAATACAGTGGTACCTCAGTTCACGAACTTAATTCATTCCGTGACTCTGGTCGCGAACCGAATTGGTCGTGAACCGAATCAAATTTTCCCATAAGGTTCAAAGTAAATACGGTTAATCCGTTCTGACCCCTCCGAATTTGGTCGCCAACCGATTTTTGATCGCGTCCCGAATCAAATTTCCCCATAAGGTTCAATGTAATTAGGGTTAATCCGTTCTGAACCATATATATATTTTTTTTAAAACCGCAAAAATATGACACAAAGTACAGCACGAAGAGAGAGAAAGCTAACCTTGCTCGACGCGACTTCTGGCGTGGAGGACAGGAAGGCGGGTGGGGAGGCAGATATTGCTTGGAGGGAGAGTCCCCCTCCCTACAGGAAGCCGCGACCACGTGTCACGGGAGGGAAAATGGCCGCGGATTCTGTTCGTAACCCGATCCGGCGTTCGCGAACAGAGGCTAAATTTTGCGAACGGAGCTGTTCGTGAACTGAATTGTTCGTGAACAGAAGCGTTCGTGAACCGAGGTACCACTGTACATTGCAGGATCATTTTGAGGATGAATAGATTTAGTGTATTCAGGCTTTAATTGGTCTTTGCAGAATTTGTTGTTTAGAGGTTATAGTAGAGAAGCCCAACTGCCACATGTCCTTGACTAAAGGGTGGTCCTCTCCTTCTATCTGAGATAAGTGTCATATTCCTCCAAGAACACAGCTTTGAGAGGGATGTGCACGGAGCGGTGAACAAGGAAAGCCAGCCAGATGGGCAAAATCAAACCTGGTGTTCAATGGGGTGACAATGTGACAGTCAGATTGCCCTCACATCAACTGTTGCAGTTTTCAAGCATCTTTCTTTTTCAGAAGAAACTGGTGTCCACCTTTAATGAGTTCATTAAAATGGAAGGAAAAAAAGAGATCAACAGCTTCATGAATTCACATAAAGATTTGATTTTTGAGTGATGACTATGAATATATTGTGATGTGTTGTAATAATATGAAAAAGAGGGAGGGAGGGAGGAGGAGGAAAGGGGATGCTAACCCAAAATTAGCAATATTGTGTATGCAGATATAATCATTTGAATAAACCTGGTAATTCAAAAAACAGAATGGCAGTTCACCAATGCATTTGGGCCACTTCCAAAACAATCAGTTCTCCAAGAATGTTGACAGAATTTTCATAGGGAGAATTTTTTAAGCTTCCTAATCTTATATTTTGTCACAGCAAGTAGCAGCACCTAGCCAACCTTGACTGATCTAATAAGCAGAAATCAGTTATTACATCTGGTTACATACTTGAATGGGATATCTATCTGGGAAACCCAGGGCTGTAGGCTAAATTGGGAAGTTGAAAAAAACACCTCAGAAAAAGGCAGTGGCAAATTATTTTTGTACTGTTGCCAAGGGACCTGAGGAAGTATTTACCTTGTTCAGTATAGTAGTGACACGCACCCTCACATCTATCTTTTGCCTTTGACAAGATGCTTGCAATCTCTGTTATTTCGCTTGCAGATTTGAGTATTTAATTTTCAAACTGCTGAGGATAAAGTAATTCCTGATAGTATTAAATGAATTTTTTACATTATTTTCCTCCTCATTAGCTTGAAAGAGATGTTGGAAAACCAAGACATGTTACATCTCTGCGATATTCAGGATAGAGTTGAAGAAACAAGCAGGCAACTTGCCTTCTTTTTCCCTGATTTTTCCAAGGCAAAGAAAGAACCAGTTATTGAACGAACACTGGCATTGATCAGACCTGCCCTTTTAAAAGAAAGAAGAGGTTGGTGAAAATTATTACCAGGACTTCCCACACAATTGGAATGTATGGCACTTCTTTGCTATTTGTAGTAGGTTTTGATAAAAATGTGGAAGAAAGGCAGACAGTGGTGGTGTTTTGTGAGGTTGAGCAAGAGCTGGCAGTAGCTATGATGCAGCATTGGGGCAGAGCGTGCAATGTTTTGAAATAGCATGCTGTTTAAGGATTGATGCAAGGCCTTATGGAAGTGTTTGCATAATCCTTTATACAGATGGTTGCGTGTGTCTGAAAAGTTACTTTTTTTAGCTTGAGGAACTTGCTCTAACTCGAAGTCCTTGCATGTTTCCTTTTTAAGCTTACACTATTTCCAAATGTAAACATTAGAATTTTACTCCATCTTTTTACACATAAAAAGATAAAATTTTTTAAAAAGGAGAGCAATTTTTAAACAAAAAGATCTAAAATAATATATAGTTACCAACACTAATGATGCTTAAAATGTGGTGTAATTTGAAACACACACACACATTCTTTCTCCATCTCTCTTTCTCTCTTTCTCACTTGGGTGTAAATGAAAATCTGTGGACTATACCCCAAATTAATTGAAAGTCTAAAGAAAAACTTCCCTTGGAAACCTCAACAGGAAAATGTTATGGAACAGCCTTTCCCAACCTTGAAACCTTTCTGAGATGTGGACTTCAACTTGCAGAATTCCCCAGCTAGCATGGACATTACTCAGAATTCAACACATATAGAGGGTGCCCATGTTTCAGAAGGCTATCATAGAAATCTATTGTGGGTTTCAAATAATGGTATATAGATTAAAAGATAACCAGTATGAACCTTCTCAGGCAGCCATGAGCTGTTGCACTCAAATCCTATTTGTTGATTTTCCATTCAGCAAAATGTTAGACTAGGTAATAATCTAAATAATCGTGCTCTGATCCAGTATAACTCTCCTTATGATTTACTTTATGATTTTGATAAATCTGTTACCTCCATCAATAGCTTTCTTTCTTCCCAGTGTTAACAGGTTTGGTCTCTCCAGGTATCGAAGTATAACTTAGCTGTTATATCAGAAAGAGGTATAGAACATGTAAGAGGACGTTTAGAGTGGTAGTGTAGAATAAGATGTGGGACAAAAATTGATGGGATAGTGAGGCTGTATCATCTCCATTTTAGGAAAGCATCAGCCATTTAGATTACCCATATTTATACATATATAAAAGTAACACTGTCGATATAATTTTTGGCATGCAGAATCTATTCTGAAAAGAATTCAGGAAAATGGCTTTGAAATAGCAATGCAAAAGGAAATAACCCTATCAGAAGAACAAGCATGTGAATTCTACAAAGAACATGAAAATCAAGATTATTTTCCATTTCTTTTGGATCAAATGACCAGGTACCCAGCTAATTTAAATGCAGGGAAATGGATTTATTTTCCATAGTATAGCATTCTGTGGGTAAGTATCTTAAGCTATTTTAGAATAGGAAAGGCATCACATGTTATGTGCAGAAGCTGTGAATCAAGGATGAGCACCCCAAATCTGCAAGAATTTTTCAGAGAGTTCAACTGTCAGTTCCTGCACTGGTGGGCTCCCATGTGAATCATGTTACTGTCCAGGGTCATCTAACAGGGGCAGGGATTCAATCGTTGGATTGAGGCCATCTTCTCGACTGTTTTTGCCCCACTCCCCTGTGGACACACCTGTTATTCCCCAATGTTTTCATAGTGCACTCACAATGGCTGTATCAATTAATTCAGCAATTCTCAGTGATGCAACTTGCACCGCTGACGTTGTTATAAAAATCTTGTGTTCAGACTGATAGTCGGTTTATACTTGTCCTGGGTAAAGATAAAATTCCAAAGAAGTTTAGATAAAATATTTTGAACTTAAAGGCAAAATCCTGTTAATGAAAAATTCTGTGAAGAAGGTAGACTTGTTAGTAGTAGAAGAAGTTATAACCATCATTATAGGCTGCTGGAGGATTTTAGTTTACTCATTAAAAAAGTTAAAAATGCCAGAAATGTTATGGATTTTTGACAAACTTTGTTGCCGAACAGTCTGTCTAAACATAATCAGTTCTGATGAGTGCTTACATTAACAGTTATATCTTAAATCAGGGATCCCCAAACTCTTCAGCTCATCGACCCCTTCATGAAATTTCAGATTGTTCACTGACCCCCAAACATTCATTATATGAAAATAATTTGATGAATACCACTTTAATTACTAGTACTATGAATAACAACAATAATGGATAGTCCTATCAACCCTTGGGGGTTGATAATCACCACTTTGGGGAACCTTGCCTTAAACAGACTTGTATGGTTTTCCTTGTAATTGTAAACTCTCTTAATTTTTTTATTTTATAAAAAAAAATCCTGGTTTCAGCTTTGTGAATGAGTACTATATTATAAACATTCCAGAATATTTGTTGGTTACATTCCAGAATGTTTGTTACACTGAATTCATACGTATTCAGAAGCTGTGCTTTTAAAAAATAAAATCTGCTGTATTTGTTTTAAACAGTGGGCCAACTCTTGCTCTTGCTTTGATACGAGAGAATGCAATCCAAAAATGGAGGGAATTACTGGGCCCAAAGATTGTCCAAGAAGCAAAGGAGCAATGCCCAGAAAGGTAATCTATTTTATTGTAATAGTGGTATCCTGAGAACTGTGTTTTATATTCTGTATTGATGTTGTGCCCTCTTTTGAAGTTTGTGACAATAGTGCCATCATCTGGATAGTGTTTACACTACTTCAGTGTGTCATGGGAAATTATAATGTAAGACACAGAAACGGCTTTGCAAGAGGCACTTCTCTTTAGGAAACCATGTGTTAACTTAGAAGGCACAGACATGATTTTCAACAACGTCATTATACATCCTTAAAATGACACTGCATTAATATTATGCAAGCATGAGATTACCCTCATGCAGTTACAGAAGGTAAAAGACAACATACACAAGATTGTACATACTTTATTATTGACACTGAATTGTAGTGACTGGAGTGTTTGAAAATGATTGCATTCTTTTCTTACATTTTAAGCCAATCATTTCTATTATTCAATGAAAAGTTTGACTTCTGAATAAAACAAATTCAGTAACTCCTTTGTTGATAACTTTAGAGGGGTTCTCTAAATTATTCTATAAAAGGTCACTGCAAGGTTCTCTCCCATATCTTTCAGAGGATCTCAGATCATTGAAGATGTCACCTAGCCAGCCTCTTACACTTCAGAAACAAGGGGCAGGCCATGAGATCCATTTTTCAGAGCTCCATAGGGAGCCAAGTTTTTCTGCTAACAAGAGCTGAAGAGTATATTGGTATCAACGTTCAATACAATGAGGTTCACCATTTAAATCAGAGAAACTTATTGTGATTAAGACGTTTTCCTCACTGTGTCTACACTGCCATATGGAAAAATCCCTGAGAAACGACACTGTTCAACATTTGTTAGATTTCCCTTTAAAATGCCAACAGTGATTTATTATTATTTGAATGAGATTCTCTGAACTGGTGTTGAATTTTGCTTAAGGTGATATCTGTGGACAGCTAAGGAAAGTGTCAAAATGTCCCTCTACCACAAGCCATTTTGCAAATATTACCCAAGTTCTTTCAGTTTCCTACTGCTGACCAGGAACTTGAACATTAATCTCAGCTTTAGGTGAATCCTGTGGTCTCTGTATTCTTGAGCTCCAACCCCCTAAAACTTGTCTCAGAAAAAAAAAAAATCTGTTGAGCTGATGCTCTGCTTTTCATAGTTTCCTAGTTTCATAGTCCATTCAGTCAGAAATGGAACACAGATCTTCTATGAGAGACAGACTGAAAAAAAATTCAGGTTTTCACATTTGATCTCAGGTATTTTCATTGGTTTATAACCTCATAGTTTAATATACTTGATGTGAGGTTATAACTTAAAAGCATGAAGCTTCTGTGCCATTTTTCTAATTTCCTGATTTTATTGTTCCCAGTTTACGTGCTGAATTTGCGATCTCTGATGTGCCAATCAATCAGCTGCATGGCAGCTCAAACCCAAATCAAGCTGCAGAGGAATTACAATATTTCTTTCCTGTAGAAAACACCATGGCTCTCATTAAACCCTCTGCTTTTGAGGAACACAAGGGTAAGATTCATATTATGATGTGTTCATAAGGTTATATTTTTCTCTGAGCACACTTACATTAATTGCCTGTAAAATAAGATGTGCCATTATAAAATTATTTCATCCCCATCTGCATATGCCAACAAATTTCTTTCACACAGAGTAATACACATAAACATATATATTCTCCTCCCTCCATTTAGCAGCAGCACTAAAAAAAAAGGAAAACCACAGATGGAGTTGGAGAAAGAGGTTGCTACCCTGGGAACAGAAGGAAAGATAAAATGGGAGAAAAGTGGATGTATAAAAGGCAAAAGGAAGAGGTATCTAGACAGAGTGGAAAAAAAAGACAGTGAAGCCTTGCTTAAGCATTATAGGATAAAAATTAACCAGGCAAGCAGCCACTCCCAAGCAAAAGGCTAATCTTCAGGCAGAGGCATCTGCAGGGGATTTGTCAAAAACCTCAAGATGGTGGCTCTATGTTAAAAGGTGCAGAGCTTTGACTGCACCACTGTGGTTGCCATCTTAACTTTTTTACATACCCCCTCCCATGGATGCCTCTGTTACCCATATTTTCAGCAGCCAAATCTGTAGTAATTTGCATCTTCTGCCAATTCTTTTGTCTATAACAGTTTTTTTTTTCTTATTCACAAATGTAAGGGATCTCAATTCACAGGTAATCATTTGGGAATTACATTTTCAGATAAATAGAGTCTTTCTGTAAGTAGCAGGGAAATAAAGTTTCTCTTTTTGCCAGTTTTTATACAATTGGACATATTTTATGGTGTTTTTATACTTTTAAGATGAAGTGAAATAATCTTTCCCCCCATTTTATAGATGAAATTATAAATGAAGTACAAGATGCTGGATTTCTAATCTCAGAAATGAGAGAAGCACATATAAGTCCTGAGATAGCAGCACAATTTTATCAAGATCATGAAGCTAAACCATATTATAGTCAACTAGTGGATTATATGTCTAAGTAAGTGTCTGTTTTTTTTTTAAAAAAAACAAAATATAATGAAAGCAGAACTGACTTTGAATTTGTCAGACAAAAACTGTGCCATTTAGTCTGTCAATAATGAGAAGTGTTTGCCCATTAAAGAAACAACTGGTTCCTTTTGCACTAATTTGCACTAAGTGTCTGTTGAGTTAAAGATCAAAGTATTAGTTCAGAAAAGGAGCTAATGCGAGTGAGTGGTCAAGGAGCTACTAGAGGCCATTTTAAACAATGCAGCACATTGTATTGGTGGATTACAGTAAGCTGTAGAACAAGTCTGTGATGGAGTCCCTGGGCAAAAGCATTGGGAATAAATCAATGTTTTTGGTTTCAAAAACACCTTTTAGTCATTATTGCATAAGTTCTCTCTGCTGTGGTATTTCCAATGACATATGCAAAAATTATCCTTAATCATCTTTAACCATGATGGAAAAATAGTACAAATTCCTCAGAGTAACCATCAAAACTAAGGGGGAAAAATCAATTTTTGAATGCCAGCTGTATATTTTTTTTAGTGGTGGGCAACTATATACCTTGTCAAAAATTGTTGATCTCCCCCACATCTAAAGTATATCCTTGCAGCCTCTCTAGAATTATTGATCTCCTGTCCCACATAGAACAGAAAGCTAAGTAACTCAGAGTTCTCTGAGAGAAAAAAGCAACATTCTGCCTCTAGTCTGGCTACACTCACCAAGGCTGGCCACTGAGTACTTCCCAGAAGGAAGTATAAGAAAACATCCATTCCTGTTGATTCCTTACTTATTCAGCAAGGACTGTCAGAACTCTGGCATGTTTTCACAGAGTTCTTTGGTCCTGACTCCTGGTTTGCATTGAATCCTGGTTGCTCTTCACTCCAAAGTGCCACTCTGGGCAAGCCATGACACATCTAGCCTCTTTTCAGCCCTGTAGTAAAATAATGCCCTGGCAAATTCAGAATTTAAGTTCACCTCTTTTTTAAAAAAATATTTTTTCACAAAACAGAACATGGTTTAGGGCTGTAGACTCCACAGATCCTACCATTATCCATACAGAAACCTTCTTTCTCCGTCCTATTTATAAACACATTCCAAGAAACAAATCAGAAAAGAGAAAAGGCAAAAAAAAAAAAAAACCACCTCAGAATGCCTACCAACAAGGTTCTTTGATAACAATGATTTTGTGTTCACCAAAGTGGAGCTATTACTCTTTGGGTACTTCTACACACTATTTGCAGCTGGACTGACTTCATTCCCCTTTGATCCCATGTTGTCATATTTTCAACAGTTGAGGAGATTGACTTCTGATTCAACTACCATGCAACAGAAATTATAAAGTTCTGTGGAACTTGGGGAACTGGTCATTTCTCCTTCAGAGAAAACTCTTGTTTTATCCCTCCTCCCTGGGCCTGAATTTCAACTGCCAAGGCAATTTCCTAAAATGAGAATTCAGACTTGACCCTTTTGCATCTCCTACTCAGTTGCCCAGCAAAGAACAGGACAAATGAGCATGAAATTGACAAGATTCACTTGGTTGACCTTTTTGGGAGGGGAAGGAACCATATGCAAACCATCAGCTGTTTAGGTCTTTCTCTTTTTCTTGAGGAGGGGATACATGTTGTTGCAGAACTTGTAGCAGCTGATTGGGACAATGCTTTTCATTTTTTGTTCTCAGCACCGCTCAGTTGGTAGCAACAAGGCAATATGGGTTATTTTCAAATTGCTTTTAAGGGAATGGAGAGTGGAAATGTGGCAATGTAGAAGTGCCCTTTTTCAGTCTTATCTGCTCTCATCTGATTCCAGGCCAATCCAGCAATCCACTCAATGTTTAGTTTTGTAGCTACTTCTTTCCTAGAATCATGAAAAATGGATCTGGTTGATAAGTACTGGGTGCTACTGCCCTGTAGTGCATTCTTCTATTCTTCTCATCTATAGCAGATACCAACTTCCAGCATCACAAACGTTTTGTATGATGATCAGAAAGTCTGCACATTTTTGACAGATTTCTCTGTTGGATTTCTGGCATGTTTTCAGCATTTCTGTTGATTCCAATTCCAATATTTTGTTAATTTTACCTGCCTACATTATGCTATATAAGCTGCTTGCCATCAAATGGTTTTGGTGCAGAGGTCCTCCAAAACCAGTTGCCCAACTGTAATTTTTGTCATGTGACAAAAGAGGGAACATTACTATAGAGTTATTATATTAACTGAATTTAATTTAATTTAATTTAATTTAATTTAATTTAATTTAATTTAATTTAAGGAATTTTTGTTTTTGTCCTGGCTGCAGTAACATTTTGAAGAGTGCTATCCAACATACCTCTTTTGAAAAGCAGAGACAGAGAGACTCTTCTATCCATGGAGGACTTCTATGCAACTGAAGGCTCTGAGGGGGGAAAGCCAGCAAAAATGGGACTTCTAATTCTAGCATCAGATATGATATGAGGATACTGTATCATAGGTTTTTCTACAAATGGAGAACAGGCAGATTGACATAGAGCAAAGCACAAATACAGGCAGAGATGGGAGCGATAGGAAAGACATCTATGCATGATGTATAATTTGATGATCCTTGGCTTCTGTTACATAGGGTTAAAGATACTGTAAACTTCCGACACACTGTGATGTAATCAAATAGGCAGTGTATCCAAGATGGTTTTGACCTGTTTATCTCATGCAGCATGTAGCATTAGTTATGTCAACTCAGTGTTTTCATTGCAGAATCAGACTATAAGCATCTCATATTTTGTTGGTTGTCTTGCTTTTCTAGAGGCCCATCAATGGTCATGATTCTAACCAAAGAAAATGCTGTGGATGAATGGAGACAATTAATGGGACCAACAGATCCAGCACAAGCAAAAGAAACACATCCTAATTCAATACGCGCTAGATTTGCAAAAGATATTCTGCGCAATGCTGTTCATGGGTCCTCAAATCAGGAACATGCTGAACAAAGCATTAAGTTTATCTATGGAGATATTGATTTAGAGGACCTAAAACACAAATATGTTTATGTGTAGAATTTCAAAGATGACCTGTTATCAGCAATATATGATCTGTACAAATAAATAAATTTTAGTATGTCTTTTATGAAATAACGTGTTACTAATTATAATTGACAAGACCCCTGCAAATTAAGAATACATCTTTCACCATTATGAATATTATCTTAACTTTGAGATAAATAAATAAACTTTGTGAGAGCCAGTTTGGTGTAGTGGTTAAGGTGCTGGCCTAGAAACCAGAGGACTGTGAGTTCTAGTTCCACACTGGGCATGAAAGCTGGCTAGGCGACTTTGGGCCAGTCAGCCCAACCCATCTCACAGGGCTTTGTTGTGGGGAAAATAGGAGGAGGAAGGAGTATTAAGTAGGTTCACCACCTTGAATTACTTATAAAGTAATAAAGGTGGGATAAAAAAAATCTTTTAAAAACTTTAAGGTGAAAGTAACTACGTCTGTTTGATATCTTGTAACATCATCAAATTTCATACAGAATATAAATAGATGGAAGCACATGAATACCTGTAATAAATATTATTAATAATTCCATTGGCACTAAAATCCAATGACAGGAAAGACAATCACAAATCTTCAAACTGCTTTTGAAGAATTGGGAAGTAGAAGTGGTGATGATGTGAAAGAGCCTCAATCAAGATACAAAATCAATGGATACTAGTCACCTGGTCTATTGGCTAGAATAGGGAGGGGCAAAAAAGAAGAAAGAACATGGGGTGGAGTTTTTGAAGACCATTTAGCATTTAATGGCTGTTTTATCCCTACAAAAACATTGGAGCAAGTGAACCTTGGTTTGCCCCAACAAGGTTCTTTTATGTTCTTAGAGAGAATTTTTATAGCAGTAGTTTTATTATTCCTCTATTAAAATGCCTGGGTAGTTTGATTTGAAAAAAATTTTTTTTTTTAATCTCTTCAGGGACTCTACTGGTGGAGGGGAACAGACCAAATAAAACTGATATTAGTCTGAATGGGGAATCCTGCTCAGCCAAGAAGGTAAATTGTCTTAGATAAGTCATACTTTCAGTGTTGAACTAACTTTCAAGAGATGATGTGATGAAGTAATTCCAGAGTAGCTCCCTGGAATAAATTAATATGTACATGTAGGGTGCTTGGTCTGACTTAGTTTATGATTTGGGGAATATTCTCCCTTGTACAGTCAGGATCAGAATCTAAAAAAGATGAATTATATGCCAGATATGTATCTTTCTTGGCTGATGGCAGCTAGGCTAGGTTAATGAAAGCTAATAGAGAACTCTTGGTTTTCATTAACCTAGGACAGGTAATGCCTGGCCTACAGCAGTTGTTTCTGGAGGAGCTGTATTTCCAGAGCCTCAGGCAGAGCAGTAAATAGTTAACTGCAGCACAACCCTGAAATCAAGATGCATCTTATCCGAAGGGACTAACATATTTTAGCACCTGAGGCAGAAGAATGCCATGAGAAGTCACATGTAGAAAAGTCAGTGCTGCCTTTTTGGTGACATCCCAACTATGCTACCTGAAATGACATCACTCTGCTCAGCAGCAGTGCCAGTCAATTCTCTTTTCTTAATGATCTTCAACCCATGTTCTTCTAATACTATTAATATTTTATTTCTGAACACCTCTTCTCAGATAAATATGTGGAACACAAGATCTATGCTGATTTTATGTCATAAATTGGGTGCACCTTGTAATTTGAACCATAAGATTTACTTATGTGGTGCTTGAAAGAAGGAGACATACACAGTCAAAAATGACTGTAGAAATGATATATCTGTACAAATGTGCATTTCACTGTGCTGTGTTCTTTATAAGAGTATATTTCCACACATATAACAAATGTCATCTTTCACATGTGAATATGAATATACACACACACAGACACAGAGTAAGATTAAGAAAAGGTTCATTTTTTTCCTGAGCTAAAATTGTTTAACGTGCTATGGGAACATTTAAAATCTGAAAATAAATAAAAGTACGATTGTCAAATACAGCTAATTCTGTGTTGTGGAATGCCAATCATGGTTGCTTAAGGTGTGAAAAAATGGCCCAAATTCTATGATGGCAATCATTTTACATGGTTCCTTCTAATTTCAAACAGACAAATGATACAGAGTTCATTTTTCACAGAAATAAACTATCAGAAGCTAGCAGCGCTCTAAACTGTTGGAGAACTTTCAAACCATTACATTTGCTAGAAAGAACTACACTATAGTAATGTTTCTTAAAACAGAAATACACTGTTCAGATGATTATTTTACTTTTCTCCAACTAGATTCAACAGACTTTCAATAGATACATTATAATGCTTAAGAAACACATGTCATTGCATGAACTCAGGTCTCATTACAGCTATTTAGCATGGAAGGAAACAGCTCTGTGCATCTGGAGCAGAGCCAGGAGGGGTAATGCTTTGTTGTTGTTGTTTAGTCGTTAAGTCGTGTCCGACTCTTCGTGACCCCATGAACCATATTGCGCCAGGCCTTCCTGTCCTGGGTAATGCTTACTAACTTGTTATTCTTGCATCTTTGCTCCCTTTTCCCAGAGCAGTTTTAAACATTAATTTTGCTTAAAAGCAGAAAGAAGGTGCCACATTTTCTTTCCTTTCTTTCTGATCAAATAACAGAAGGTGCAAATTAACTGAAAGGGGAAGTCAGAATTATCAGCCCATGAGTATGGTGCACTGCCCCCTTCCAGCTAATTAGCATCACACATAACAAAACTATATCAAGAATTGTCAAATCAGCAAAGACGAGAGAAAGATAGGTTTCTTTTGTCAATAAAAAAGACACACAGTGGCAGTTGTTTGTAAGGTATGTCTTTATGCATTATTTATAGGTAAACGTGCTCAATAACAGAGAGCAAAAAAAATGACTTGTCCTAAGACTATTCTATCATTGCATAAGATTGCAAGATGGCTTCGACAAAGACACTCTGGCCCTAATTCATCAAAATCCTAATGCACATGTATGCCCAGCCAAATGATTTTATTTAGATTTATTGTCCAGGATTTTCAGTGAGGGAAACGTCAGTTTCATTTTTGAACTTGCCAGTGCTTCAAGTATGGATTCCTAATTGGCATTCTTCTACGGAGCACATGTACTACCACCACAACAAAAGCTCAGATATACGCAAGTGAGCTGCTTTGAATTTCACCCTTAATGTACAACTAGAAGAATGTACTAAATATGGTGGTGATAAATCAGAAAACCATAGGCATAGCAGAAGGCATGGGAGGCAAAGGTCCTTCACATAAGCTGTTCTTCATCTAATACTAAGATCCTGATTGTGTGATACTTAGCAACTAAATCATGAATATTCAATAGGCAGAGTCTCATTCATACACCACTACCTCAAATAAGCTTGATGGGAATCATTATCAGTTTCATGTATAGTACAGTGGGTATTCAGTTTAGTAGAACTGAATGGATTAAACAGGCAGCAAAAATACCCTATACTGCAGATATTCCTGCATGCTTTTCTGCACTGTAGTCAATTGCCCTAATCCAATTTAATTTAGGAGGATGGGAATTTGAGAGCTGAAAACATTTCCTCCACTTTCAAAGTTTCATCTCTTTCACCTGAGAAATCCACTCCATACACAAAACAGAATATGACGGCTAACAAGTGCTGCCCATTAAAATGAATGGGAAGTCCCAAATGTGGAAGAGAAACCATACCCACATCTTAATATTGGGAGACCTGTAGAATGTGGCAAATTAAAATAAAATTGTAATATTTCAGCTTTGCTAAACTAGTTCCAGAGATGCCTTTCCATTTTTATAAAATATTTTGAGACAAAGTTTGAGAATTTCCTATTGTGTTTTTAGTTAGCAAAGTTAAATAATTTTGATTTAATACTCATTTTTAATAAGTCTACATGTGACAAGTAAGTAAGTTCAAGTTTTCAGTTTGGTAGTAATAGGTCTTTGAATGAATGGCTTTTTATAAATGTGTAAGTATAACAATATACTGTATAACAATGAATACTTATAAACAAAGCTGAGTTGAAGTTTTTTAAAAAAGCATGTTTTATACTGCAGTCCTATACATACTTAAAAGTAAGCCCCCTTACATTCAGTATGCCTTATTCCTTTGTAAGTGTATTTAGGATAGCAGCCTTATATATTTTTGCCCCAGAAATCTGCATACAGTTCAATAACACTGTGAAGTTGCCTATGCATTCTTGACAAAACAGCCACTGGCTTTTCCCCTGTGATGAAGAGAGGGTGAAGGACAAAGGCCAGGCATGGCATCTCATTCCCAAGCTCAGCAAATTTCTTCAGGATACCAGAGAGAGTCTAGCATTGTGATAAGAAATTAGATAAATGCCAAAATAAATTATTGCTCTTCTGTTATTGCAGCTATGCAAAACCATTCTTATCACGGGAGGCACATTGGCATGTTTAAAACAGAGAGCTACTAATCCAGATGCTTGTTGATCAACTATGACTTGCAATGCTAAATGTAGGCTGCGTCATCAACTCTCTCAGGTTAGTGCAAAACTCTATCTGTGCTTTAAAGTGAAAAAGCAATCTTTTACAAATAAAACGCTGCAAATAATTTGCAGCATGAAATGTTTAGGTTCAGTTCCACAATTCATGTGCTGCTCAGGCCAGCTTGTCAGCTTTGCTGCAGGAAAAAAAGGTGGAACTCATATTTTTCTAGAATTAATTTCTTTTTGGTGATTTCTGAGCTTATTGATCTTCTTGGGACTGGTGAGCACGGGATTGCTTTTCTTTGAATTTTGTTTTGGTGTCCCACCGTGACCTGAGTTTCTGGCATTCAGGTTTCTATTAGAAGCTGCTTGTAGTTTCTGTTCTTGGAGTCTCTGTTCCCATCGCTAGGAAATATAACATAAAACAATATCAGCATTCAGAAAACTTTGGTCACACTGGAAGCCATACCCTCAGTCCGCTCATGGATATTCACTATCAGTGAAACACTGACAATAGCCTTGATACTTGTTAGAAAAAAAGTAAATGAATTAAATCCCAACTATAAAACAAAATCATTCTCACTTCCCCACAAACTTTGCTGTACTTCCAGAAATGCCTGATTTAGCAGCACTTGGCAGTTGATGCTTTTTAAAATCATACTTCAATAAGAATAGATGGTTTTCTTCTAGACATCTGGGACTCAGCCTCAGTGCTTCATAGCTGGTTGGACAGACAGAAAAGCAGCAAGTAGAGCCAATGCTGTGGGGTAGGAATGAGTAACTTTTTCTTTCTTTGTTGAGGGCAAGATAGTGGCAGATTTGTGAAGGTTGATTTACAAGTTCCAGTCACCACAAGGTATCTTTATGCATTTTTTTCCTCTACAAACACAGCAGACTCCCACTAAGAGCACAATTTGGTCTAGACTCAAATGCTCTAATCTGGTACTATGAAAAGCCTGCCATACATATCCATTCTGATGCCATACATATTAATCTTATGCTCCCACCTCTCCAGTTTTTGTTTTAAAATAATATTTTATATTATTACACCTAGCCTAGACTTCCACACATTTTAAATACTCCATTTGTTCTTTCTGCTCATTAAAATCTTACTCTGGGGGGAAAACAATAAGACTTAACAGCTAAAACACTGTTAAATAGTTCTTTCCAAAAATATATTGCTCTGTGGAGATAAAAGTGGCTTTCTTATTTTTATTTTTCCACTAATACATAACGAAAGAGGTTTTGGAGGGAATTTCCAGAAAGATAAATAATCATATACAAAAAGAAAAGAAAAAAGAAATCCCCAGAACAGTTGGAAAAAGAGTTGGACCAGCCTGCCAAGGAAGTGGTTGTTACAATACCTCTCCCTGAAATCCTGTGGTGGGGAAGGATAAACCTTAGTGTTGTGTTTATAACAAATACAGCTGGTTTGTATACTAACAGGACTTATGCAAATATGCCCCTAATATGGCTTCTTGTACATATGTGCTTAGCTAACTAGCCATAACAATAACAGTATCCAGTGATGAAAATGGTTATACATGGTTCTGTAAATTCAAGGATGAATGTGGATGATTTTTTGGGGGGAGGGGGTATTCAGTGAGGATTTGTATCTCTCTATGCTTGCTTACTTTGACCATGGGCTACAGGCTAGCATACCTTTTGCCACTATGCATCTCATCCATTGTATATACTTGGAAATGCCAGGAATCTGCTCTTACCTTAAACCTTTTGCCTAATGGATCCTTCCATTTTTCAACTGAGCATCCATCAAGAAGCATCAACCTAAAATAATTGCAGAACTAAGAAGATCAAAAAGAAATGTATACAATCTTCAGCCCATCTCAGTCATGAGATTTATTGCCAATATATGTAGTAATGGCCACCAGTTTAGATAGTTTTAAAAGAGAACTGGGCAAATTCATGGGGGATCAGTTACCATTGGCTGGCTGCTAATATTACCTTACATATGTTTAATACCAGTTGTTATGGAACAGAAGTAAGAAAATGTTCCTGTGCCCAACTTGTGAGCTTCCTGAATATATTTGGTTATCACTCACATAACCCAGAAGGCTGAGCTAAATGGATTTTTAACTTGATTTATCAGGACTTCATTTATTCTTACTTTGTAAGACCTTTGATTTCAGTGCAGGAGGAGTGTATGGCAGGCAGATGGGAGTGGCTTGATGGTTTATGGCTAGGAGAATTAAATATATGTCCTGTTCTTTTCTTAATCCCTTAGCACTAATATTAATAGGGGAAAGCATTAACAATACCACCTCTTGGACTGGTGTAGATTCTGTCCTTGTACTGGGAAATGAGAGGGCATTGGAAACTGGAGATCTAAAGTCTCCACTGATGTGTCCATGGTCCACTTATGTTTTGCCTTTAGTGGCAAATCATCAACAGTGGGCAAGCAAAAGTGGCAGGAGTTTCCACCACTGTAACAATAGAAGTCCTGTCAGTGGATCTCTCTCTCCAACCTTAGACTACTTTCTCTGCAGTGAAGAGAGAGATCTATAATCTTTAAGGCCTTGGATACTGTCACTGAGACTTACTCTTTTAATTTCCCTTTGGCAATGTTCTCATTAGTAAATATAGTATAATTAAATAAAAAGAATATTTATATATTGCATTGTTCAAAGATACTAGCTTTTCTTCCAGAACAGTTTAAAAAGTGCTTCCAAGATCATGAAAGCAACCATCCATGAAAAAGCATCAATATATGTAGTTTTATATTGTATTAAAACTATTAATGTATTAATATTCTATATAGAGCAATTATATCTAGAATTATTTAAAATGCATTTGTTTGCTTCATGGGTGGATACCTTTCCACTGGAAATCAATTCCAGAAATAATTTAGAGTGAATTGATAAGTTTATCAGGTGCCTATTGGGATCCAAAAAGTTAGGGCTAGACTAGACCCTAGCCTGAGGTTATAATAATAGTATTATTTGGAGATTAATGTTAGTTTTGACTCAGCAGACATTTTGGAATCAGGTTTGGTACAAATCTTCCCAAAGCAATGAGAGCTCAAGGTTTTGTAACATAGTCCCTCATCACTGTTTTGCCTCATGCAAATTCTTTTTCATTCTAAGTTGCTGTGCTGTTATACAATTCTAAAAGAGTTGCCACAGCTTTGTTTGTTTAACAAAGTGAAACACAGGCCACCATCCATCAAGGAATGTTCTTAATCTTCCCCAACCTGTTGTCCCCAAATGTGCTAAGAGTATACACCCAGAATTCCCAACCTGTATAACTGGAGGGTGGCAATTTGGGAAAACCTATTACAAAAGATCAATGGGCTTACATATATCCTGCTGAGTTGACTTATGACTGGATAACTCAACCTTAATCTATGTATGCATCTGGGTAACATGCTGTTTTCCTTGTGCAATTCTTGAAAAGGTTAAAAAAAAGTATTCTGTCTTACAACACAAGCAACAGGCAACCCAAGTCCTGCCCTAATGGCCCTGGTTCAATCTAAGGCTTCCATATCCTTTAATCCAAGACCAAGACCCACAATATAATCACAAAAGGAGGAGTTGTGATAGAAACAAGAATGTGGTATTTCCTTCAGCACTTTTCCAAGTAAGTGACCGTTACTTCTGACATTTTTAAAAGCCACTGTAACTCAACCTCTGTTTATATATGGCTGAGTTCAATGGGAAACTCAATGTTTTGTTTTTACTGTCTTTTTCAAATCTTTTGACAAAATACATAAAATGAAAACCTCAAAGACCTTTGGAAACATCACTGGCAAGTTTGTTCCATGAAATGTAGAACTTTTTCTAATCCCTTTCCATTCCTGAGCTTAATTTTGGAAGCATTCACCCTTATGTATTGATATTCTAAAATATCTCAAGATTAACCAATATTGTGTTTATTACATTGCAATCCCTCCTCCCATTTTCCCTCCCACTTCTTCCAGAATCAAAACTCAGAAGTTCAACTTTTCCTTAACTTTTCAAAATCCATCTTTTCTATTCTTTCTTACCATCATTCTTGCTTTTGTTAATAAAAGCACTAATACAGTCACATCTATGGATGTGGTATACAAATCACAGGGCCTATTGCTAAACACTGACATGCTTAGACTGCTGCTCAGGGCTTATAAGACAATATTACCAATGCAGCCTTATAAACTGATCTGAAATGTTCTGCTGAGTATTATAGCTGAAAACAGATTTGAATCAAGGTCTCTCCAGATCCAGCTCTGTAGCTTCTACAATGCGTGGGCTTTCTGATGCATACATGTCTTGTCTCCAAAGCTATATGCATTCATTTTACTGGAAATCTCAAGCAAGTAAAGAGTACAGTTTGCTGTGTGTTACCAGAAGAAAACGGGGTTGCTATGAAATCTCAATATGGCTTCCTTGTGTTATCATCACTTACCTCGTGTGCCACTCATAACACATAATGAGTACAACTTGATTTGGCAGAAGAGGTGGACATTGGCAAGAGGAATTAGTATACAGAGGAATCAGAGCACGAGGAACTGGAGTCAGAGATTTCAAAACATTTTTCACATCAACCATTGTGGTTATTTCATTGCAGCTCCCTCTCTCCACACTCTTTATTTTAGCATGAATAACTGCAAGAGGCAAAACAATGGAATATAAGTCCAGAATAACATTTTGCATGTTTCTCAGAAGCAGGTTTCACTAAGTTTCTCTGCCCAATACATTTGGGTAGAGAATGTTCTGTTGAACTCTGAACGCTTGTTACTGATTATATTTATTTATGATTGTGTTGTGAGCCTGCCAATATACCTTATTTTTTCTTTTCTTCTATTATATTTAGGAAGGCAGGCAGGCAGGCAGGCAGGCAGGCAGGCAGGCAGGCAGGCAGGCAGGCAGGCAGGCAGGCAGGCAGGCAAAGCCATTAAAATATTATACATCTCATCTGTACTAAACAAAACTAATCCTTATATATAACATTAAACTAGTGCTTAATTCAACAAACCACAGACATTTTTTTATCCTGCCTTTATTATTTTTATAAATAACTCAAGGCAGCGACATATCTAATACTCCTTCCTCCTCCTATTTTTCCCACAACAACAACCCTGTGAGGTAACTTGGGCTGAGAGAGAGTGACTGGCCCAAAGTCACCCAGCCGGCTTTCATGCCTAAAACAGGACTAGAACTCACAGTTTCCTGCTTTCTAGCCTGGTGCCTAAACCAGCAGACCAAACTGGCTCTCAAATTTGATTTCAAAAACAAACGAGATTTCCAGAATCCTTAATATGTGGGACCTGTTTTTCTAGCCATAAATAAAGTATAACATGTGATAAGTTTGGGCAAAGGCTCTAATTGAAAGCTGTTATAAATGGCACATGCATTTCCTCAGACCTACTAATGTTTACAAGGTAAGCATTTTAATTTGTTTCCTTACTAACACTTCTCCATAAGCCAAACCATTCACCGTACAAAGTCATCATTTCTACTAGCACAAAATGGGAATTTTTGAAGGCAGTTTCTAGGCCAAATGCAAGACAATGGTGTTCAGCTTTAAAAATATTCTCAACATTTTGAGCCTTGGAATATCTGTTCCAAATGATTGCTGTCTCCCCTGTGAAGTAAAAATGAAGAAGGCAGTACTGTTGATGCCACTGCCTAACAGACAGAAAAGCGATCATTTGCAAAACAGGGCTTTCTCAGAAGTGACTTCAGCTATGTGGAATGACCTCCATGGGGAAATGCATCAGGTTGATCCTTTTGGCTCTTTGAGAAGAACAACTACTATGAAATGGACTAGCTGCTTTGCAACCAGGTGTCTTCCTTCATGGACAGAGGAGAGTGATTGAAATTAACAAATACAAGGAATCTGGGAAATAAGCAACATAAGTCCGGTTCAGCACGCCTCCTTGTTTTCTTGACACTGTGGCAGGAAAAAGCAGGGACCTTACATTTAAAGCTAACTAGACAACTGTGACCCACTGGGTCATCATTTCAGAGATATTTACTTACCTGAGCAGATCAACAGAATGACCACATGTGGGCAAAAAAGCAGTGGGAGCAGGAATGATTTCTGACTTCCTGCCAGCTGGCACTATTTCCCCTCCCTTCATGAACCTCAGCAGAGGCCTGATGAAGTCACTGCCTCCTCCTCCTCCTCTTCCTCCTCTGACCTATGGAACTGCCTGCCAATTTGCTGGGGGGAGGGGGAACCCAGGAGGAAAAGTGTACCCCCACTCCCCATTCTGGCATGTCCTCAAGGGCTACCTCCCTCCAGGGAGGAAGAGGACTCACCCGTCAACTGCCAGCACCTCCCAGCCAGCACTACCTCGCCAGCAGGTATCTGAATTACAGCCAATCACTGCTCGCCCATTGGGCCTTGCCACCAGCTGATTGGACACAGGGGTCAGAGGGAAGTGGGAAAGAGGCCCATGATGATCACATGACCTCAGCTGACCACGGCAGCACAATGGCACTGAATTGGCCACAATTTTGCCAAATTTCAATCCCATGGGAGTAATGGGTCCCAGACTTTGGACACAATTTTTAAGTTAGCCCATTTGAGGTAGGTTGATTCAAAAATTGTTGCCCTATGATGCTTTTTGCCCAACTGAAGGTTACAAACAGTAAATAGTAGTATATAGCAGTATATAGATTTCACAGAATAGTACAAAAGCAGAATAGGGTTACAACACCCTCTCTTCGTCCTCAAATAAAATGGTAGATCTCTGATCTACTTTATTGGAAGCTTATTGGTAACAAAAGTGGGGGAGGAGGTGACGGGCTTGTGAAGAACCCAAGAAATAATGTAGGAGAGAAATGGCTGCAAAGAAGGCTGGCTAATGATCAGTAGAAAAGATGTGTGCCTCATACCTTCCCAGAATGCATCTCTGCTCATACCCACAGCAGGTCAGCTGACCTTACTTCTGAAATAATAGGTAAGAAGGGTAAGATGTTACACACTTGGAAGCTGTGAGGGACAGCATCAGCTTAAATAGAAAAAATACTATTTTAACTGCATGTTCTTCCCAAAAAAGTGTGCAGCCAGGGCAGTCCCAAATACCAACTTTTTAAAACACCCAGATTTCAGCAAAGTTCCAAGAGCCTCTTTTTTTTTTCTTTTTTTTTGGAGGTATGAAATTCAGAAGATGGTACAAAGGTTTTTTTTTAAATTTCCAACCACATTATTCATATTTTTCAATTTAAAAAATAAATTACTTTTTAAAAAACTCATCCTTCCTTCCAAATCCCATTGATCAAAGATGGTTTATCTTAAGTAAATAAAAGAATTCATTGATATTGATAAAGGAAATCCCAAATTCAAGAAAAACAAAAACAAAATCAAAGTAGAAGGCTGGCACAATTGTCTTCTGGTGTTGTTTTTTTTAATCTGATCCTCTTGGGATGGATAATTAAGGGGTCCGATTTCACTGCACTGAAAAACGGCGAGACTCTTCGCAAAGACGCGTGGGGGGTGGGGGGAGAAAATCACGATGGTAAAGATTTTGCGAGTCTGTAATCATCATCATCATCATCATCATCATCATCATCATCATCATCATCATCATCATCATCATCATCCCTTGAGGGTTTTCTTACCATAGCTGTAGTTTTTGTTCAGATAAATCGCCAGCGTGGGTTTCACCTTCTTGCACTTGCAGCGATCTAGAAGTTTTGTCAGAAGCAGAGAGCAAGAGAGAAGAAAAGAAAGAGCGTAAACCCCCAGCGTCGCCAACACCCAAGCAGAAGTGCGCCCCGTAGAAGTAGGAAAGAAGGAAGAGGAACACTTACTGGGCATCTTGCACTCGGGAAGCAGCGGTTTCTCGTGGAGCATCACGTTCTCGGAAAAGTCAATCCATTTCACCTCCTCTTAACGAGAAAACAGGCACCCCAAAGGGGCAGTGAGAGGTTGGATGGTGAAGAAGGGACGGGAGGGAACGGGGAAAGTGGGCTCACCTGCCCGGCGGACTTTCCCCTCATCCGCCAAGAGACTTCCAGCCAGGCGCCCGGACACTTCTGCAGGTTCGCTGCGGCGCGGACAGACTGGTCGCCCAACTCCAAAGTCCATCCTCTTGCATTCATGCGCTCGCGCGCGCGCACACACACATACACATACACACATAGACCTACCTGTGCTCTGCCCCTGCACAAGGTGTGCGGACCTGAGAGAGAGCCGGCAGGCTGGCCAGCCCCGCTCTTACCGCTTTCAGAACAGGCCGGCTCCGAAGCGAGTCGCTCTTCCCCCTCCAGCTGCCAGGACCGAAAGAAGCCCAAAATCCGACCTGGGCTTAAGAAGTCAACTCGGAAGGGCAGCCGGGCGGCAGAGGGGAGGGGAGGAGAGTTCCCTCTCGGCTTCGGCGAAGCTTACCCCCGACTAAAAGAGGCCTGGACCTGGGGCGAAATCGTGGGCTGGATCCCGAAGTTGCCTGAAGGACGCGGTGGATTTCCCCGGACTGCTCGAGGGCGGGCTGACCCCGGGCTGACCGCTCTTCGGAACGAGCTCCATTGAAAGCTGGCCTGGGCGGTGGAGGCGCAGAGCCTCCAGTGCTTTGAGGCACCTCACTGGTGGCAGCTCACCTCTTTGAGGCACCTCACTTCTCCCGAATCCCAATCCGCGCGGGAAACTGCCCCCCTCCTGCCCCCCGAGCAGCGCCATCCCCTTGCCTTTCAAGCCCGATCTCCTCCCAAGGCACCCCGCGGAGCTTCTCCAGGGAAGCCGGGTCATTGGCTTGGCCTGGAGCCGCTTGCAGCTCAGGCTCCCCTCTCGCCTCACCTGCGGGGAGATCCGTAACGATGGCCTCGGGGGCTATGCACACACCCCGATCGTAGACGGGCAGCTCCTCGCAGGACAAGCCCTCAGGCCAGCTGTGGTTATACCTCTTCATGAGGGGCTCGCAGCCGTCGCGGGCTCGCTGGCACAGCGACTTGCAGGGCTTGATGGGGTCGTGGAGAAACTCCACGGTGCAAATGGGGGCGAACATGGCGCACAGGAAGAAGCTAAGCACGGGGCTGCAGCCGGCGTCCACCAGCTCCTGGTACTGCTCGATGGCCAGGACGGCGTTCTCCTGGGTGCTGTGGTGCAAGTGGTTGGGCATCCGCGTCATGTTCCAGGGCATGTGCCGGCACATCTGGATGCGCACCGGCTCGCAGGGGGAGCCGGGCAGCAGAGCCGCCGCCGCCGCCCGGCAAAGCCAGGGCGAGAGCCAGGCCAGGAGGACCAGCAGGACCATCCTCTCGACGGAGCGATGGGCCGGACGCTGGGGCTTTTCCCGGACGCCGCCTCGCCGCTTGCCCGCGCCTTCTTGCTCGGCAGTGGGCAGACACCGTCGGGAGGAAGAGCCCCCAGGGAAATGCCTGCCCTCCTCCAGGGTGCTCCAGAGCCCAGAGGCTCAGTCAAGAGGCAACCATAGACTGTTGCGGGGGCTGGGGACCCTATTTATAACCGGTTGGGCCAGTGACGCGCGAACTGGCTTCTTCTCTTTGCCAGCCCCGGTCATTGCTGGCGGGGAGGGGGGAACCGTGCGCGCGCGCCGAGCGTCTTCCGAGGCAAGCACCTCGATCATGCCCCCGTTCCAATGAAGCGCCATCCTACGCGACGCGACACTGGCTGGGTCTCAGAGCTACTTTCGGTTTTTCCCCAGCGGGGTACTTGATCCGAACAATGAATTGTCCAAGGTCATTGGGAAAAAGTGGTGGGATTGTGTGGAAGAAAGGAGGGCAGGGGGCGGGATTTTTTTCAAGTGCTACAGGTGCACAATAGTCTTCCCGGTGAGGGAAGCCAGAAGCATAAATGATAAGCCTTCCCTTGGCCCCAGAAGTAAGATCAGCTTCCCACACGAACGAGTAAATTCCTCATCTGGGATTACAGAAGAAGGAAATAGTCAGAGATGACTATAACAAATATTTCTTCAATTTTTGAAATGGAAACTAAGCCCTCTCTATTAATTAAACCCATCAGAACAAAACCGTCAAGAATGGATTAAAAATCCAGCATAGAAGCATCCCCGTTTCCCACCTCATCACTTTAGTAAATTTCTAGATCTCTTGATTGTATCAAGATCAGTAAATAAGATGCCCCAAATATCTGAACCCTTCTTTAAAAGCATGAACTATCAGTTACATGTCCTCCCTTGCTATGTTATTCAATTTATGTGTAACAAAATTTGGTTGCAGTATTCTTAGGACTTGTATAGTTCTAATAACAATGTTACTTTTTTTGCCCTCCAATCTAACACCGTACAGTACAGTACAGTTCAGAATCTTTAAAACTTTAAAGATCTTTAAAACAGGACTCACAATGACTGGTCAGAGATAGTACAATTAATTTGTGGCATTACATTGTTGTTATTCTGGATGACTTTGTTTTTTATTTAAAGTTAAAATAGTCCCTTTCGAGTTGTGTGTCTTGGTGACTTTTCATGGATTAATCTATACACGGGTTTCTTTGTTTTGTTTTTGTTTTGTGGACAAAATTGAAATGTTTTGCCATTGCTTTCCAGCCCTGGAATTCCCTGGTGGTCTCCTATCCAAATATTAACTAGGCCTGACTGTGCTTATCTTCCAAGCTCAGACAAAGTTGACCAACTACTAAGAAAAGCCAAAGTATAGGTTCCATTATCACAACTGTGTGCTGATACAGTAGTGTGTATGTCTGCCTCTTCTAGGTATTTATTGGACAGAAGCCATGCTAAGAACTAAGTTCTCACACTCTACCAGACCAAGACTGAAGAAGCCGGGGATTACTGACTGACTGACTAATGGCCATATATGGTCAGTGGTATACTTTTGGAAAGTTTACAGATGCTACCCTCCCATTTTGTTTGATCCCAACATCTGGCAATTAGAAGTATCTCAACAGGGTAACATCTATTCAGTTACTATGATTAATGAGTGTTAATCTGTGGGGCCGTGTTCTTTTGCAAGCCATTGAAATCAGTAAACAATGGTCATTACACTTTAGTGGTGGTGAATTTCTTAAGCTAATAGCAGCATTACATAAAGTCTATATTAATTCAGCTCTTTGGGAAAGAAACAGTAACGCTTATATACATATGTTTGTTGTTTTATAACTATAAGGAAGGAAGAAACTAACTTTCAACAACATAACAAGGTCTACTGAACTGAATGGGGGTCCAGTTATTCATTGATCCTTAATGGATAATGCCCATGATGATGTCAAAGAACAAACCAAAGCTTCATAAGTTATTTATTAAATATATATCTTATAAACTTCATGTAATAACATTCACATCGTCCTTTAAAATAATTGTAAGGGATACACAGCATTATCATAACTATCACTTCTTTCTATGAGCAAATACTTATTTCTGAATAATCATTTTTAATGTTGGCTTCCCGCAACAGACTCCAGTACAGCCACTTACTCTTCTCAAAGAATGTATCCTATTCTTCCTCAACTAGGTGCCAGACTGTAACTCCCACCATCTTCAAACAGTAGCTCATTGCCATGCTATGAGTCTCCAAATTGGTATTTATCTGCCCATGTCCTAGTCTAAATTTGTAGGCACATATCTGAAAACCATCATTATGCACTTTCTACCTCCACTTTGAGCAACTTTGCAGGGAAGGTTACAGCAAAAATGACTGTGTCTCTGAGCTAGCAGTACTAATTTTTCCAGAATGACACCGTGTTCTTACCTGGCTTCTCTAAGGTCAGGTTGGGATATACCAGACACTCACATGCAGACATTAGTGAAAGGGAACACAAACCCCTGTAACTATATTACAGGAAAGTGGTGCTTTGAACAACTATTTAGGTGATCACAAGTGTTTATATTATACTTATTGTGAATATAGAGAAAGAGCGGGGTGGGGTTGAAAGGTATTTTAAAACAGAGTTCACACTATACTTTATAAAAGGAATGTATAATGAAATACTGTACATGTAAACATGCAGGTATATTTACAAATCTTTACTAGGATAGTATCCAGATCTTCCATGGAATTGTGTTAAATCTAATGAAACAAATGGATTTGAAAAGGCATTACAACATTCATTGTGTTCCCCAAGAGTATCTTTTCACAATTACAATACTTTAATAATAGAAATAGCACTTATACAAGGAGCAGATTAGAATTCCCCATTATAAATAATATAGCATTGGACCAAATGAGCTGCACTTAAATTGGAAGACACCTTAATTATGTCTTGTTCCTCTTATTTCAATGGGAACAAAGTTCTTTCTAGATGATACTTTCATTGTGCTGACTCATTCACTGTTTTCTCTCCTGTTTTTATGTTTTACTCTGTGAAACATGATGTTCTTTTCCTTACCAGAAAACTAAGAAGATGATTTTTGAGGAAAAGAGAGAACAATTCCACAGTCACCTTTGATTAGCAGCTCCAGGAACCTTCCTCTAGAAGTTATCCTAGTTCCAGGGACTCAGCTGGGGCATAATCAGTTTACAGATATAAATATTTTGTGCTTATTTCCAAGAAAATGTGAAAAGGGTCTTAGTACCATTAGGATCACTGATAGCAAATAGCCAATCACCAGAATATACGCTCACTTCCAATGCGTGTTTGTGTGTTTTACTCTGTGAAACATGACGACCAGATTAATGGATGGATTGGATTCAAATGTAATCCCGTGTAGAGTCACTGAAATAAAGGGGACAGTAACTTTGAGGAAGGATTGAGGAAATAAGTCAATGTCTGGATCCAATTCTATGTACTATATTGCTTGAGGAGTTAGAATTGTATGACTCCCATACTTGACTAAATACGGTTACCTCTATGGGGCAGCAAAAAGTTTCTGCCATTTAGTGAACCTCCAGATTTTTGCAATGAGGAGATGGCAGCCCGAAGATCATCGAAAGGAACACCAAACTCTGCACGACAGGGCGGCACAGGATTTCAAAGTGCTTAGTAATGCTATCTATGATCGTATTCGTGAGGATGTAACTGATGGCATCGACGATGTTTCCTGCCTGGGGCATCGGCACCGTTGCCATTAAAGCCCGCACGACCACCGCGCCGACGATCTGCGGCCGTCCTGACCGAACCGGGGAAACCAAAAGCCTCTCGCTCTCCTCCCGGCGCAGAGGAAGCGGAGGGCTTGTTGGGTAAAGAAAGAGCGAGGCTCTTTTAGAGCGGTGGCTCCCTCTGCAGTTCCTGTCCAATCGCGGCGTGGCGGGCGGCGGCAGACGGCTCCCTTCGCAGCCTTCCAGAGCTGACTGACGCTCCGCCGCTGCCGTCGGCGACCAGGGGCCCGCCGTCGGAGCGGAGAGAGCGGCCCACACCCGGATCCTGCCCGAATCTAGGGCACTAGGCGCGCGGGGCGGAGGAGAACGGGGGCGAAGGCATGGTCTCAAAGGCCGTCGCCCTCAGCCGCGGCTCGTCCGCGTTGCTGATCAGCGGCATCTTTTTAAGCCTGACCTGGGCGGCGAGGGCCCAGCCGCCCGTCCCCTGCCAGGCCCCGCTGCAATGGGAGGGGCGCACGGTGGAATACGACCACAGCAGCGGCAGGAATACCCGCGCAACGGTGTCTTACGACAGTCCCAACCAGCGCCTCCGTATTCTGGAAGAAAAAAAGAGGTTCATCCCTTGCAAGAAGTAAGTTTCCCCCGCTACCCTTTCCCGCGCCCGCTTGAGTGCAGTCTGAGAAATCTACGCGACGGCCATGCTGGCCGGACTCGGGGGAGGACTGTTCTTTTCGGCCTCGCCTTTCACGAGGCGGGGAATCAATCCTGCGCCCAATCCTGCGCACCTCTTGGTTGCAGCCGGCCGGGGAAGCCCGCAAAGCCCGCGCACGCGCACATCGAATCACCCGCTAACTGCGGAGGGAGTTCCACACCAGCCGGTGACAGATCTTGTGTCAGGGGTGGGTGTCATTTGCTGCAGCCCCAAAGACGCCCAAACCCGAAACGTCTGTATATAAGTTCGCATGGGGTGCGACTCGGCCCCAGTGTGGGCTTTCGGTGGAAAAAGCGGAATGAACACCCGATGTTCATTCAAAATCCCAGCGGTGCGATTCAAAAGGCCCCACGCCCTAAGGAATGTGTTGTAGTCGCAAAAAAAGGATGAAAGAAGCAGCGGACAAACATAGGACAAAGGAAGGGGTTGATGCTGACCATCCCACCTCGCCGCAGTTTAATTCCATGTTTGGGTCAGGATAATTGCACAATAAAAGTACTCGATTGGCACCATTATTTAGGTCATGATTATGCTGTATGGGATTCCAGTCTCTTTCAAGATATTTAATTCCCTCCCCCACCTCTTTATTTGTGCACCTGTCATGCTCAATCCTAGTTCAGCTGTTTATGGATCTTCACTTACAGAGAGGAATTATTTTTTTAAAAAAAATATTTTGGCAAAATGGGCAAAAATTATACGTGCTCTTTCTCTCTTAGCCTGCTGGTATTTCCTCCTTCTGCATTAAGGGTGCTTTTTTGAATGCATAAGAATAATTCCTCAAAGGATGAGTCTGTGATACTTGTACAATAACAATCCCTTGCTGTATAGAAAGTTCCTTTTATTACCCCACTAGTATTTCATAGCCATGTTTAGAATAGTCTGTTCCATTTTTTTTACCCCACTCATTTTCTATTTCTTTTCATTCCCCTAGCATTTTGTGGCAACTGAGCATGATTCTTGTGGCTATTCATGAGGTATTTCACCTTTCTCTTAGGCCAGTATTGTCCAAACTTGGCCACTTTAAGATGAGTGGACTTCAACTCCCAGACAACACCGTCTTAGGCTTTTCATAAACTTACACAACTGTCTTCCTCCCACCTCCAGCTGTAGTATTAGCTCACTTGTATGTGTGTGTGGTGTAATTTTGGCTTCATAACATTCCATTCCGAGCTTCCAGAAGATACAAGAGAAATACAAAGAGGGCAGGTATCAAGGAGGGCAGGATGCCTGCACCTTTCATAGATATGGAGAAGAGCATATTACAGCAAACAGTGCTGTCGTGGTAAGTTGAATTCTTTCTCCTGCACAATTCACACCCGATTTCCTTTTACATCTGGTCACAGAGTGCATGAGGCTCTTGAACCTGAACCTGTAGCTGAGGAGGTTGAGAAAGCAACAACTAGCGTTAAAAACAGGAGTCTTCTCTAATGTAGATGTTGTCAATGCACAAGTTCAAATATTGAACTTGTAATGTAGCCTCTCATTGCAGATGAATGCAACAGGAGAAATGGAGTGATTTAAGTTACTCAGTATAGCCTATTGGCATGCAGAGATGAACTTACCAGTTAAAATGCATGGTGAAGAACCAGCAGAAGGGAACTTTTCATAACTATGTGGTAATGCACACAGCAGATATATACATTCATCATCATCACTATCACTGTCATCACAAATGTATTTAGTCAATGATCAGAACAATAAAAGAGTTGGATGGCAAAATTGCATGACAGTAATATAGCATAATAAAAACTGATTTAAAACTATGTAAAAGTATAATGACATCACATAAGTTGCCCTGGGCATAATATTTTTCTTGGTTACAGCAGATCTAATTCTGTTGTAATTTGTTTGCATCTTTCACTGCTGTGACACAAAATTTAGCTACAGTATATGTAATGTTATGCTTATTGTCTGAAAAGAGAAAAGCAAGATTTATTTATTTATTTTATTTTTATTTATTTATTTAATTTGTCCCCGCCCATCTCCCCACAATGGGGGACTCTGGGTGGCTTACAACACACTAAAAAACATAAATACCATTAAAAGTTATAAAAGATAAAATTTATCTTTTTTTAAAAAAAAGATTTTATTTAATAAATTTTATTAAAGATAAAATTTAACTGATCATCCTGGCATATGTTCTAGCAAGGGAGAGATGAGAGATTGATGGCTACCTTTATAATAGGAGCAGTAGAACAAAACATGCTGGGTGGCTTCTATGGAATTTGAATTGCAGGGAAAGAGGAAACTTTTCTGGAAAAAGGAACTTTGGCTGATCTACCACTGAGAACTGCTGCAGGTAAAACATCATGTCATGGTTAAATATCCACTTTAGTTCCCATCTAGGGTATTTTAAATGCCCCTTGATATGATGTGTAATTAAACTAAATTCATTCTGTTGTTCAACATCAAGTAATCTGGTCTTAATAATTTGAAAGGCTTGTTTCTATTCTAAGGACAAGAGTTGATCATGAGAGGTAAGTTTTTTTGAGTTCTAGTAGATACCAGGAGCACTGAAATTGATCTATGTAAATTACAGGATTACAAAAATCCTGTTTGGGAAAAAATGGCACTTGATGCGTTCTGTAGACATTTAGGTGCATGAAAAATTGATTGTATGAACCTACTGTTGATTTTTTGTAGGGGTTGTGTAGATGTATGCATTAATTTTAACTAATTTGGGGATTAGCAACTCACAAATTAAAGGTTAATTAACTGAAATGTTAATGCTAGTTTACAATGGAAAATTACTAGCTCAAAGAGCATTAACAATGGGGAAGAATTAGCTGAGACAATCCTTAATGTTCAAAAGATTTTTCATATGTATTTTGCTTATGCAAACAAACATTTAAAACATGGAAAAGTAATAATTCACATACAGAAGAGAAAAAAGTTTGGTTAATATACCCTTTAACTGTATCTGATTAATATATGAATTCTTATTTTCTTAATTAGAATTTTCAACAATAGCCCAGCTGGATGTGAGGTAATTAAGCACACTTTCAAAAGCCATCTCTGCTTTCAGATTATTCAGGTCCAAGCTTAGATATATTTCTATAGCATTGTTGTCTCGTGATTGCTGTCCACAGAATTAAATAATTAAACTTACATACAAAAATGTGGGCTTGTTATAGTATATGTGTGCCTGTGTGTCTTTCTTTGTATGTGAGAATTGAGATGTTTTGGTGGAAAGCAGGAAGAGCCAACTATGATTAGAGAGGTCTTCCCCTTCTCCACACACGAGGGAAAAGTGGCATACTTGTGTCATTTCTTCTGAACTGATAAGCACCACATGGTACAAGAGAAACATAACCATGTTTGTGTGGAGAGGTGATGAAATCTTTCAAAGTGAACAGTATATGAAAAGGTATCACTTTTCTCCAGCTGTTTGTTTAAGGCTAAGTTATAAAAAGTGAACATGAGTTTGCCTTCATTAATTTACCTTGGATGGTTTCACACTCAATTGTATTTACTATAGGTTCATTGCTTTTTTCTCTAGCTAATGGAATGGCATCTACCGATGGAGCATGTTTTCTCTTCTCTTTCAATTCTGCCATCCATGTATGTCTAAGAACTGCCCCAAAGATTGCTAAGACCTTCTGGAACAGATTTGGGAGACACATGCAGAGAGATTACAGTAGGGAGAAGAGTAGTCATGTTCTGTGTGCAGAAGTTCACTTGTGTAACATTGATGTAGTCCATTAGTAGAATAAACCTTGGTAATATACAATGACTCAACTCTGAAGTATGACTACATCTGGCACTACTTATAATTCTGTCTATTTGAAAAGGCTATTTTGATTATTCTGTTCTGGTTCCATAGCATCATTTGACCTTCAGTTGATTCGGACAGGACAAGAATTTGTCCAGCCAAGATTCACAGGATATTGTCTTAGGGTAGCTAACCAAAGAAAGCAGTATCTTTCTACATTAAGAACATTTGCAATGAATTTCAACTATTAACCTTTACTGGATGGCTTCATTTATTGATTTAGTCACCATATTTCCTTGTATCAGTGTGACCACCATCCCTCACTACTTTCCAGAGATGATGTGATCTATCTATCTATCTATCTATCTATCTATCTATCTATCTATCTATCTATCTATCTATCTATCTTATCTGTGTCAACTGTCCAAGGATGAAAAAGCCCTGATCTTGCTGTGGGTTTTTTTTACTTTTTCATTTTGGATCAGCCACAAGTTCACTGCTTGGGTAGAAAATTAATACTATATTTTAGTACATTTATATTGGACTTGGAAAGGGTTATAATCAAAGGAAATACAATGACTAATAAAATGTAAAAAAAAAAGAAATAAAATCAAGAGTAATTGGGTAACTGATTTATTCTGCACCTCTGTAGAAAGTGGCTAAAAGATAGTTTGTTGTTTTATTAAATTCACTTTGGGGGAAATATACGCAAAGTACTACTTAACAGTGATCTTGCAATATATAGAATTTTTTTCTTCCTAGCGTTTTTCCCACATGTATAGAATTGTTGGAACAATTATGCAGCTAAGCACTGAAGTGTTTGTCTAACTTTCTAACTTTCTGCACAATTTGGTGGAAGACAGGATGTACCAGCTATGTGGGACTGGTTCCAATATATAGTTTGGCATATAACTAAATAAATAATTACATAAAACAATTAAGAATTCTTTCGTGGTGAAGATTTTGAAAGCAAAAATTGTGGAACGCTAGCATCCTTGCTGGCACAAAAGTTAGGGAAACAGTGTTTGGCCGCTGACAAAAACATTGTTGAGTTCTAAAGGAAAACACATATAATGAACAGAATCATGATAAAAGTTGCCCTTTCGTGCTATAGAGAATGTTTCCCATTAAAAGAAACAAACAAAAATATAGCACACAGAAAATAATAATCTGTGTTAACTGATGTTTGGTATTTTGTTGGGATTGGGTTTGTATTGTACTCCTGGAAAAGCAAGGTGGACTGATGTCTCATGAATAAATAATAATGAATAAGAATAAAATAGCTGTAATTGCCTGTATGTCCTCTAATGGGATTTGCAATTCAGAGTCAGTCCTAAGATGGAGATTGCTCAATGAATGTATAATTGGGGCTAGATATGGTTGGTAGCATTCATACTCCCCTCAGCTTTGAAAATGTAAAACTCATTAGTCCCCCATCTGTCTCCTACTATGATTAGGTCACAGAAGTATATTGGTTTGGCAGACAGTGGAAATCAAGAAACATTATGGTCTTTATAATTTTGGTTGGTGCACTACAGTAGGTATTAAGTCAAGTTAGTCAAATTGTACAGTACTATATAATGGATGAACGGACAGTTGCTCTTCAGGTTATATAAAATCTTCAGTTGCAAAAAGAATCATCCTAAAGATCTAAATGTGATATTTTCCAAAAAGCAATCACAGGCCTTCGGTACTAGAAAATCCAAAATATACTGTTAGATGATACTGTTAATAGAATCAACTAAACTGTCACAAAATGTCACCTTTTGAGTTGTTTCTCAGGGATATTTAGAAAGAAAAAGAAGGGAGGAAGAAATAAAAAGCAAGATTCTATATGTAATCAGATATTAACAGCACCTAGCATAATTTACAACTGCCATCTTGAAACATACTTTGACCTACAGACTTCAGGGTTGAAATATCCAGCCTAATCAAGTTGTATAGTTTTCCCAGAACTATGCAATAGCAGGACCATTTTGAGAATTACATATTGGACAGATAACATTAAAAAAATATTCTGTGTGGAAAGTTAGCATGAAAAAAATCTGCTTGTGGAAGGATAATATTTCAGGGATATATAGCTGGTCTGTTACTTGACATGCTTTGTGTATGTGGAGAAATATTCACAAGGCATAACATTAACTCTTGCCTGATTTTTGGTTTGGTGTCATCTTAGATTCAGGTGTATGGAAGAATCACTGGCTTTAGGGCAAAGTGTGACATGATAAACAAGGTGATATTTTTCAGAAAGGTCCAACTACATTTATATGGGATAAATTGTACCATTCCAATTTACCCTGAATGGCTGTACTGTAGATGGTGCACCAATCATGGCTGACATTCAAAACAGATTACCTGTTCTTATGAAGCGAGAAATTGCCAAGCTAGAGATTGATTTGTTTCAGATCATGTGCCACTGTATCTTGTACCAAGAAATATAATCTGTAAACTTAAGCATAATATGATAGCTTCCACATCTAGGCTGCAAAAATCCAGATAATCATTAGAAGACAGCAAAGAGAGTTTTCTGTATCTCTTAAATGCCATCTAATAGCTCTACCCCGGTGTAATTTTTAATGAGAAAGAAGAACATTATTCAGGACATGATGAGTAACATATGAAATGTATGTAATTATATTAGATGAAATTGCAGTTAAATACATTTAGCATTTTTGTTCTGACCCCTTTCCCACTTCGTTGTCCCAGCTCTATCCTTGTCTAGAATAGGGCTCTTGGCATACCACTCAAAGGCCAACTGTAGACCTCATCCCTGAAATAAATAGAGACATTTCAATATCTGTAAAAAAGGTGATGGAATGGAGGCTGCGGCAAGTGAGAAATATGGAAGATTGGAGGCATCAGGCATCTGACAGGAATTAAACTTAGCAAGAGGATTCTGAAGAGAACTGCTGTGCTCAAGGGAAAGATTTTGAAAAGAATGATTTCCTACAGTCCCTCACAAAAATAAATGTCAAAGGAGTGCTAGACTATCCATGCAGAAGTAGAAAAATAATAGTAATGGACATTAAAAAAAATCACAGACTATTTCAGACTCATGAAATTGAGTACGTGTTGCCTGAAGCATAAGTGAATGCAATTTTTTAAAAAATGAATGGAATTATTAAGGAGAATCATTAAGCATCATTGGGGAAAAGCCAGAAAAACATCACTTTTGAGGGGAGAGGAAAACCTGTGAAGAATGGAGTAGAATGGAATGGCTAGAAAAAACCCTTCAAGTTGCAGCATTCTTAATTTTCAAAAATTACATTACTAAGAGAAATAGATAATGGATGTCTCCCTTCCTTTTCTTTGTTCATGTCCCGACTACAACTTTTTCTATCCCACAATTTACTTAATTTCCCTCTCTTCATTTACTGCCAGCTGGGCTTAATATATTGGCTAGAATGTAGTTCGGGAAATGGCTTCTTTGCAGTATCTTCAGCAGACTAGTAAGATTGTCCCAAAGATCTTACAACACTTGTTTTTGCATTCATGTCAATTACAAAATATAAAAGCATGCTTGAGGTTGTCTAAATATGCCCAATGACTTTTTATTTAACAACAGATAGGTTGTATTTTTAAACCAGTATTATTGACAGGTCTTGGGTTGCTCATTTTTCTTGGTCCTGTCCTTGGATGAAAAATAAGTTATGTCATTTATTGAGTTTTGGTCCCACCTGTTTCCTCAATAGAATTAAAGCTTTATGTTTGGGCTATATACACGTATCTTAATCTCAGTAGTAATTCTAGTTGGTGTGTTGGTTTATGCATATTTCAAAGCATCACTAATAAGAACCGTGTATTAGAAGTAGTTATACAGTGGTACCTCGGGATACGAACATCTCTACTAACAAACTTTTCGGGTTACGACCAGCTCCGGCCGCAAAAATTTACCTCGATGTGCGAATTCCGCCTTGGGGTACGGTCATTTTTCCGCCCTGACACGTGGTCCGCGGCCATTTTTCCGCCCCGACACATGGTCTGCGGCCATTTTTGCGCCCCTGACGTAGTCCACGGCCATTTTTCTGCCGCGCCGCGCCACGCCCAGCCGTTTTCGCACCACACCATGCCGCGCCCAGCCATTTTCGCGCCGCGCTGTGCCCGGCCGTTTTCCCACCGCGCTGCACCCGGCCGTTTTCCCGCCGCGCCGCGCCCGGCCGTTTTCCCGCTGCGCCGCGCTGTGCCCGGCCGTTTTCGTGCCGCACCGCGCCCGGCCCTTTTCCCGCCGCACCACGCCGTGCCCGGCCGTTTTCCCGCCCCTGACGTGTGGTCCGCGGACGCCAGAATGGATTAACGGTAATTACATTGAACCTTATGGGAAAATTTGCTTCGGGGTGCGACCAAATTCAGGCGGAGGACAGAACGGATTAACCGTATTTACATTGAACCTTATGGGGAAATTTGCCTCGGGGTGCGACCAAATTCGGAGGGCGGAACGGATTAACCGGATTTACATTGAACCCTATGGGGAAATTTCCTTCGGGTTATGACCAACTCGGGATATGCCCAGAGTCACGGAACGGATTAAGTTCGTATCCCGAGGTACCACTGTATACTCTTTCAAATCAAACCATTCATTGTGTTTATGGTACACACACATACATTTAATCCAATACATTTCAGGAAAATTATGTAATAAATGAATGAGGGGAAGGCAACAGAGAAAAACAGTTTGAATGTCAGAGGTTTTCTCTCAAGGCAAGATGAGTTTTCAGTAATGGCTGCTATGGGAAGGAGGGAGGGCTCTGTAATGGAAATGCCAGGAACATTTCCTTCCCTTCCCTTTCTGTGAGTACTGTCATTTCATATTTATTCTGTAAAGAGCCCAGTGCTGCTTTAAGGGTCCTAAAAGTTTGGGGCGGCTTTTTATTCAGCCTGTACATTTTAAAAAATCAGTGTCATCTCCATCTCTTTCCACACTGATTTTTTTCTGACAACTGTTAATAGGACCTAGTTCCTGCTAGCACTTGTCCCATCATGGATCTGCTCTTAGCAAAACATTCAAGTTCATCAGGACCTGTGGTAGAATTCTTTTTGAATCCGTATCCAAGAAAGAATAGGCCAGTAATCTTAATATCCAAACAAAGAAATAAGGCTTTAATTGTTGGCCAAAGCTCTTTCTATTGAGAGCGTGCCTAATCTCAACAGGAGATCATTCCGCACAGTGTGTGCACAGCAGAGCCTTCCCTTTTCCACAGCACCCTTAAATGAGCATCGGCAGGATGTGGCAAAATAAAGTAGGCATCCACTGTGGAATGTATAGATCTATATTGAAGAAGACCGTTTTTCAAATAATTTTAACTCCAAGGTCTGTGAAATAATGACCTTTCTCAGACAGAGTTCCTAGAAATACACCAAATATTATTTTTTTAAGAATAATGGCTATGTTCTTCTATTCCATTTTGACAAATACATGGAGCTAGAGATGAACGTAGTTCCAAGTTTTGCATGTTGAATCTTCTCATGTTCAGTTCTTCATCTGCAATCAAGCACAGGGCCAGGATGCAAAATGTAATTGGATATCTCCAGTTGTGTTTACACACACAATGAAGCAATCTTTGATTCTGTGCCAAACTATACACAAAATGTGATAGACTGAGATGATAGAATTCTGGGCAGTTCTACTCTAGTCTGCAGATGTGGCTAGCATTTTTTAATTTAAAAATTGTAATGTTTTTTAATCTTGTAGAAATATGTGGTAAACTAGAGATATATGTGGTAAACAAATGAAACATTATCTTTGCAGTTCTGTATATCCAACTCATTTTTGGTCAACCCAGGATAAATGGTGTATAGGAAATATTCTTAATTCCCCTTGCACCTATTGTTTATAACTGGCAAATTCCCATAGCAATTTTCTCATTAGTAGGCCGCATTTTTGGACCTGGTCTATTTCACAGGTGAAATTAAAAATGGGCTCATGGAAAACTAATGGATATAGAATTAAACAATTCACTTCCCAATTCTCTCTCTTTATCCTCAATGTTGCATTAACACTACAAGGGAAACTGGTTTGGCCATTAACTGCAGTCAGTGTTTTGCACATGAGACAATTTTAGCACAGCTTTCTCCCTAATGTGTAAAAGGAGTTTTTTTTTTTTAATATAATTGACTGTTTTGAAATATGATAAACACACAAATGGTTCAGGCTTAAGGTCTACTCTCTTCAGTTTGTCACATCCAAAACTCTCTTCAGTTTTGTCACATCCAAGGCTTCTGTCCACTAGTTTTTAGTAACCAAATTTGTCCTCTATCTTGTATAACATTGTATGAACAAGACTATTTTAAACTTACTTTTGGTCCTCCCCCCTTTTCCGTACTTTTTCAGATTTTTTGAATATATATATCTTTATAAAGATGCAGTGATGTTTCAGATTGAACAAGTGACAAAGCTGTGTTCCAAGATTGCTTTGAGTGAGCCATGGGATCCTTATGACATTCCTGACAACTCAACCTATGAAGATCAGTACTATATTGGAGGACCAGGTGACCAAATTATGGTCCAGGAATGGTCTGACAGGAAGCCAGCTAGGAAACGTAAGCATTATATCATTATTTTCTAATCCTAAATGAGATAATTTGTTCCCACATCAATGTCATCATCATTATATTGTTATGCTATCATTGTTATATGATTATTTCTATGTATTTATTTATTATTAAATGTATACACTACCCATGTCCCCCAGAGGGTGACTCTGGATGGCTTACAATTAAAATCCAAAACAATAAAAATATAACTATCCTGAATTAAAAATACAAGTAACAATTCTATAAAAGCCAGTATACAGTTTAAGATGATGGGGGGAGCAGTATCGATCATCCCACCAGCCAGTTCCAGCAGTGTGAGCCCCCATCAGGCCCCCAGGCAATCTGGCATAGTCATGTTTTTACACCTTTGCAGGAGGCCAGGAGAGTGGAGGCAGCCCATACCTCAGCTGGCAAGCTGTTCCACAGGGCGGGGGTCACAGCAGAAAAGGCCCTCTTCCTAGACCTTGCCAGCCAAAGTTCCTTCACTGGCGGGATCCACAACATGCCCCTTCTGCCAGGCCGAGTGAGGCGGGCGGATATAATGGGGGCAACATGGCTCCTCAGATAACCTGGTCCTGAGCCATGAAGGGCTTTAAAGGAGATAACCAACACCTTGAATTGGACCCAGAAGCAAACCGGCAACCAACGCAGCTCACATAACAGAGGTGTTATATGCGCCGTCCTAGGGGCATTCAAGATTGTCCTTGCCACTGCATTTTGTGCCAGCTGTAGCTTCCGAATATTCTTCAAGGGTAGCCCTATGTAGAGTGCATTGCAGTAATCCAAACGGGAAGTGACCAGGGCATTAGTGACTGTGCAAAGGGCCTCCTGATCCAGGAAGGGGCGTAACTGATGCACAACATGAAGCTGTGTGAAGGCCCTCCTAGCCACGACTGCCACCTGCTCTTCAAGCAGGAGTTGTGAGTCTAGGAGGACCCCCAGATTACACACCAGGTCTGTCTGGGGTAGTGGAATCCCATCTAGAACCAGAGTCGATAAGCTCCTAGATCTTGAGGCTCCCTGTATCCACAGCCACTCTGTCTTACCAGGATTCAGTTGAAGCCTGTTGTCCCCCATCCGGGCCCCTACAGCCTCCAGGCACCACGAAAGGGTAGACAATTATCAGCAAATATTCAAGAAATATGTTAAATATGTTTTATGTTCTCATTTCATATAAGCATTGCAAATTCAAATACGGATTTTAAAAATACCTTCTAGTCTTAATTTTGGATATATCCATAAATTTCAGTTTTAAAAATCTATAAAACATTGTAACATTGTTTCCCTTCCACACTTGCAAAATGTTTGGGGTTTAGTTCATTTAATTCATAGGATAGAAGACATGACTTGCCAGATTCTGCTCCCCATTCTACAATGCACAGGACAAAATGCAGTTATTCTTAAAAATTCACAGTTCTCAGAATTTTTCAATGCCCTTATCCAGTTATGAAAAGATTGCGTAGCTCACTCTTATATATATGAATATATATTCATTCATTCATTCATTCATTCATTCATTCATTCATTCATTCATTCATTCATTCAGGCATAAATGTCATAATATTTCAGCATTAACCTGTAGATTTTGGACTTAGATCTGGATATATATAGCACCCATGTTTATGAGGAAAGCCAGTTTGGTGTAGTGGTTAAAGCATCAGGCTAGAAACTGGGAGACCAGGAATTCTAGTCCTGTCTTAGGCACAAAGCCAGCTGGGTGACCTTGGGCCGGTCATTCTCTCTCAACCCTAGGAAGCAGGCAAGGGCAAACCACTTCTGAAATCTTGCCAAGAAAACTGCAGGGACTTGTCCAGACAGCCAGCAGGAGTCAACATTGACTTGAAGCCATTAAAAAAATGTTTGTAAAAGGCCAGTCTTTGAGGCTTGTTTTTATCTAATGGTGCTTTTACCAATTTCCCACTCCTGTGTTAAAATATTATCACTCACTGCAAAGAGTAAATGGACTTAAGGACGGTTGCATTAATCCTTCATTTGTGGTTAGGCAAATTAAAATGAAGTTATTTTTTACTGTCTTATTAAACTTTGAAAATTCAAAGTCATGCTTTTCTCTAAAATCTGTAAGAATTTGTGCTTCGTTCATTACAGTTGAAACTTGGGTGGGAGTTTATACAGTCAAGGACTGTTACCCAGTTCAAGAAACCTACACCAAGAACTACAGTGTGACAACCTCCACCCGTTTCTTTGATCTTAGCCTTGGGATAAGCGACCCATCTGTTTTCATCCCTCCCAGCACCTGCCAGACAGCTCAGCCAGAAAAGATGATTTATGCATGCTGATGGTAGATCTTGGCTTCTACAGTACATATATAAGCTCAGAATGTAATATTAATAACTAGCTTCTGATGTCTAATATGACTGTTGCACTTTGCAGAATGCAGGTTGTAACAGACTAGATATGTCATATCTTTTTTGACATGTTATTCTAAATGTGTTCTCATATCCTACAACTGTTAGCAAATAATCATTTATATTTATTTATTTTAGCTGCTAACATCCTCTGGCAGAAGGTGTTTCTGTTTTCTAGGAGGTATAATGTATTTCCAAAAGCATATTAAAATATGAAATAGATGTGTTAATTTTGGAGAGATGGATGAAATCTATTACATGTAACAGATAAGGTGTTACCATAAGATGGCACATTGTAGCATAATGATTTTCTGAAAGCTGCTATAGTGGATTAATATTCCTCTGGTTCAAGATTTTCTGTCAAGAGTCAATTTTAGATGAATTGCTGTGATACAGAGAAACTATATCTAAATCTTCTATTTCCATATGAAAAGATATACCTGATGCTTTTCTTGTTTTCATAGTCACTATTAAAACATTTATAATGACTTGTCAGAAAATTACACTTGGCAACATATAAAACATTTTTAAGAAATACCGGACATACAGTTATTACTCTGATAGTCCAGAAGAGAAGAAAATATAGTTAAGATTATTGTTATGACAGCAAGAATAAGAGTAGTCACCAGTGTTATCAATGTTGGTTTTGGTAATTGAACAAATTCAAGAG